>NC_034597.1:55131529-55162267 GCF_900095145.1 Mus pahari | reverse complement strand
CCTCCCTCCCTCCCTCCCCCTCTCGCTCTTCCATCAGCAAGCATACCTGCAGTGTCCCACAACCTGATGACAGCCAATGACTTGCTTGGGGTTGTCCAGGTTGTAAAGTAAGGACTTGACAGTCAGCCTCCACAGCCACTCCCATCATGTGGTAGCTGCCTTGACTTGGCTTCTGAGTGCAGTAGGTAACTTTGATAATTCAAGTGAATCACGAAACACCACGGACATTGAGGCATACCTCTAGACATGCCTGTGAGGGTATTTTTAGAGAACTTTAGCTGAGGAGGGAAGACCCTCCCCCTGTCCCCCACCAATTTATGTGGCATCATTCCGTGGTCTGGGCTTCCAGAGTGAATGCAAAGAGGAAACTGATAAAGAGCATGCCAATGGTCCCATTCTCTGCTTCTTGGTCTGCTGAGATGTGAAGAGTCCTGCCCGTACCTCCCAGCACCAGGAACTTCCACCCTGCCATTTCTACATGATGGATGGGTTGTACCCTCAATCTGTGATCCAAAATAAGACCTTCCTCCCTTAAATGTTGTCACAGCAACGCAAAAAACAACCAAACAAAAAGCTAAAAACAAAAAAGCTGATACACAGAGGAAGGGAGCCTCCCCTCCTGTTGTGGTTTGCATCTGAAGTGCCTGCAGGTTTGTTTAAAGGCTTGGCTCGTGGAGCTTGAGGAGCTTTTAGGAGGTTGGTCTGATTGGTAGAAATAGATCCCTGGGAAAGGCCCTTTGATGGTGCTGTGGCCTCTTGGTATGGCCTGCTTTATCTGCTTCCTGGTTCTTAGCAGATGGGTGTAGCCGCTCTAGCCACTGTGCCTTCTCTACCGTAATAAACCAGAATAAGCCTCCTTCCATGCTTCACTTCCCTCTCCAATTTATTACAGTTTTAAAACTGGTTTTAGTCGCCTTGTTCAACTCTCTTAAACAAAATTTAAAATCATACTTAGTAACTTGTGTGTGCTTGCCTGTGCCATGCCATGCCATGACTTGTGGAGGTCAAAAGGCAGAGTTCAGGGGGCTGCTTTTCTCCTCCCACGATGTGGGTCCTTGGAATTGGACTCAGGCCCGTCAGTCTGTCAGGCAAGCACCTCCACCAGCCGGGCCATCTCATTGGCCCATTTTACTCAACTCTGACAAGTGCAAACATTCAGTGGCTGTGTAAAGCAGCTTTTACACGTAAAGGACTAAATAGAGACAACTGAGTAGAAGCCCTAACCTCTCAAGGAGACCTTAGTCTAGTGGACGCAATTAACCCAGGCGAGCCACAGCCAGTACACAGATACATTCTGTGCATAAGAAAAGGTGTCACTTAAACTTAACAGGTTGGGGTCTTAGGCCATCTCCATTCTTTATGTGCACTGGGTAAAACTTCCAGCTCCTTGGGTGTGACTCAGGTAGGTTTACAGAGCTATGCCTTCTCTTCCCATGACTGTTTATACTGCAACCCAGTACTGAGAGATGATGGTGGGGCCTTTTCATGAAGTAGCTTGCAATTCTATCTGGAACAGCTCCCCCTCTATACAGGTGGGCCCAGCCAGAGGGTCAAAATCAGGCCAGTGTGCCCGCATGATTCTACATTAATTACACTTGACACTCTTGGCTGGCATCCTCCCCAACGGGAAGGTGGCCTGGATCCCTGTAAAGGGGATTTCTGCCAGCATCTATACAGGAGCCCTGACTGGAAGCACAGCATGCCTTGTTAGGAACCAGATCCTTTGACGTCACTCACAGTCATTTTTTTCTGTCTGCCAGAGCCATAGCTGATCTTGTAGCCATATCATGTGGTCTGTAGGTTGATGGATGAGAAAAAGACGTCTAGAACCGGTGAGACCAAAGGTGGGGATGTGTTTGGGTTTTGCTTTGTTTTGTTTTAATCAGAAATGTACTCTGGTTTGGCCCAGAGGCCCTGAGGAAGCTGTGAGCTGGGGATAAGGAGGGTCTCTGAGAACTATGGAGCTGCCTGGCTTCAGCTCTCCCATCAGATGGGAGCCTCCCCTGGGCCTCTATCTTAATGGTAGGTTCCCAGGCTAACTCCCACTGGCCAAGGGCCGGTTCAGAGGGGCTAAGGGCTATGACTATGGAGCTGGCTGTGTCATTAGAACCCACTCTGCACTGTCCCTGGCCCACCAGGATATTTCCTGACAATTCTGGGATAGGGAAGTCCCAGTTTGGGTGTGGGCAGTGAGAACTGTGTGTGATTTCTCTGCCCTGGGAGCTCTGGCCCCAGCACAGAAGTATCTCATCATTGACACCTGCTCAAGATGTAGACCCCAGGTGGCCAGCCTGGCAGACAGCTTTATTGGTGACTGAATTCTGGCAACACAGACAGTAGGAGCCGTGGCTGAGGTCATGCACCCTAGGTTTGAGTCTCAGCTCTGTCACAGCTAGCTGGATGTCTCCTCCCCTCCTGGCCTTGTTAGAGAAAAGACGAAGGTCTGGCTTGCAAGATGAGCAGCATGCCTCGGACCTGATAGATCTGTTCTTGGGACCCACACATTGGAAGGAGAGAACTGACTTCTGTACGTTGTGTTCACACCACACCACACCACACCACACACCCCCAAATGAATGAATGAATGAATGAATGAACAAATGTAAATTTTAAAAAAGTAAAAAGATGCAGGGTGTATTAGACTTCAGACTCAGAAACCCTGGAGTGGGTCCTGAGCATCTGTGTAGTGACCCTGCACACCCTGCATGTGTTCTAGGGCTTGCTCCAATGTGACAGCCACTGCATCAGCTCACTCTGCCCACCATCTCATCTTAGCGTTCAGACAATGCTGCAGCGACAGAAGCACCTTTTAAACTCCCACAACCCATGCCTGTCACAACCTCCTCTTCCTGTCTCTGTCCCCTTGTACACACAATGCTTCCTTCCCAGAGGACTTCGCGTCACACCGATGTCCTTGTGATGCCCACTCTGCACTCAGGTTATCCCATGCCTCGTAACCTTGGCATTGGTCACTTCACACTCCCATCAACTGTAGAGCACTCTCTCCACCATGGCCTGCTTTACATCCTTGACCATCCTTTCCTGCCCCATTTGGCATCGTGTCACTTTTCACTATTGGACAGGTCACCTGCCTGCCCAGAGCAAGGTCAGCTTCTGGGGCATTGCACATGACCTCCTGTCAACCCCATGTCCAACCTTGCTTGTAAGCTGTGGAGGCCATTGGAAAAGATTACTTAATGAGGGGGACTATTAAAATAGCAAGCCACCACGGAGCAGATCCTAGGTCCCCTGTGCTATCTGTCAGCTGGCCAGTCTCTGCCATTCTTCTCCAGGTCCTTAACTCTTCTCATCTTACTCACAGGTGGCCTGGGCAGAAGGGGAGCCAGGGCTGGAATCGGTTGCCTCAGTGCCAGGCCTGCCTTCTGGTCATTTCCTGAGCCTCCTGGTCTCCCAGCAGGAAGGCCCCCTCCTTCCTCTTCTGCTCTTCCACCTACCCTAGCACCTCCCCTCCCCACCCAAACTCATTGATTAACCTTTACGCCCCCTAGTGGTAGCCCCTTTGTTTCCACAAGCCCAAGACTTATTCTCTCATCAAAAGAACAAAGCTGTTGTCTTCTAAATGACTTGCTTAGGTCATAGGCCTAGGCTCACTGATTTTAGGGTGACCTGTGGGGGTCATCTTCATGCCTTTGTCACCCCTGTCCATTGCAGTGACCTCTGAGCTGCTCTGTATTGCCCAAGAGACAAAGTCTAAACTTCATTATATGACAAACTGGGTTCTTTGTAATCTGACTCATGGATCACAAACCCAGCTCAGACACCTGAAAGGTGTATGGGAGATATTGGCTTGCCCAGAAAACAAAAGAGGCTGGGTATGCAATGAACACTAATTAGAGAATGCTAAACTGCACACAGTCACATTCAGCGTCACGCTCCAGGGAAAGAGAAACAAAACAGTAGCTGGAGCCTTTGTTAGGGATGAAGCCCGAGGTCTTGCACATGCTAGGGTCTGATGCAGAATTCCACTCCCATACCCAGTGCCCTGGAGCTTGACTTTGACCCCATCTTCTACTAACTGCCAACCATTCCCTAAATTGTGCCAGCCGGACTTGAGTGACCACATTACCACTGGCCTACGGTGAGGTTCTTTGGCTTCTCTGTTCTGTTTCCTATGATTCCTATGCCTGGAACATCTCTTTCCCATCCGGATGCATCCTCCCCAAGCTTTTAGACTCAGCTGGAAGGGCTGCTTCTTGCTTGAAGATTCTCAAGGCTCACCTAGGAAGATGGCTAGCCTGGGGCAGGGCCGCTGCTCAGGACAGATCCCCATTTTGCCTCCCTTTTGAGAGCACCGTGACAATTCTTTTTGGAAACATCCCAAAAGGATACCCCAGGGGGCTTGCTTATGAGAAATGCTAATTGCATGAGGCTATCAGACTATTTACATCTAGTCACCTTCTCCTTTTGAGACTATGTTGGGGTGTGTGTGTGTGTGTGTGTGTGTGTGTGTGTGTGTGTGTTTAATTTTTTTTCAAACTATGACAAGAGAAGAGGGTTAGGAGAAGCAACTCTATGCTACCCTGTAGCAGTAGTTCAGCTTATCTGTTCCCCTGGAAGCTGGGCTCATAAGAATAAGAGCACACATTCTTCTAGAGTTGCCAGATTGAACCACGGGGTGATGCACCTCACCTACCTGACTCCTAATGTTGTAGACTGTGATAGCCAGCAATATACTGTGTCCCACTCACACACACAAGCCGACTGTGGAAGCAGAAGAGATGCTTTCCTTTGAGATCTGGAGACCATGGCAAGGATCACTGGAGTGCCCTGGCTGTCCTGAAGACTCAGTTACCCTGGGTCTGACTGCTCCCTACCTGGCGTAGGCACTGGCCTTCTTGGGATCCTAGAGTATCAGAGGCATGTCAGGGCATGGTTTCAGTCAGGAAGCATGAACAGATTACTACTGGGAAAGTAGGATCTAGTTAGATAGTAGCCCTGTTAGGCCCTTTCATCTTGGGCAGTGTCTTTGGGTTTTACTGTTGTGAACAGACACTGTGACCAAGGCAAGACTTATAAGGACAACATTTAATTGGGGCTGGCTTTCAGGTTCAGAAGCTCAGTCCATTATCATCAAGGTGAGAACATGGCAGCATCCAGGCAGGCATGATGCAGAAGGAGCTGAGAGTTCTACATCTTCATCTGGAGGCTGCTAGTAGAAGACTGACTTCTAGGCAGCTAGGATGAGGGTCTTAAGTCCACACCTGCAGTGACACACCTACTCCAACAAGGCCACACCTCCAAATAGTGCCACTCCCTGGGCTAAGCACGTACAAACCATCACAGGCAGTGACTTTACTGAAACTCAGTAAAGTTAAGAGGCTTCCCAGATATTGTACTGCCCCAGTGGTCACGAGGCCAGGAGAGGCTATGGATTTGAACAGCGTGGTTATGGTTGACTAAGGTTTTATTTTAGTTGGAGCAGAAGGGTCACCCATTTTCCTTTCTGCTCAAGACCTCAGGTGGTACCATTAGCTCAGGAGTCTCGAGCTTGAAGATGGTCCTGCCCTAGTCTCACTAGCTCTGTGCTCTCCTCTGATCTTTGGGGAGTCTGTGGCCCCGGCCTCCCGTGTCTTCTCCTGACACATGGAATTTGAGGAGATACCAGTAGCTAGAGTTCCCCGATCTGAGTGCAGTGGACAGAGCTGCTGGTGGCAGCTGGTTCTGTGGACCTTCAGGGGGGAATACCTTGAGTGCCCTGTTTGCACAGTGACCAGACACTGTCATTGTACACCTGCCTCTCATTTGAATCTCTGGTCTAGAGTCATAAAGGTGGTGCCAGGAGAGAATGCTTCCAACATTTCTCATGGAAATCTATCCAACGGGTCTTTGGGGTCTACTAGCTAGAGCTTCAGGCGGCATGCGCAGTAGCTTTACTTTCAGATTCACAGGTGGCAGAGAGTGGCAATAGCCTAAAGAGATCATTGTAGGGCAAGAGTGCTCTCTGGACTCTTCCTCGTAATGGAAACCTGGGCTGAGCTTGGAAGAGGGCCTGTTCAGTCAACAACTGGTAGTGACTCAGATAGCCAGTGCCAGCCCCTCACCTTGTCACTTCTTGATTCACCTCCCATACACCCCTCTGCCCACCCCTCCTGCTCCCAAGTGTGTCTTGCTCTCCAGAAAACTTCTATTGGGATGTACTATATGGTAGTGGGGTCGGGGGAGTGGCTCCTCGAGTACAATGTTTGCTGGACAAGCGTAGAGATCTGACTATGATCCATGGAAGCCACATAAAAAGCCAGATGTGGTGGCCCATGCTTCTCATCCCAGTGCTGGGGAGGCAGAACAGGAAGGTGTCTGCTGGACAGTCTGTCCAGGCTAAACGGCAAGCGCCAGGGTCTTGGTAAGAGATTCCTCAGAAATCCATAGTAGATGATGCCAAAGGAACACACACACACACACACACACACACACACACACACACACACAGGAAATAATATGAAAAGAAACTTCCATTTCTCTTTCAGTGCTGGGTTTGAAAATAGAATCTCCAGACCTTCTTCTTTAGAAAGGACAAGGAGTGGGGGTTTCTCTGGCATTCCAGAAGCATCCATGAGAGTAACTCTATTGCCAACATGGCTTTGGAGGCAGCATTGGAAGCCCAGTGACAGCTCAGGATCACAGAGCCCACTGATGGCAGAAGTGGGCCAATGACAGAAGTTGCTGGGCTGCCGGGCTGCCATCTGTAGGAGAGGCAGAGGTGGGTGTGCAGGCCCAGTGGGCATAGGTGTTATGGAGTCTGCAAGAGTGGCTTAGAGAACCCATCAAGTCTTTATGCATTCTGTACGTGAGCAGCCATTACCCCCCCACACACAACTCCCTGTGTCTGTGTGTGTCTGTGTGTGTGTGTGTACATGTGTGAGGGAGGCTGACATATGTAGTCTATTCTAACTAAGGCTACTTTAAGCCCCACTGAAAGCCACTTAGTTCAGTACTTGTGGCTAAAAAGGTCCCCAAAACATTTCAGTGGAATTATAGCTTCCTAATTTAACTACCTGTCACTTAGCTTCTTTCCAGGTGGTTTCGGGTTGACAGTGAGTTTGACATTTGCACAAAGGTTTAGGAAACCATTTCTGACACTTCGAAATAGGAAGTAGTCTAAGGTACATTTACTCCAGGGAGCACGGGAGGAAGGAGTCTGAGGTACATTTACTCCAGGGAGCACGGGAGGCATTGTTCTTCTGAACATTCTTCTGGCCACTCCAAATTGAATCTCTCTTGGCCAGACTCCATATGCACAGAGCCCAGCGATAAGTTGAGAAGCTGGGAATTCTTCTAAGCCACCTCTGTGACCTCCCCTCCTGCCCCAACGTCCTTCAACACAGCGAGTTCAGCTTCATTTGGGCACAGCTAAGGCGAAAACATTCATGTTCTTCAGGGTTCTGTCCAATAGTAGGGTATAAACCTTAGGGGCCGTCTTCATCTGTTCACCCCACTCTTTCTCCAGAGGGTCGGAAGGAGGGAGGCCAAGTCGTCCACATCCTTGATGTTTATTTACTCCTCTCTGTGACCTGAGGTCACCCCTGCTCCAGGCAGCCACACACTAAAATGTTATGACATTCACCTGCCTGTTATATAATCGCTCTGAGCCCAGACCTTGTAGTTTAAATTAGAGACGCCTGGCATATAGGGCTGTGCCATCCTGAACAACACGTGGCAATTCCTCTGCTCCCTGAAGGGAAGGGGGCGGTGGCTCTCCCTTTGAAATAGAAGCGTGTCCTTATCCTCAAGCCACTTGCTCTGCCGCCTTCACTGCAGATCATTGGTGGCCCTGTGCTGTGCTGGCAGTACACAAAAACCACCCCTTGTCCTGGAACAAAGTCTAGGGAATGCTGAGAAAGACCTGGTGGTGGTCTGGCATGCAAGAACCTTTATAGGGGGCCTACCCCAGAAATCAGGGCATACATTGCTTTCTCTACCCTCTTGGGGAGAAGAGAAGGGTGTCTAGAGAGAAGCCCTCAGCCTAGACTGTGCCTGGGGTCACCCGTGCAGGGTTTAGAAGTCCCCAGCCACAGTCAGATATTTAACTTGAGTGTTGTTCAGGGGTGGCCAGGCTGAGAACCTGAGGTAAGAGTCATGTCAGTCTTATCTGGGAACAGTAAATGAAAAATAAGCAATTCTATACCTTGCTAGAAGGGATGAGGGTGCCTTTGCCAACGAAGGTACTATTAGAATGCAGTCTTGGGGTTGGGAACGGTGGTCAAGCTCAACTCTGAAGAGGGCAGAGAAGAAGGAGGTCAGAGCCCAAGAGTCGGGGAGGGGAGATACATGAGAGTGGGGGGGGGGGATTCTGCCTCCGTCCACTGAAGGGTGGGTTGGGATCCCCATCAGATATGGACGGGGATCTTACGGGGAGCTCGGGGTGTCTGGATAAATCAGCTTGGTGAGATTCTTGTTAAAGCTGGGTGACATAAGGAGAAACATAAAAGCCCCAAGTCAGGGCCTTGTTCGGAAGGGTGGGTTGAAGGTGAAACTCCATAGTTCTGGCCTTCCTGAGACAAGCAGCCTGGCATCATAAGAGACCTGCCTGTCGTCGGGACATTAGGAGGTGATCCAGCCTTCGGGGTTCGGCTTGGCACTGCAGGGGCTTGCTGGGCACTCCACATGGAAACTCCCAGCAGGCAGTGAGGGGGGAGGGATAGAGAGTTATGCACATGGGAGGTGCTGACATGGAAGTGGTATCAGCAGGCACGGGTGAATCATGAATAGCCTGAGTCACCAGGGGAAGGCTTGAGGTCAAGGGGAAAGAAATAGCAGCAAGCATTCTACAGAGAGCAAAAGAGGAGCTGGCAAGGGTGACCAGAGGGAGCAGTGACAATGTGACACTGTAGACACCCACTATGGCTTGCATAGGGATGACCTTGTGTGTTCCTGGTAGTGTAGCCTGCAGTTGTCTGGTTGGTGTATGTGTGCGGTACTAATGACGCCTGGTAGGTAGTCTGGCCAGCTGTCCTCCAGGGTCTGGCTATGCTGTTGGCTGTCCGGCCAGCCACAGTCCCCATCCTCACCCACCACAGAAGCCCACAGGCTCCCCAAGCATCTGGAACAGGATGGATGGCAAAGTGAGCATGTATAGAGAAGGCTGGTCACTGTGGCATGTGCCTTTCATCCCAGTGTCCTCAGGGCAGGTGTAGATGGCTCTGGGAGTTCAAAACGAGCCTCAACTGCACAGCCAGCTCCAGAATCTGAGACTTGTTAGAACGTGGAGACTGTGGCTCTCAAGCTGCACTCTGTGCACTGTCTCTCTCTGGAGCCTCCGTCTGGAAGATGAAAACGATCAAATCTAAAAAAGGAAAGGGTGGGTGGGGGCGGGGCAGCACAGTGGGACCAGGACCATGGCTTAGTTTGTGAAGTGCTTGCCACAGGAGCATGAGGACCCCTAGTTCAATCCTCTACAAGCCCCTCCCCTCTGCTCTTAGCCCAGAGCGCCACTCTCTGCCTTCATCATTCCCTTGTGCCTCTCCTGGGACCTGGCTTGCGATGTTCTTCTTGCTGTGGGTAAAAGCCCCCAGTAGCCAAGCATGTCCTGTAATTACAACACCCCTTGGCTAAGTGTGTCACTGTGAGTATACATCACGCTAGAATCAGCGACGTGGCCCGTGGCCATCACTGTTCCTGTTGCTCCTTGTTTTTGTCACGGGTGATATTGGGGAGAGTCAAGCTAGTTGACTTCAAAGTGCTATCCCCTCCCTGTGGAAATGACCCATATGCCTGGGACACGCACTTCACGACAGGGGCAAGGCCTCTCTCACTCCCATAACTGTCCCACGTGCCCAAAGAATTCAGGAGCATCAGAAAGCAGCCTCCCTACCCCCAAAGCATTTCTATTTAGTGTGAGAATGCAGGGGGCTCTTCTGCTTGGGCTCTGCTCCTGACTCCGGCCACACTTGTTGGATGGTACCAGGCTGATGGTTTCCTTCACAAGGGAGGCCACATTTTTGCTCCCTTGTTTCCCTCGGTGCAGTTTTCAGGTGGGGCCCAAGTGCTAATGTCTGCTACAGACCTGACAAGGAACCATTAGGTTTGGGTGAAATGAGCTTGCACTCTAGGCACACAAAAATGCCTCCCTCGAAGGGAATGGCACAGCAAGTAATCCTGTGCATAATGTGTGGTTACCACATAAGGACATAAGGTGCCCTGGTGACGTTGGAGATAGTGACTGTGATGTAAACAGAATGCATGGTTCATGGCTGTCCTGGAAGAGGTTTGTGTACTTGATCGCAGTGCAGCATCGTAAGTGCTCAGGGATGGCGTAGTTACAGATGACTGACTGGTGTAGCATCTAACCTGCACAGAGGCAGCTGCTGTATTATGTCACCAACCCATGGGTATGGTCAGATAGCTCTATGACCAGTAAGTAAACCAGCACTGACTTGAATCAGGATGACCACTGGTGCGATATGTGACCATGCACCTGGTCACTGTGCAGGTCTCATGTCTGTATGTGAATAGGTCTGACATGAAAACACCACATGTGAGCTGCAGGCCACCCAGCAAATGGATAACCAGACAGCTGTTGTGACTGGATGGCTCATAGGACTTATGTAGCATAAATCTGCTACAAGCCCTAGGTTAGACCATAAGACCAGAACCACACCCATGTTCCCACTGGGTTTCTAGGGATTTGATAGCAATTGGCTAGCTCTGCACTCTGGTCTGTTTAGACTGACTTGTAAGTACTCTATCACTTCATCTTCCTTCTGAGAGCTGTTCTCATGAGTCTTTCCAGAAGAGGCTGCTTGGCATTTCTTTGTTAGAGAAGCCAGAGTCAGCATTAGGCACCTGCACTGTTGGCAGCCAGAGCCTATGGTCCCAAAGACAATAGCTTATGTTTTCAAACAAACTGTCTCCAAGCATCAGAGCTCTACTAAAGGCAGAGATTCCCAGCCTCCCCTCCCCTCCCCTCCCCTTCCCTTTGTGCAGCCCAGCAAAGCGGGGGGGGGGGGGCTAGAATGGTGACTCCGAAGCACTTGTACTGACAAGCCCATTTCTTAGACCACTGGGCTAAGGCCAAACACTCTAAATCTCCAGCTGTATTTAGGGGCAGGAGATTGCTATAGATCAGAGTCCAAAGCACATCTCCTGAGAGCTCCAGATCTTGTGTCCCAGATGGATAAATTGGACTAGGAATACATGGATAATGGCAGAAATAACATTTCTATTACTTTAGCCTATCCGTTTATTAAGAAAGGAAAAGGACACTCCTGAGTGGAAGCGGGCTGGTGAGCTGGGAAGACTGATGACACTCAGAGGCTCTGAGCCTCAAGAGGTTCTGATCCTTTGTGGGTCATCCGTATAGCACCCGCCTCCTCTAGAAGGCCTTGTAGACTGTTCTTATGCATAGTCTGTTGAGCTACACATAACCCAGGACCATAAGGGTTTCTGATCTTTCTACTAACTAGCTTCCTTCTATAAAATACATTTTTAAATTACTCTTTGAGAATTGTGTGTGTGTATACAGTATGCTTTGATCACGTCCACCCCGAGTCTCTCCACCACTCCTATCATTTTCCCTCAAATCTTCATGTACACTTTCTTTAGTCCACTGGGTCCAGTTTAAAGAAAATCAACTCTCCCTTCCCAAGAAGCCAGGACTTCCCAATGGCTCCTCAGCTAGTGAGGGGGCTAAAGTACGATGATAAGACCCTATTGCCAAAGGCATCATGCACTTGCATCATAAGATTCAAAGAAGTCACACGAACACAAAGATGCCACATGAATGGAGCAGGGGAGGCAGAAGCCATGGGTCCCGGCCAGATTGCATGTTATTGCAGAAGTCCATGGGTAGCATCTTGCACGATCCACCTCAACTCAGAACCAGGCATATTATAAGACTGACGTGCCACCTACTGAGCTAAGAAGACTACAAGCCAGGCATATTATAATCACTGCTTCTTCATTCGTGGTGAAACGTTGGGAAAGTCTGCATTTACTGATGGTGCTCACCTTGGCTGCAGAAGTTCTTTCAGTACAGGTCAGTTGAAAGGCTTCCCGGAGCCCAGGGGAAACACCCATCTCCCATCTATTCCACATTCTTTACAGCTTCTTTTTGCTCCACCTGCTTGAAGAATGCCAAAGGCTGTGAGACTATGGACAGTTCGTTTTATTTTATTTATAAACTATCTTATTGCTTCAGAGGCAATAAAATAAAATAAGAACAAGGTGGTCTGAAGCATATAGCCCCCGGTTGAAGTTAAACGGGGCACTTCATAGAGATTCCTGCTTCTGTCAGTCTTGACATGGCTGTCCAGGTGGGCCACGCTCAAGCAGATGCTGGCTTGTCCACACTGCTCATCAGGGTCTCATGGAAGTTGCCCATCTCTGTGTGTCTCTCCATCCTTGACAAAAGCACAGCCTGCCAGAAGGAAGGCCTCATGTCGCTCCACTGCATGCTCTTCAGAGACACCCCTTCCTCCCTTCCCGAGCCCTCCCCTGTCCTGTAGTCTACCTACCATCAAGTGGCAGGGGCTGTGGAAGGAGACGCCACTTCTCAAAGACAAAGATGTGTCAGTTCAACAAGTTCTCATTTCCTCACAGGTAGAGCTTAGTGCAGAAGAGGCCATATCATTGAAGGGAAATACCACTGGGAGGAAAACTAGAGACACAGTGCAGGGAAATGGAATTGAGTTAGCTTTTTACGACCAGGATGTGAACGAACTCACATCGTGGTCCCTTGAGCACAGCCTGCTGCTGCTGCTCTTCAGGATGAGTGCAGACGGTGCTAGGCTCTGCAGGGGAAGGACTTCAGGTGAAGCCTGTAACGCAATGCCAGTTCACGTGTTTGTCGAATGCCCTCAGGCATTTGCTCTTTACTCAGGGGAACTACCCTTAGAAGTGTTTCTTAGCCCACCATGGTGGTACAGACCTTTAATCGCAACACTTGGGAGGTAGAGGCAGGCATGAGTTCAAAGCCAGCCTGCTCTATACGGTGAGTTCTAGGCCAGCTCAGGCTCAATAGTGAGACATTGTCTAAAAAAGGAAAGAAAGAAGTGTTTCTAGTACCTTCTTTTTGTTCTGTTTACTTCTATCTTGTTTTGTTTCTTCACATGGCACCTTTATTTAGAGGCTCAATTTGTTGAGTGAATGAAGTTCTTCAAGTCCACTGAGGGCAAGGGTATGGGGTGTGGCCTCAACCTGAGATGGCAGCAGACTATTGCCATGGTGGCTCTTGGCCTGCTGCGATGGAGCCTTCCAGATCTTGGTGAGAGTCACTGGGCAAAGCCTTTCTGGGGCTACTGGCCAAAGCTAATCAGTCTGATATTTGTGCCCCAAGGCATGGCCTCTTGGAGACTGCTGTCATTGGCCATCACCCAAGCAGCAACATCTCAAGGGCCTACTGTGTGCCAGACTCCACCTTTCATACCCTGGAATTCTATGTAAGGGTTTTCATCCTAGACAGCTTGGAGGCTAGGGCTGTACTGTGAGCTGTGTTTCTGCTTTAGCAGCAGGGAAAGACCTAGTGACCCATGGGTGTTTGTTTTACCTTTATCCCCAGATCTCTTACACCATATACTCCCTCTGGTCCTGCTGTGTTTTTCTGAGCCCCCTCTGATGTTTGTGAAATAAATTGTTAAGTATAAACAAACCAAGGGTCCAAATGACTAGAACCTTCTCTTCTAAACATGGATTCTGGTACTTTATAGAAGTCCCATGAATGTCCATTGGACCGAGCCCATTTGCAAGAAAAGGCAGAAGACCATAGGGTTTGGGGGGCCAGGATGCTGGGGGGTGAGTTCAGTACAGCATGCCATGGGGGAGCACGAGAGAGGCTGCCAGGGCTGGATGCCCTGTCCTAGCACCATTGGCTGATCCAGGCTTTAATGGGCTGTTCAGAGGTCCCCTTGGACAGAGCCCTGTCTTCACCACCGTGGTGTCATCCAGGATGGGAGCTAAAAGCAGGTTGGCACACACCTCTAAGCTTGAGCAGAGGCCACTCTGCCAGTGAGCATTACTGCATCTTCTCCCTACTCCATACTCTTGCTTTACATTTTCACTTTAAAATATGCCACATTGAACAGGAAGATGTTTTTGAAATATTGGGTATCTGAATGGAATATTAATGCAAAAAAAAAAATCCCTAAACTCCCTCTTAAATAAGACTGTTTTTTTTTTTTTCTTAGTCTTTAGGACTTTTTATTCCTGTTGTTCTAAATTACCAGAAAAGGGAAAAAAGAGAAACAAGACTGTTGTCACGTTGCTCTGACAGACGAAGTGGACAGAATCCTCTGCTCCTTCTTGAGCTAACCTTGACCCTGGGCTGTCATATCATCATCCTGATAGGCAGAGCAGACAGGGCTCAAAGCAAACTGGCAATAATGCTATGCTTCTGATCAAAGAAAACGGATCTTTTAAGTCCTATATAGAAATCTACATTTTGGAGGCTGTTAAAAAAAAAAGTAAGTGTCAGACTAAGAATGAAGCTCGGTTGGTGGAGTGTTTGCCTAGCATGCATGGAAGCCTGGGCTCAATCCTCGGCATATATAAACCAGGTGTGATAGCAGATGAGGTGGTACACACCTGTAATCCCAGCACTTAGGAGGTGGAGCTGGAAGATCAGAAGTTCAAAGTTATCCTCAGCTACATAGCAACTTTAAGGCTAGCCCCAGAGACAGGGGATCGGATTTCAAGAAGAAAGAAAGAAAGAAAGAAAGAAAGAAAGAAAGAAAGAAAGAAAGAAAGAAAGAAAGAAAGAAAGAAAAGAAAGAAAGAGTGGTCTTTACTGGCCATGGAGATAACTTCATAAACTCCCCCCCATTTTTTTTCAGTGTGTACACACACACACATACACACCCATATGCACACATACACACACATACAAACACTCCAAATCTAAGAAGCTGGATTCCTCTCAGTCAACCCAAAGATGATTCTTCTTCCCACACTCCTGGTGAAAGGTCTGCTCACCCTCTCCTTGTGATGACACACCTAGGACCGTTCCCTTCATAACAAGAGACCTGGACTCTGGCTTTGTGTCATTTCGTCTGTCCACCTGCCCCCATGTTGCTCTAGTGTAACTGCCCTTTCTGCAGAGGACTGTCTTCGAGGGCGGGCAGAAGGGAGGATTCCTGGAGTCACTGTTTCAGTAAAGCATCCCTTTCTCCCCAGGGAACCTCAAATCCTGTGGACCCATAGAGGTCACCCACTGGGAGTCCTTTGCTCTACATCATTCTAGCTTGTCAGTGTTGTCAACAGGAGACTGTGGTACCCAGGCCCAAAGAGGCTTTCTCGTCCATGCAGTGTCATGCCCCTGCCTCAGTGCTGAGGAGATGCTGCCTGCTGCCAGCAACTCCTCACCAGCTGCACAGCCAAAAATAAGTCGTCAGCTGCACGGGGCTGATCTTTCCGCTCCCCTTCTCCTCAGAAGCGAGAGTCCAGCAGCCTGCCAGCTGGAACTGGAGATTGGGGTTTTTTTCCACCCAGCTGAAAGGAAATGCGGTACAGGTTTTTTTTTTTTCTTTCTTTTTCTTTCTTTAGTTTTTTTTTTTTTTCAGTTTCTTTTTTAACCTTATTATGTCAAAGGAGTTGTCTTGTTCTTAAGGGCAAAAAATATCACCATTGCTTCTGAATCGCTTTGAAAATAGCATTGGGAAGGGGAGGCATGCATCAAGCTTTTCCTGGCTCCTGGCAGAAGTACCTATCAAGGGAGGCAGATGCAGCCCTGTTTGAGTGGAGGGACTGCTCTGGGAAGAAGCCTGAGGCTTGAGTTAGGCTCAGCAGATCTGCTGCCAGCCTTGGATTGATAAAGTGCCTATTTGCACAGAGGACAGGAGCAGCTGCCTAAACTGTGGAATTTTCCAAGGGCTGCAGAACTTTAAAAGCCGAGTTTGAAGTCATGCATTCCTTTATTTAGCAAATATTTATCGGCACCTGCTGTGTGCCAGGTTCCGGCTGGGGCTGCAAAGGTGGAAAGAGGACAATGTCTGTCCTCGAGTGCCTCATATCCAAGGGAAGAAACTGGCACACCCGAGATGAGAAGCATGGGACATCTCCTGGGCTGAGTGTTTTGTAGGGTCACCACTACAGCATAAGAGGCATAACAGGGGACTGGGCTGGTTCCGAGGCCGGGTATCAGTACTGGCCACCAGTGCATCTGTCAGAGCAATAACCGGCAGGGATGCACAGCATGTAGGAAGGAGGTGCACAGTCCTGGGGACAATCCAGGGCCATCACCAAGGAGGTGACAACTGAGCTGCTCTGGAAACACAGGGCGGAGTGGGAAAGTGGGGATCTTCCTGACAAGGAACTTGATGGGAGAAGGCATGAAGATTAAAATAACTGGGACCAGTAGTGTTTGGGGGTCTGGAGAAGGATATCTCTCTCTCTCTCTCTCTCTCTCTCTCTCTCTCTCTCTCTCTCTCTCTCTCTCTCTGTGTGTGTGTGTGTGTGTGTGAGGGCTGAGACTCGGTGAGAAATGAGAATGCTCTCTGGGAGGAAGCCAATGAGCAAAAAATCAGAGCCAGGGTCTTGAGATCTCCAAGACATGGAGCCAATTCAACTGTGTGCTTGCATGTTCTTGTATATAGGTGGTGTACATGTGCATGCATGTGTATGCATGTGTATGTGTGCAAGAGGTGAGTGATCAAGGCTGAAGCTAAGAATATCAAGTTTCCTCACAGTATGGCTGATGAAAGGGAAACCCAAGGAGTGGGAACAGTTGTGTGAGAAGAAGTACATCTGCGGATTCAGGCTGACTCTGAACTCTGTACCTGCTGTAGGGGCCTGCACCCCGCAGTCCATGACAGTCTAGTTTAGAGATATCTGGATGGCCTATTGTCACCTTCTTGTGAGAGTCACATTGCTGAGGTGGCAGTGGTGTGAGGAGAAGGCAAAGGGGCATTTTTAGCAGGGCAGGACTCACATGAATGATCAATTGATTTCCACAAGAGTGTTACTATGTTCCTGTGGCAAGATGTCTGGGGGTGGGGGAGAGAGCTGGTATTTTGGTTCCCAATTTCAGAAGATACAGTATACCATAGTAGCTGAGATGAGTTTATTATTAGTAGTGGGGGTATGAGACATCAGCTCATGGGAGATCACAAAGCAGATAACAAGACTGGAAGCAGGGCTGAGCCATCACCTTAAAAGCGTGTCCTCGGTCACCTGCATCATCCAGCCAAGGCTTACCACATCCCAAAAGTTCCTCAGCCTCCCAAACAGCGCCACCATCTGGAGGCTGAAGGTTCAAACACACAAACCCTTAAGGGACAGTTCACATTCACAACATAACAGGTAGTCATGGGAAAAAGTTGGTATTTTTCAACAGATGGTGCTGGGACAGTGGGACACCCAGATCTCAGATTGGAAGTGTGTGCAAAACAGTGTTGAGTGCTTGCCTTACACTGTGCAACAGCAAACTCAAAATAAACCACAAGCCTAGACCACAAGCTTCAACAGTGAACCTTTTGGGAAAGACACACAGGAAAAATCTTAATTGGATTTTCAGAACATTTAAGGGAATTATTCTTTAGTTTCTGGGCTGCAGTAGCCAAAGCACAGACAATTCGAGACAAGGAAATAAATTGGACATCATCAAATTAAAAACTTATGTGCATCTACGAGTTGTCAGGAGAGTAAAAAGATAGCCCACCAAACTGGTGAAAGGGTTTTCAAATCATGCATCTGATAAGGAATTAGTTCCCATGTTGTAGAAAAAGACTTCCCCGTTATAAGAAAAGTACAAATAACACATTTCAAAAATGGACAGCAGCTGGAATGATGTGGGTCAGCAACAGAAGCCCCCATCTTATTTATCTGTATACCTGGGTTCAGGTCTCATCAGTGAGAATGAAGATATCAATTACCTAATAAGCTCATAAAAGGAGTGCTTATTAAGAAAATGAAAAAGCCAAATTAAAATGACAGTGAGATACTTATAACCTCAAGGATAAATGTTATTTTAAAATATGAAGATAGAGAGTGAGAAATATTGGGAGGAGGTGCAGATATTGATACTTGTGCCCTATGATGACAATGTAAGAAGGCACTACCGTTTAAAGCAGTTCCTCAAATAGTAAAAAGTTCCTGCATCTCATGGTCCATAATGGTCGCCATCTTGAATCAGAGCATCTGTGATCACCAGCATGAGGTTCCTTGGGTTGTTGGGCCTATTCATCTTCCCTCCTCAAGAAACTAGGGTGACTAGGAAACCTTCATGATATCTCAATAGGTCCCTCAACTCCCTATGTATATGATTATTCTGTTTTTTGTTTCCTATTGCTATAATAAAAATACCCTGACCAAAGTAATTTAAGATAGAGAGGATTTATTTGACTCACAATTCCAAGGTATAGTCCATCACTGTGGGGAATCAAGGCAGCAGGAACTTGAAGCAGTTAGTCCCATCATACACATGGTCAAGAGCAAATGAGCAAAGAATTAAGGATTGTCAACATTGAGCTAGATTTCTCCTTTTGAATCTAATCCAAAACCTGAAGCCTAGGGAATGATATAGCCTATAGTGGGCAGGTCCTCCCAAACCAATTAACATAATTAAGATAATTCCTCAGTTGTGGAGAAAGAGGAACACTCCTCCATTGATGGTGGGATTGCAAGCTTGTACAACCACTCTGGAAATCAGTCTGGCGGTTCCTCAGAAAATTGGACATAGTACTACCGGAGGACCCAGCAATACTTCTTCTGGGCATATACCCAGAAGATCTTCCAACTGGTAATAAGGACACATGCTCCACTATGTTCATAGCAGCCTTATTTATAATAGCCAGAAGCTGGAAAGAACCCAGATGTCCCTCAATAGAGGAATGGATACAGAAAATGTGGTACATTTACACAATGGAGTACTACTCAGCTATTAAAAACAATGAATTTATGAAATTCTTGGGCAAATGGATGTATCTGGAGGATATCATCCTTAGTGAAGTAACCCAATCACAAAAGAAGTCACTAGATATGCACTCACTGATAAGTGGATATTAGCCCAGAAACTTAGAATACCCAAGATACATTTTGCAAAACACAGGAAAACCAAGAAGGATGACCATTGTGTGGATACTTCATTTCTCCTTAGAATAAGGAACAAAATACCCATGAAAGGATATAGGTACAGAGACAAAATTTAGAGCTAAGATGAAAGGATGGACTATCCAGAGACTACCCCATCTGGGAATCCATCCCATCATCAGTCACCAAACCCAGATACTAATGCACATGCCAGCAAGATTCTGCTGAAGGGACCCTGATATAGCGGCCACTTGTGAGGCTATGCCAGTGCCTGGCAAACACAGAAGTGGATGCTCACAGTCAGCTATTGGATGGAACACAGGGCCCCCAATGGAGGAGCTAGAGAAAGTACCCAAGGAGTTGTAGGGGGCTGCAACCCTGTAGGTGCAACAACAATATGAACTAACCAGTACCCCCTGAGCTCGAGTCTCTAGCTGCATATGTAGCAGAAGATGGCCTAATCAGCCATCATTGGGAAGAGAGGCCCCTTGGTCTTGTAAACTTTATATGACCCAGCACAGGGGAAGGCCAGGGCCAAGTAGTGGGAGTGGGTGGGTAGGGGAGCAGGGGCGGGGCGGGGAGGTATAGGAAACTTTCGGGATAGCATTTAAAATGTAAATAAAGAAAATAATAATAAATAAATAAATAAATAAATAAATATGTAACAATTAATATTAAACACAAGTTTCTCATAATAGCATAACTGATTAATATAAACTTTAAATTAAAGCAACATATAAAGAAAAAAAAAAAGATAATTCCTCAGAAACCTTCTCAGAGGCCCTTCTCCTAGGTGATTCTAGACTCTGCCAACTTGATAACTGAACCAGCATGAGAAGGAAAAACAATTGAGTGAGTGGAGACTCTTCCATAGTGTAGCTACCTGTAAGCTGCCCACAAGATTCTGTCACTCATGATTGATAAACACATTGGTTCACCAAGATGGACCTGGGTGGAATCCTTTCTTCATTCTGTTGTTGGCCTCTCTATTTGTAATGAATAGACATTTCTTAAGAAAAGTCACCCAGGAAAAGTCACAGGGCACACATAGCAATGCTATTCTTAAGTATCTACTCAAAGGAATTGAAAGTGGGAACTCAAACATTGGTACACCAAGATTCACAGGACATAGGTGACAGGCATACAGGTAGATAACGACCCATATATTGTCATTCACAATAGTCAAAAGAGCAGCAACACAGTTGTTCATTAATTATGAACATATGGACAAAAATAATTGTGACCTACACTTATACTAAAATAATATTTAGCCTGAAAATAAGTGAAATCTAAATACAAGCTGTAATCTGAGTGGCTATGTAGGCATGGTACAAAATGAAATAAGCCAGACATGAACGGACAGTACCGCATAATCCAGCTACCAGGCAGTTGAAATAGGCAGACTCACTGAGGTGACCAATGGAACTGAGGTTCCAGGAGCTGTGGAGCCATTGCTTAATGAGTAGAGTTTCTGTTTGGGATGATGGGAAGGTTCTAGAAATGGGTGATGGTGGTGTCTGCACAACCCTGTAAACATACTTAATGTATTAGACCCCACACTTAAATGCTTCAAAAGGTCAATGTCATGTAAAGTAAAGAAGAAGGCAGTGCAGACCTTGGGCATGGGAGGCCCTTCCTCAGATTCTCCAACTCTTCCCTTTGGAGCTCATCTCAAGCTTGTCTGTAGATGATGGCTACTGCCCCCTCCCTTCACAACCCCCATGACCTCGTCTGTACTAGGCTTCATTCCTTCCCATTCCCATGCATTTGGCTGATGTGGAGTTGCCCCTAGCCTGGGAAGAAGCCCTGATGGCATGGTTCTCAACCTTCCTAATGCTGTGACCCTATAATACAGATCCCTAAGCATAGAATCATTTCATTGCTACTTCATAACAGCATATATCCCACATTCTGGTCGGCCCAGCCTATGCCAGGGAACCCAATGTGTTCCCCCTGACCACAGGTACTGGCTGAGGCCCAACAAATTCAGGGTGTGTTGACACACAGATAGGAATGGGTAACAGCAAATGGCTGACCCTGAGCCCTCTGACCCCTTGAGTCTCTGAACCCTTGAGAGCCCAATCCTCCCATCTAGGGTAGAAGTACAAAAGCCACACCTACTACTGAGGATGGTTTGTAGCTATGGAAGCAGAGGAGGCCAGCCCGTGAGCATGGGTATTTAACATGAGGAACACATAAAGACTTGGTGGCCAGTGGAAGCATGACAGATGGTGGTGTACAAAAACCTACTTGGAAAGATTTCTCACTGCAAGTTGTTACAGGATTAAAGTTTTTTATTTTATGTTGATGAACTGAACTTCATTTATCTAAAAAGAAAAGTCCAGATACTTTGAAAGATTAAACCCCATCAGGGTGAACCATATAAGAAAGGGCCCAACCTATTACTTCAGTGACACACACGTGGGGACACTCTTTCCCACAGAGCCAGGAACATGCCCAGTGCCATCTCCCCCTGCCCACACACACACACCACACGCACACAGATGCCTGGGGTATTCACCACAGGAGGTCTTAGGCTTTCTCCTGGAATGTTCTGGCATTTCTCTTTCACCACAGAGAACCCTGCTGTCTCTTCTGCCCACGAGAGTGACAACAGGTGGAATCTATGTCCAGGGAGGCAAGAAGTGTCGGTGATCACCCTGCCTATGTAGAGGTGAGGAGCAGGATTCTCTCACCGCCTCCCTCCACACCAGGCACACGGTTGGCATTCCTGTGGGCCGGCAGCATGCCCAGCTCCAGGCCACCACAAAGCACCCACACACACACACTCCGATCTGCCGTCAGCAGCTGTTTCTGACAGGTGTCCCACTCTCTGCTGCAGATGGTGACCGAAATGGGCCCGTTGGCAGGCAGCGCACGGTGCCGCCCCCCTGCACATGCTGATGCGGTCCCTGACATACAGATCAACCCTCACTCTATTTTGAGGCACCTTGCCTCTGGCTGCAGGTGAAGCCAGCATCCTTTTTAGAACCCCCACAAGGTTCTGGGAGCCCCCACCTCAGCCTGGGACCCTTCAGCATTTGACAGTCTGTGAATCTAGTGGGTCCTTGTCCCACACAGGCCCAGCTCACTAGCCGTCATGGTAGCAGGGCTATGTGTGATTTTGCTGGTACATTTGGTGCAGCACAGGATGGGATTTCCATAGCTCCCTAGGTATGACTTTGGCCTTGGCTCAGTGAGGCTACAAAGGTTGAGATGCAGTGGCTCCAGGCCTCCAGAGCTCCAGGTGCAGGACCTGGGCCACTCCTGACTCCTTCCTTCTGTTATCCTGAGTGGGGTCCTGTGTATGGAAGACACATAAGACTCCTGGTAGCTGTTCCCCTAGAGAGATGAGTGGGAGTCTGGTCTCTTGGTAAAATAGCACATCCACAGCTGAGATAGGGACCCAGGAGGAGAAGGGGTCAGAAGGGAAAGTGGCTGCCCTTGCAATGTCCCCTTTCCTGTTGCCTGCCTGCACCTTAAACAGAGAGTTGTGGGCATTGCTGGGGCTCAGCTTTTCTGCCCACATCCCCGCAGGGGCCCCGCCTGCCCCATGTTTGGGCTGTTCATTCCAAACACTGAGCTAGCCAAGGCCGCCAGATGAGAGTGACATCTGGCTGAGACCATGGCCAAGTCTCTGCTGCTCTGTCCCTGGCAGGCAAGAGCTATGTTCCCAGTGCCAGGTTCTCAAAGAGGGAGACAGCGAGACGGGGTTAGAATACAGCTCCGTGCTCCTTACCCAGCCATTTCCCTTCTTTCCTCCGTGATACTTAGTTCGAATCTGGATAGTCAAGGTGTAAACTGCATCCTCCGGAGTGCTGGGGATCATAAGAGCGAGTGGAAAGAATCAGAGGTGGACACTGAGTGTGTGCACATATGCATGCACACATACTGTGGACCACAAAGTACAAAGGATGCTGGGGAGTCGATCAGGCACTGGGAGTGACCTGAATGGGAGCTGAATGACACAGCAGGAACCTACACTGTCTCCTGCTTTCCCAACACAAGGTCGGACTCTCCTTCCACCTTTCCACGGAACTCTCTGTGGAGCGACAGTCTGTCAGCCAGAATGGAGCTAGAAAGGGAGTCATTCCATGTCCAGGAGGAGAAGCAAGATAGTGTTTCCATCCAGAGGCACTGGCAGAAAGTCTAATACTGACAGTCCAGTATGGTCTCCTATGGTCATGACCGCTTGTTAGCTGTGTGATCTCGGGCAAGCATCTGAACCCCTCTAAGTTTCTATTATCCATCGGGAAAATAAAAGTAATGCCCACTTGCTGTATTTTGTGAGCTTAAGTAACACATCAAAGGAGAATATTGTCGTTTTAGAAGTGAGCCAAGGCAAGTGTTGAAAGGTTGAGGGACTTGGCCAAGGTCGTGAAAGTAGATAAGCTATGGGGGGGGGGGTATGGGGTTCCCAGAGAAACAGCTTTTAGTTCACTGAGGGTTGTGGCAGCGTGGCTCAACTCATGGCTTCTTCTGTCCCCGGCACTCTCAGCCCTCTCTCATACCTCTCTGTCACTTCAGAACATCCTCAAGCATAAACAACAGTGTTGTCCCCCATATGTCTGCTTCTGATTTTTGACTTCTGCAAGGTATGTAGGGATTTTCTTTCTCTCTGTAAAATCCATGGTTCAGGCTACTTCTCTGCCATGCTAGTGTACCATGAGTTCCATGGACTGGAGAAAGTGCTGGGACCTCTCTCAGGGCTGGGCAAGTTTATGAGTTGTGTGTGTGTGTGTATGTGTGTGTGTGTGTGTGTGTGTGTGCCATTGAACAGAGGACCAAAAAACAAAAACAAACAAAACAAAACAAAACAAAAAAACCAAAAAGAGTTCCACACTTCACAGAGCAGAGAATGACAATAAGCCCTGAACCTTCACAGTTAAGCTTCCTTAGTCCCCTGTGTCCATGGTCTGTGTTGGGGGACCCATTTTTGAGCAGTAACATGAATGAACAAGACCAGCTTAAGGGTGACAGACAGACAGGCAAAGGCGGGTAGTGGCTGGAGCTTGGAGGTGTCGGTGGGACTGTGGTGAGGCTCGCATGGGACCATAATCACAAAGCAAGCAGGGCAGTGCGTGGTGCAGAGCCAGGCCCACACAGAGCAGCATTTACTCTCCCCAAGCCCAGCTCCAGCTTGCTCATTGTAGGCCTTGCCTCTAGGAAGCCCAGGATGTGGGGTTTTAGTAGGGCATGAATGGAGAGAGTCATTCCAGACCTTGTCCGCCCCGGTTCTCCCTCCAGCTGGATGCTCTGGGGCATCCAGGATGCATGTGGGTGGGATAGAGCTCTTGGTCAGGTGTCCCCAAAGCTAGCATAGGACATCCAGCCTATTGGCTGTGTGTCCTCAGAGCACCACTAATCCAGATGACCATGGGAATCGGGCCACTCCACTGGGCAGAATGTAGCTTAAGCTATCCAGGCTCTTAACTTCAACCTGCTCTGGGCTTAATCCGTTCCTCATGATTCCCCTGCTGTGGCTTTCCGTGAGCTCAGAAAGACCATCACAGGGCGGCCTGAAAACTGCTGCCGAAATTGAATCCACGTGATTTCCTTTCTTTCTGGGCACAGTCCTGAAAAGAGGGCTTCCCATCCTCCCAACCCACACCCCTCACAGGAGAGGAAGCTGGGCCTCAAGGTCGGTCACCCAAGGTTATATGATTTGGCCAAGCTCAGGCCAGTTCAAAAGCAACCTCTGTCCATCTGAGGGCTGCCGAGGGTGTGATGGGGAATGTTTAACACCTACAGGTACACAGATACACGGTGCTGCGACTGAAATACATCATGCCTTAGCAAGAAGTCTAACGAACATGGATTTTATTGTCTTAGCCGGAAGGCATACCAATTATATGCAAATGCAAATGATGTAATTAGCTTCTGTTCTAGCTCTCTTCTCTGAAGGGATTTCCAGTTCTTCTGAGCGCTGAAGAAAATAACAATTGTGTTTTGGCAAATAGACTCATTGCCTATTTTGAGTCTTCACCCCTAATACATGCTTTCTTTCCTTCCGCCCTCCACCCCTCCCTCCTTCCTCCCTCTTTCTTTCTCTTGAAAACATTTAAATTAAGACTAAAAATTTAAAAAATGTCTAGGGGCTAGGCATACTACTTCGTCAGTAAAGAGAGGACCCGAGTTCTATCCCCAGAGCCACATAAACAGCAAGGGAAGGTAGAGAGAGGCGGCTCCCTGGGGTTCAACTGGCCAGCCTGCCCAGCCTGCTAAGTGACCTCAGGGTTTAGTGAGAAATCCCCATCTCAAAGCACAAGGTGGGAAACGACAGCGAAAGATGACTGACGTCAACCCCAGGTCTCCACAGAACGGCACACGAGTACACACATAAAAGCACACATCAAGTAAATCCCCCGGGCTTCAGTACTAAGAAGCCAAAGCAGCTTTCGTGGAGGCCTGTAAGTCTGACCTACACACACACACACACACACACACACACACACACACACACACGCATGCTTTCAAAATCTTCTAGTGATGCCTGTATGGACTGGGGGTGGGGAGGGGTGCTATTGTCTAAAACAGAGCAGTCATGTGTGGATCAGCCACGCCTCACATCTGGTCTTGCACACTCTGCACATTCACAGGAGGGACACACACACACACACACACACACACACACACGCAGAGGCACCACACTCCCACACCGCTGGCTTCCTCAGCTCTCCAACAGGCCAACCAAGCTGCCTTTCTCTTGCTTTTCTGGTCATCTCTATTCTCAGCCATGCATGGCTGGAGGCTCAGTCAGAGCAGCTATACATCTTCGGTGCATTTTCTCTTATCACTCATGCATTAATTGACAGTCCTATTTTTAGTTTCCTTGGGTAATGATTTAAGGGCCCAGCATTTCATTCTGGGACCTGGCCAGTGCCGTGTGAAGTTATTCAGATCACAGCTCATGGGGGAATCGCTGTATGCAAGCTGGCCAGCCTGTTGCGATGGGCAGATGGACCCTCGCCCAGGGCAGAGGAAGTCTCAAGGGAGATTTTAATTCCTTAATACTGAAACAAGCACAATTTTTATTGTCTTAATCAGTGAATATAAAAAAAACCCAATTAAATGGCCAGTTTCAATTTTATTTTAGCTTGGCATAAGAGAATTTTAAGAAATCACAACTGCTTTTCACACACATTATTACTGAATGCTGGTTTTGTGTGTTCCAGAAGATTGTGCCAATGGTCCTGCAGATAGGGAGTTGTATCACTATGAGCTGAAGCATTTATCACCAGATCTGGGTGATTTTCCCAGGACTTGGCCTTCATTGGGTTCCATATCTGCTACACAGAACTGCCCACTTGAAATTGCTGCACAAGCCTCCAAATGGAGGCTGCGTTCCTTCAGAATCCAGGACACTTTAAGCACTGGGTGTGCTGAGTATCGTTTTGATTCTTAATGAAGGAGAGATTTACTGATAACAATGAGCAACCTCTATAAACATATAATGGCACATTTTGATAGCTTATGGGAGCATATGATTGAATTTCCACTCAAAAATCCTTGTGTATTTCTTAATTTAATCTCTAAGCCACATCTATTAAAATACCAAGTTTCTAAGTTTCTGGGGCTATAAACTAGTCAAGTCCAGTTCCCCAGCACCGTGAATAATATCTGAAAAGGGGCACAGAAAAAAATTTCCTAATTAAACAAAAGCACTCTCTCTGTGTCTGTCTCTGTCTCTGTCTCTGTCTCTCTGTCTCTGTCTCTGTCTCTCTGTGTCTGTCTGTCTCTGTCTCTCTGTGTCTGTCTGTCTCTGTCTCTGTGTCTGTCTCTGTCTCTCTGTGTCTGTCTGTCTCTGTCTCTCTGTGTCTGTCTGTCTCTGTCTCTGTGTCTGTCTCTGTCTCTCTCTGTGCAGATAGATGCATATATAAATAAAGATATTATTCACAGTAGACACACTGTGTTGTAGATAGAGAAGCAGGGAGCACAGTGGGATCACACTAGAGTCTTAGGGGCAGATGTTATATATGGCTATCAAAATACAACTTTAGAATATACCTGGAGTTATCAAAAGATCAACAATGAAAACCAACCAGTAGTTAAGAAATGGACGAAAGCTAGGTATGGTGGTACATGCCTTTAACCCCGGCAGAGGCAAGTGGATTTCTGAGTTCAAAGCCTAGTCCAAGACAACCAGGGCTACACAGAGAAAACCTGTTTTGAGAAAAAGAAAGAGGGGGTGGGGGAGCTGGAGAGATACCTCAAAACAGGGCCTGAGTTCGATCCCCAGAACCCACATTAAAACATCTAGACATGGTGTGCTGACATGTGTAATATCAGCAATGGGGAAGCAGGCAGGCAAGTGCCTAGGGCTTCCTGCCTAGCCTGCTTGGTCAGTTCCAGGCCTGTCTCTAAAATCGAAGGGAAAAAAGTGGAGAGAGCCTGAAGAATGGCCCCCAAGGCTACCCTCTGACCTCTAGCCGAATGTGCGTACACCTGCACATATGCACCTGCACACACACATGCACCCACACACAAATATTGGAATATATACCTAACCTAAGAAGGTATACAGACGGCGAATAGTAAAAATTAAAATGTATCCACATTGTTATTAAGAAAATGAAAGCTAAAGTTAAAGCTAGCTTGGTGTTCCGTGTCTTCCACTTAGGATGAAAAAGTTACAAATTCTGACAATTCCCAGGGCAAGGATGGAGAGAGCCAGGAGCCTCTCAAACATCTTAGGTGAGATGTCCAAGCTGGTACCACCGCTTGGGAAAACCACTGTGAATTTTTTTTACTAGCTGAACACACCTTAGCATCCTGTGACTCAGCAGACCCACGCCTATGTCTTTACCCAAGAGTGACAGGACTTGTGCTCTCAAATCCACCTGGCAGACATTTTTTTAAAATAAATTCTCCCCAAACTAGAGAGAACAGAAATGAGCACACAACACCAAAACACAGCTGTATGAAGAGACGCTGTCCTGTCCGAGTTCAGGAGAGAGCACCCAGAAGCACAGTGCTTTGGCGTGCTGTGCTGTGTGCTTTTGAATTGAAGACATTGGAAGGTGTGGCTGCTGCCTCAGAAGCAAGGACTCTCTAACCTTCTTCAGTCCCCTCCCCAGGCACCCAGGGAGGGGCTGGCTCTGAAGTTCCCTCACCAGAGGGAGGAAAGTTCTTGCAAAAGAAATGTCATTCTCTTAAGCCCCCGGTTCCTAGGAATCTCATCAAAGAACAGGAAAGATTAGCCACTGGCAAAGAGACTCAAAGTCCCCAGCCCAGACTGACTTTGATCTGTTCTTCTGAGGGAGTCTCTGGGAGGTCACCCAAAGACTTTATCTCAGTCAGAAGTTAACTTTGTTCCAGGTACAATTCTGTCCCTCACCATGCTCTAAGCTGCCTTCTCCAGGAGAGGAACTTTGTCTCAGGCCATTGCGTGCTCTTTGGGATGTATCGTTTCTCCTAAACATCGTTCACTAGCCCTCCAAGATACTCACCACCCGACTCTCGCAGCTCCATTTCCCTTGAGGAAGAGACTCCAAACTTGCTCCTCTGTGCCCTCCTTTTGAGTTCCTGCCTTGCATCACCTCCACGTCCGTGCATGCCGATGGAACCCGTTCACCTCCTTCTCCTGATGCAATGCTTACTGTCAGTGGAGGGCGCTTTCCCCTTGACCCTACGACTCAGGACCCCCAAGTCAAGGAAAGAGCAGAAGAGATGGTAGAGTTGGAAACTACCCTAACATGGACAGCACCCGTGCTCCAACACACAAAGAGAAAGTTCTCAGAGGTAGAGGTTCTTGCTTTGAAGAGCATACGCAGAGACCAGCCAGGAGTGCCTACTCAACAGTGTCATTGATCTGATTCTGGAGTCCTTGGATTGTATGTTTGTTAGTTGCTTTTGTTGTGGTGGCCATGTGACCAAATACCTGACAAGAAGCAAGTTCAAGAAGGAAGGGTGTATTCTGGCTACAGTGCCAGAGGATAGTACCTGTGTTCCACTGTGATGTGGAAGGAAGTTGTGGCAGTAGGAGCAGGAGGCAGCTGATCGCATTACATCCAAAATCAGATATAAAAACAGTGAACAGGAAGTGGGCCTGGGTAGGCTAAACTCAAGATCTGCCCTCAGTGACTCACTTCCTCCTGTCAAGCTCCACTGTCTGAAGGATTCATAACCATCTCAAATGATGCCTCCTGCTGAAGATCAAGTGTTCAAACATTTCGCATTCAGAGCACAACACATGGCTCCAAATGTCCACTTCTCAGAAGACATTTATGAGACCAAAAGAAAAAAGAATAAAATGAAGTAGAACTTACTACATATGACTTTAACCTATTATAAGCATGCTGAAACAAAACAACAGAAGCCAAGTCTGAAGTTAAAGGAAAATATGGAAACAATATCTCATGAAAAAGAAATTTCAGTAAGGAGACAAAGTATAAAGCAACTGGGCCTGGTGGTGCACCCCTTTAATCCCAACACTGAAGAGGCAGGGGCAGGCAGGTCTCTGTAAGTTCAAGGCCAACCTGGTCTACATAGCGAATTCTAAGACAGCAAGGGTGATACATTGAGACCCTGACTCAAAAGTAAAGAGAAAAAAATTATAAATCAGAAGACCAAGTCGATATTTTGGAAGTAAGCAGAACCAGGTTAATCATCAAAGCTTCAACCTTAAATGAAAAACGTCTCTAGAGGGAGAGGCCAACGTTGGCAAAAGAAATAGAATGAACTTGAATATAAGTCAACAGATATTTTCTAGTCTGGGAGGCATTAAGAAGCAAGAATGGACAAAAGATGCATATACAGCTCTAAGAATAGCCAGCTTCCCATTGCTGTGACACAATACCAGAGAGTCAAGTTGAAACACTGCAGGTTTATTCTGGTAAATGGTTTCAGAGTTGTCAGTTGTGTTTGGTGGGTCTGTTGCTTTGGGCCTCTTGCACACGGTGTCCAGGAAGCAAAAATATAAAGGAAGAAGTTGGGGTCATAACTGTCCTTTCCAGGGTACTCTACATCACAATAGGTCTCACCTTTCTAATGGCTTTACCTGGTTCACAGCCCCCTAAGCTGGGGACCAGGTCTTCAGCAGAAGATCTTTTGGAGAATATTCACGATGCAAACATAGCAATACTAATTGCTGGACTGTAAGCTTTAGGGCTCTGGAAGACACAAGACACGAGTCAAAGAAAGAAGGCTGAAGAGAGTTTCTCCATGTTTTGCTGTCTCATTTCACACTTGAGGAAAACAAAGACTCAGGCGGGTAGCGGCAACCAACCAATGCTTGTATAGCAACTGGACACAGAGTCGGTAACTATTCTGTGACCCGAGGCCCTTCTCACTTTACGGCAGATGTTCTGAATCCCAAGGAAGCCCCCCCCCCCCCCCCGAGGCCTGGGAACAACCAATACAGTTGGCCACTCTGTACTGTACAAGTTGGGACCGGTCTCGGAGTTGCCGAGATTCTAATGTGAGTGGGACGCAGCAACCAGAAAAGCTCCAGGCTTTGTGGAACTCGATGCTCTGAGCTCCAGCAGCTGCCATGTTGCTTTGAGTCCTTTTCTATTCAGTCTCTTGGGATGAAGGATCTTTCCTTTTAATGAAATCTGCATTTCATCCCCAAGGTGAAAACCAGTGTCCTTGGCTCTTCTGAGAAAATGAGAAGTGGTTTCTTTTGTGTAATGAATGCTAGGAACACACAGAAACAGAGGTTGTTCTTAATTGACTGCAGATATGGAAAAGCAGATCATAACCCCTAAAGATACATAAAGCAGGAGGTGGGGTCGGGAGGTGAGGGAGGCAAGGAAGGAGGGA
>NC_034597.1:55086267-55131443 GCF_900095145.1 Mus pahari | reverse complement strand
GAGAGAGAGAGAGAGAGAGAGAGAGAGAGAGAGAGAGAGAGAGAGTTTCTCATGCAACTGAAAGCCACAAAAGGGAACTTCACTCAAAGACGAGGTCATTTGAATTTCTTATAACAACCAGCAGATGTCAATGACAAGATCGAATCCAGAAGGGTCCTCTATCCTTGATCCAGTGATTGATGGGAGGAGTTAGAGGCGGGATGCACAGCTTGTAACATCAGCCATGTGACCATGAGCCTTGTCCTCTGGCACCCAGCAGAAAGTCACTAGTCAGTCAGTGCCTGGACAGTAGGGAAGGGACTTGGACCCTCTTGGTCCCCCAGGAAGATTTGGCACTTAGAAGATGTGAGGAGATATAGCCCTGGGAAACATGAAAGGGCCACCCCGTCCCTCTGGGTCCCCACTTTAGTTCAGTCACTTATAGACCTCGCTGCAGATAAACAGGGGAGCCTCAGAGGCGCCTAATACCTTTGCCTACGTTCAGGTGGTCCCTTTGCCTCCATGGCCACTGTGCTGTAGAGAGGTGGGCAAACTGAGGACAGAGCTGGGCACTCAGATGGGCATGCAGAAGTAAACAGTCAGATATCCCACCTCTGCTGCATCTCATCCCGCTTCCACCCTTCCAGGCCTTCTCTCCCCGGGTTCCTGAATCAACCCCTTTCCTGCTCATCCCTGACAGCCCAGGACTCGCTTTCCTCTCTCTCCAGACCTCCCAGAACACGACAGACACATGATTCCCCCCTCTTCCTTGCCTTTGATCATAATGTTCTCCTTATCCAGAGAGGCCTTCACGCCATCGGGGCAGCTCTATGAACGCCCAAGTCCAGTCCTACTTACATGACACACCCTCCAACCCGGATGACCCTCTCCCACCTCCACACCCACAAAGGATGTTCTTTGTACCTCAACAATTTGGGACTTTTTTTTGCTCTCCCTCAAGGTGGTCTGTGGTCATGGGACTCTTGCCTGGTGCACAGGTGACCCCAGGGATGGGGTGGAGCCTTGCAGGATGCTGTGGGAGCCATCCTGGAAAGAGCTCTCAGATCTCTACCACTCCTGTTTTGCCTCACTCTAGCTAATCAAAGGTACACTTCTCAGATTGTCACTGCCAAGTGGGCCCCTTTGGGTTCTTTCTCTAAGTATCTGTGTGCATGTGTGTGCTGGTGTAAATGTGGAAACTACTGGAGAAGCTTGGGTACCGTTTCTTGGGTGCCATCCACTTTGGGTTTTGAGACAGTTTTCCACTGGCCTGGAGCTCACCAAGTAGACTTGGCTGGCCAGCCAATGAACTCCAGGGCTCCATCTGTCTCCACCTCCTCGGTCCCTGCATTGAAAGCACAGGCACGACTCTGGCCTTTTTCATGTGGGTTCAGGGGTCACACTCAGGCCCACATGCTATGTGACAGGCACTTTACCAACTGAGCCATCTGCCCATCCCCACACTCACCCCACCCTGGTGATCTTTTTTAAATGCATGTTCCAATTCAGTAGATCTGGCTGAGACACAGATGTAGGTTTTGACTGAGCTGTGGCCATAGTCCCCCAGTGCTTCAGATCCTCACTGGCCAAGCCAACAGCTGTGGTCCTCCCACCCTCCCCTCTGCAGGGACAGAGCTCAGCCTGTGGTACCTTCCACTTTGCTTTGCAAGCCAGGGGGTCGGGAGACCTTGAGAATCACATCATGGGTGCAGAGGCCAGAGGAATAGTGGTGAAAGCCATTTAACTCTGTGGTAGAACTGAAGATGTGGGGAAGGGCACCACCCCAGGACACAGCATGTTCTCTCAGAAGCCAAGTTCTCTGATGGGGAACTATCATTTGCATAGGCGGGTCTTAGGTTTAAGACAGAATTAGAGGTAAGCATGCCACCTCCCTTCCTGCTGAGGGTCTCAAGGCAGAGACAGGCTGGTGTACTATGACTCAGCCTTGTGAGGGTATCAGCTGTGTCCAGTCATGAACCGTGATCTTGGGGACCTGTCCTTCCTGTATGTGCCATGGCAACTGCTTGACTCACTGGTACAGAACCATCCATCCTTCCCGTGTTCTCCCTGGTCTTCCCAGGCAGTCACCCCTCCCATGCCTGGGCCACACTGGTAGACAAGCCTGCTCTCTAGCTGGTTGGCCTTCGTGCCCTGTGCCACACGGTACCACGCACATGCAGACCCCTCTGCTCAGCTCAGAATGGAAAATGGCCGCTTTTCTTGTTTCTAGCAGGGTTTTTTTTTATTATTATTATTTTATGAAAAGACATTCCAATCGATTCAGAACCTCCAGACATTTTTTTCTCCTTTGCATGGAGTTCCTACGTATGCAGTGTTATGTATGCATGTGCGTGGAGGCTGAAGCTGACATGGAATCACTTCTTCAATCACTCTCCATTGAGTCTATTTCAGTCACTATTCATTGAAATAGAGTCTCCCAGTTGAACCTGGAACTTGGCACCCAGGTACTCTGGTCAGCCGCTTTGCTCCTGGATCCCCGTCTCTTCCTTCTTGCTGTGGTCCTCACGCTTGTGTGACGCGTGCTTTATCTACTGCTCCATCTCCCCATCCTGCCTCCCAGACAGCTTGACGTGTGGCATCCTGGAAGCTGCCCGGAGACTAATACCACACCTGTGTGTGTATCTCTCTCTCTCTCTCTCTCTCTCTCTCTCTCTCTCTCTCTCTCTCTCTCTCTCTCTTCTCTCTCTCTTCTCTCTCTCTCTCTCTCTCTCTCTCTCTCTCTCTCTCTCTCTCTTTTTGTGTGTGTGTGTGTGTGTGCCTGTGTACTTCTGTGTCTCTGTCCCCATCTCTGTCTCTTTGTGTGTGTGTGAGACTATGTATATGTCTCTGTGTGACTGTGTATTTTTGTGTCTGTCTGTCTGTCTGTCTGTCTGTGTGTGTGTGTGTGTGTGTGTGTGTGTATTTATGTGTGTGCTTGTGTATTTCTGTGCCTGTGCATGTCTGGGAATGTATATGTCTCTGTGTGTGTGCCTGTGTATTTCTGTGTCTCCATCTCCGTCTCCATCTCCGTCTCCCTCTCCTTTTCTCTTTCCTTCCCTCCCTTCCTCCCCGCATCCATCCCCGTGGGGGGGGGGGTATGTGTATATATCCCCCGTGTGTGGCTGTGTGTTTCTGTATCTCTGTATCTCTGTGTGTGTCAATGTGTATGTATGTGTTTCGGGGTGTGTGTGTGTGTGTGTATGTGTGTGTGTGTGTGTCTGTGTAAGACACACTATAGCGCAGAATTCATTAGAACTAGATCAAAAAAAAAAAAAAAAAAAAATGAAGCAGTCTCTAGATTCAGAAGCAGAAGGTAGGAAGCAGTCAGGCATTGTCCCTGGTACAAGCTCCCTGTGCCACTAGAGGGCAGTCTGAAGAGCAGACCGCCACCTCTCCCCCATCCTGCTGGGCCTTTCCCCCTAAGGCTAGAGAAGCCAGCCTCCTACAGGTCAGACCCCAGTTTTCTGTGGATCCTGTGGATCCCAAGTTTAACTTCTGTTACAGAAAACCGATTTCATGCTATTAAAATGTTTAAGTGAACATTGATTAAATACACAGATACATTTTACAAATAACGACATAAATAAAAATCTAACACTTAAGCCTAAATTCTTTTGGTGGGTAGAGATGGGGTTTGGAATAAAATTAATGTTACTTTCAATAACAGAAGGGTGAGGAAATTTGAATTATAGGTACCCCCCCCCCCCCGCTTCATGGCTTGTTTCCTTATTGCTAATGTGTCTGCTTCTCTTCATAAGCTTCTCAGATTGTGATCAGGATCAGGGTCATCTGTTTTGAAAATGCTTGCCAGTGATTGGATGCGCCTGCACATCCGAGGTCAGAGTTGGCTCTGGGGCCAGACATATTTCTCGCTGGCCCTGCTGCCACTCCACCTGGCCTGAGCTGAGGGGTCTCTGGCCTGCTTTCCCAGGGATGAAGGAGCATGTGGTTTCCGTGCCGTGTACCAGGTCTACTGGGCACTTGGGGAATGTCGGTGACTAATGATGAACTTATTAGAGCATTTGCAGTAAGCAGAGTGCCATATTTATTTGTTAATTTTATTAAAAGAATGGATTTCCCCAGGCAGGCCTTGAAGGTCAGATGGGCCCACTGTGCCCCTGCTGGACACTTCCTTACATCTGTGGTGTTCACAGGTGCGGCTGGGCTGAGGCCATCTGTCTGGGCCTGAGGTCACTGGGCTCTGGAGGAAGGCCCCTCTCCACCCCACGGTTGCCTGCTCATAGGATCTCTTCAGACACAAAAGACAGGCATATATGGAGGGTCAGCGGGGACTCCTTCAGGAGGGTGAGGGGTGGGGGAAGACTTGGCAGGGTGCACACTTCCTGTGCCTGCTAATGCCCGCCCAGGAGAGCAGTGAGCCTGGCACTGTGCCCACTGGACAGAGGAAAGCTTTCCTCAGTGAAATCTGCAAAAGAAGGAAGGCCTGCGAAGCTCCTTGGGTCACGTCAGAGAAGGGTTGGAACAAAAGTAGGGCTGAACCCTTCTTTTAGGGGACCTAGAAATCTCCAGAGCCAAGTGTGTCACCCCAACCTGGGTTCTTAAAGTGATATCCTTCCCCCTTACATTTATGCATACATAAAAAAACCAATACCAGAAAGGGAGGAGAGGAGGGGAGGGGGGAGAGAGAGAGAGAGAGAGAGAGAGAGAGAGAGAGAGAGAGAGAGAGAACAAAGACACAAAACCCTTGAACTCTTGAGATCCTGAGACACTGTTTTGAAGTCAGCAAGATGGGAGGTGGGAAGGGAGTGGTCCAGCCGGCACTCTCCTCCTGAAGGACTGGTTCTGGCAGAGGCCTGTGGCCAAGGAAGAGGCACCAGGTGAACCAGGCTGGGGCTGCCTGCCTGCGAGTCAGGAACAGGGGTCTGTCCAGCCCAGGAACCTTATGCCTGGCAGATCTGAGCCAGCCTCATCAGTCTTCCTTCCCAGAACCCATTCCAGTGCCAAGGCGTGACTAGTAGGGCCTGAAGGAAGAGCCAGTCTCCTAGGCTGGGTGGGGTTCAAGAAAAGAAAAAGAAAAAAGAAAAAAGTCTGTTTCATGAGTTTCCTATGGCTTCCAAGAGGTTTTATGAGTGAAGTTTCTGCCATCTTGTGGCCAAGACTGGTACTGCCTGAATCCCAGCTCTGCTGCCTCCCCCTGCTCCCCAGCACTGCCCAGTGTTCCCTAGGTGGAAAGGGCAGCCTCTGAGGAAAGGAGGGTTCAGAGAGGCCTCTACCCACATTCCAGCCTCGAGGAGCTTCTGGAAGGTCCCAAGTGTGGGGTTGCGCTCATTCATGCAAGTACTATCATTTGTGAAAGAGAGGATATGGGCGGGCCACATAGGAGGAGGAGCCAGCCCTGTCCACCTTCCCAAGAGTCAAACGAGGCAAAGGATGGACACCTGGGTGACCTGGGAAGGGGAGAAGGAAGCAGAGGACTTGCTTACCCCCTTGACCCCAAGGGTGGCAGTATAGCTGAGGTTAAAACAGGAGCCCCCTTCCCAGAGCGTGAGACCTACATAGACAGGTTCAAGGGAGGGCGACACCCTTTAAGCCGATGTCCCTAGAATGAGAGTGCTCTCTGAGGGCAAAGGTGTGCACACCTCTGGGCAGAGACCAGGAAGGTGTGAATGCCACTCACTTCGGCCTTTGTCTCGAGTGTGTAGACCCCAGTCACAGGAGGCAGAGCCGCTGTGATCGCAGAGCTCTCATCTCCTTGGCTTGTCCTGGATCAAGAATGTCAAACTCTGAACCTGACTTTTTCTTTCTGCGAGCTCCCTGCCACCTTTCATGGCATGGGGCCGCTCTTTACCGGAACATTCCACCACCCAGTGTCCCAGAGCCACCTTCGGATGCTGGTGATTATTTGATGACCCCAGGACATGCCCACCCTCCAAGTGGTGAGGTTGCCCCGACTGATGGAGCCATGCCAGCACATGCTGGCCCAAGTCCTCATCCTCTTGAGGTTCCCTTTCCCTGAAAACTCTGGTACCAGACGGTGAGCTAGCTGGGGTCCCGTGGAGCAGAGAACTTTCAAGGTGTTTCCGAGACGAAGTTTGCAGAGAGAACGGGGTGTTCACAGACTCCCTTGAAGGGCAGTTAGGGTGAAGGCCTAGAAAAGCACTGGACTCTGACAATGTAGGGTCATCCCTGACCCACAAAAACATATTGCCACAGGGCCTCAACTGCCCGCAGCCCAGGAACAAAAGACCCCAGAGGTGACCCGGGGGACTGTGGCAGAGTCTTACAGGCGCCTGTATCCATCCTTGTGACCGAGCCTCTCCGATCTCAGCCCTCCTTTGTGTCAGCCACTAAACTCCACTTTGGTCTCTCCAATGAGTGGGGCAGAAAAATGGATGAGTGCTGGTACTAGAACCTGGGCAGTGTGGTATCCAGGCATCAGGCCACACAAGCACATCAGGGATCAAGACACATGACCTTACATACAGTTTTTATATGGTTGGGGACAGTAAAACTTTCCACTGGTGGCTGCCATGAGACAGATATTAACACTAGAGCCTGGCATATAGTAAACCCTCAACAATTGCTAGCTTACCAATAAATAAATAAATAAATAAATAAATAAATAAATAAATAAATAAATAAAAAAAAACGCCTGGCTCCTCTGTGTTGTGTGGTCCAACTGGACATTGCTCCTCAGTCTTTCCAGGCAGGCTCAGCCTTAATGGGACAAATCTCCCTCCTAGTTAAGAGGGCTGAGCAGGGAGAGCCTGAAGCAGTGAGCTGTGCAGAGCATAGCGGTGAGATCTGCTGGCTGGCAGATTTGAGGGTTCGGCTCATCTCAACAGTGGCCCGGCCAGCGCCCTTGTCAATGCGCAGGCTCGCTGCTCTGAACTCGGAGCTCAGAGTGAGCTTCTAATGCCGTATGTTCGAACTCTTCAGGGCAACTGGCAACAAGATAGTCTAGGGACACAGCTGAAATCCAAAAGGGAAGACAGCAAGGCTGCGCTCCACAGGGAGCCATGTCTGTTTCCTAATCTGTCTCCTGCCCCAAATAGCTCCGCACTCCTTCCCCGATTTGTGTTGACGGACGACGTGTTTCTTGTCTGTGGAAGCAGATGCCACCAAGACTTAAACTAGGTCACAGAGGACTATGATGGCCCCACACAGGCCCACAGGCCATGTCCTCCTCTGACTTGAATGTCCAGGTTCCTGGCCCAGAGCTCAGAGCACAGACTCCAGGATCCACAGAACGCAGCCCTCCATGCCAAGTGGGAGTGGGCGGGGCTTGTCCCCCAGCTTGGCACAGAGCCCCTGGCTTGCCTGGCTTTCTGGTCCTCTTTCCTCGTGGACAACCAGAGAACCATGGGGCTCTGCTGCTGCCCTGGAGGAGGTTTGGAGCTGCCTGTCAGCTCTGTGATGCTGGAAGGAACATAAATTATACAAACACTTGACTCCTAGGCTCTAAAGCAGGAGGTCAGGGTACGCGCTGCCATGCCTGACAGCCTGAGTTCAGTCATCAGGATCTCCATGGTAGGAAGAGAACACTGACTTTCACAAGTTGTGCATACACACACCACACCACACCACACACACACACACACACACACACACACACACACACACACAAATAAATAAATGAACATAATAAAAAGAAAATGGTTTAAAATCTGATGTACATCCAATTTCAAGCCCCAACCCACCCAGGCAGATTAATAAGTACCCATCTAGAATGATCCAGCAGTAAGGAGTCGAGCCAGCACGTGACCTAAGCCATGTGTCCCCTGCTGGCCACGCTCCCTCCTTCTCAAGGAGTCCTGTGTCCAGCGTCGGGTCCTGAGGTTTCTCCTCCTCTCTCTGCAGGTTCTTTCAAAGCATGACTTTGGCCCCATCACCACCGACATCCGAGAGGGACAAGTGTTCTACTATGCCGAAGACTACCACCAGCAATACCTGAGCAAGAACCCAGACGGCTACTGTGGCCTCGGGGGTACTGGGGTTACCTGCCCGATGGCCATTAAAAAATAATTTCTCTCCACGAAGCTGGCCCTGTAGGTTCCATCAACACCATGATTGCTGGATGGGGTGGCACTGCTGCGATTCACATCTGCCACTTTATGCAGAGCACACACTCCACACGGGCCTTTACACGAATCTGGTTGTTATTGGGGTTTGATTTCCAGAGAGTAAGATGACAAGATGATACATTGTAATCTGCCTTCCGATCAGTCCGGGTGGGGACAGAACATGACACGTTAGTGGATTGTTTGGGGTCTAAATGGAGATAATGAATATCCTGTGTCCATCTGCTTGGACTGGAGGGACGCTGAAGGTTCTGAAGCAGGGGGATGGCCAGGAGAACACAGGGTACTGGGACCCCTCGGTCTGTGCTGACATACCTCACCCACTTCCCTGCCCTCAGGTGCCTAATTCATTAGTGTCTACAGATCCCATGAATCATTTACCCAGACGTTTTGCTCTGCTAGCTCTAGACGTGTATTAGGGGTTTCTCTCCCCCCTCCATCCTCTCGGTGCAGAGAAAAGACATGCGTGACCTTAATGAATTCTAACATTCTGCTTACAGCTATGATAAAGCTTGTTCTAATAAAAATCTGCAGTTTGGTAATAGCAACCGCCTGCTGTGAGTCTGTTCTTCCGTTGTTCGGGAAGGGTATTTAGAAGTATCGCAAAGCCAAGTTGAGAGCTCAAGAGGAAACAACAACGACTACAGCAAGCCCTCCTGGTTATTTTTCCCTAAATGGAAAATATGATTAAATATTTTGGCAAGTGGGTACACCCCTGGCTCTCTGTGGCTTTAGTAATGAATAGTTGTTTTCAGGGTGCCTGTAACATGTCACATGGAGGACAATTGTACTTAGAGCAGTCACCTTTAGTCTTTGCTCTTGAAAAGAAGAACATTCTCTTTCAGACAAGAAACCATAGCCGTGTAAACAAACGAATAGGTAAACTAACTTCAGGTCCTGATGCAGGATAGAGAGATGCATGAGAAAGGTGCTGGCTCTGGGACCATGGAGCTGTGCGCAGGCTCATCTCAGCTGGATGGATTCACCACAGTCCCCATAAGGTGGCAAATGGTAAGGTGGAATGGCTTACCAAATAAGCAATCTGCCGGTGAGTGTGTGCCAGGAAAACACACACACACACACACACACACACACACACACACACACGGGTCAGAAGCAATCACCCTGTATGCTTCAGTTAATAGAAGAAAAGGGTTTCTAGACCAGAAGTACAAGTGGTCATGGCAGCATTGGAGAAACTGAAAGGCCCAGGGGACTTGAGTTTGCAGAACAGTTCCCTGTGAGGAATTGTCCAAGTGGGCAGAGCTGGCTCACAGAGGATCATTGAGAAACTTGAGACCTGGCTTTAACTGAATTGCAGCACTAGGCCATTCAGACTCCTCTTTTCACTTGGGAACAAGTGAGCAGAGTGTTATTGCCACGTGAGGGCACAGATCTAGGCAAGGGTTGGATGCAAGGTCCTGGCTCCATTGTAGAGATGTAGAGAGAGGCAGCCTAGGTGTGGTGGCAGGCGAAAGAGCGAGAAGAAGACTCCCTTCTTCCAATGTCCTTATGTAGTCTGCAACAGAAGGTGTAGCCCAGATTAAAGGTGTGTGCCACCACACCTTTAATCCCAGATGACCTTGAACTTGGAGATCTCCCTGTCTTAATCTTCTGGATTCAATCACCACTGTGTCTCAAGATCTCCATACCAAGATCCAGATCAGAAACTTCTATCTCCCAGCCACCAGATTAGGTTCACTGGTGAGCCTTCCAATTCTGGATTTTAGTTCATTCCAAATATAGTCAAGTTGACAACCAGGAATAGCCACTACAGAAGGATACCAATAGATCCGTTCTGCTTTTGTATGTCTGGGAAAATCATTTTATCAAATAAAGTTTTTCTGATATGAATTTTTTTCTCTGTTAGTAACTTTGAGATATTTTTCATGGTCTTCCCTTCTCTGACATGAGCAGTTTTCAGGGGAGATCTGCCATCACCCTCTGCTTTTCTATATGTGATGTGCATCATTTTCTCTCCCATCTGTTGCTTTTATCATTTCCTCAATCAAGTAATTTGATCATACTGTGTAAAACTGTGCTCCTACCAGATAATACATTATTTTAAATAAGGCTGTTGCAGAATATGCATTTGAAGTTCTTCTGTGTTGGTTAGGGGATTTTTGTTTGTTTGGTTGTTTTTGTTTTTGTTGTTGTTGTTGTGAACTTGTTCTAGAAAGAGAGAACCTCCATTGAGAAAACATCTCCATCAAATTGGTCTGTGTACTAGCTAGTTTTGTGTCAACTTGACACAGCTGGAGTTTTCACAGAAAAAGAAGCTTCAGTTGGGGAAGTGCCTCCATGAGATCCAGCTGTAGGGCATTTTCTCAATTAGTGATCAAAGGGGAAGGATCAAACCCTTGTGGGTGGGTGCCATCTCTGGGCTGGTAGTCCTGGGTTCTATAAGAGAGCAGGCTGAGCAAGTCAGGGGAAGCAAGCCTGTAAGTAACATCCCTCCATGGCCTCTGCATCAGCTCCTGCTTCCTGACCTGCTTGAGTTCCAGTCCTGACTTCCTTTGGTGATCAACAGCAATGTGGAAAGTGTAAGCTGAATAAACCCTTTCCTCCCCAACTGCTTCTTGGTCATGATGTTTGTGCAGGAATAGAAACCCTGACTAAGACAGTCTGTAAGCAAGTCCATAGGACGTTTTAAAAACTTGATTATTGATGTGGGAAGGCACAGCCCATTGTGAGCGTGGCCACCCTGGACAATGTGGTCTTGAGCTTTATAAGAAAGCAGGCCGAGCAAGCCTTTAGGAGCGTGCCAGTAAGCAGCATCTCTCCATAAGCTCCTGCCTGCCCACTCTTGCCATGGCTTCCCTTCATGAGAGTGTAAACTATAGGCTGAAATAAACCCTTTACTCCCCCACGTTGCTTCTTCCAGTGTTTATCATAACAATAGAAAACAAACTAGGACACACAAGTCCTCAAAATCTTCTCATTGGTAGAGCAGTTTACTCAAGTCAGTCTCACTCATTGTCTCATTGCTCTCCTCGGTAGCTCACTGCCTGAGCTGGTCTGGCCTGTCTGGGCCTTGATTAGGGACGCTTATTACACTTGCCCATGTTATTAGGTATTAGGGCTTCAGTCTCCTTTTGTCCCAAATCAGAGGGTGGATAGAGACTCACATTTCCATGTGAATGCTTAAAATGTGTGTTGTGGGAACAGGCTGGTGTGGAAAGGAGCTGTAAATTTCTCAGAAGGCTACAATTCTCTGCTCTGTTTAAACAGTCAGCAAGTGTGCCATCATTCCTGTTTGAAGGCACACACCCAGGACCTGCCCTTAGCCCTTTGTCCCAGATGAAATTAATGACATTGGAATTGAGTCTCTGTCATCTTGTGCTCAAATACCCTAGCAGACTCGTAACAAGAAAGAATTAGGGCACGGCTCAAACGCAGAAGTGGAAAAAGAAATGGGCTGCAATCCACAGGGAGAGCTCCTACTCCTTCATCTGTCTCATGGCCCAAATAGCTCCGTCTCCTCCCCCGGCTTGTGTTTATGTGCTACCTTCCTTTCTCCTGTGGCAGCTGTCAACAGACCTGTGGTCCTAAACTAGGTCAGGGAGAATGGCGATGGGTTAATACAGGCCTCCGGCTCTGTCATTCTGTGTCTTCATACCCACCTCCCGTTGTCCAGCAGGTTATCTGGCATATCAGGGGATCCATGGTCCTCAGAACCAATGGGCTCCTGGGCTCATCTCTCAGATCCCTCGCTGGAAGGAAACAGGGAGTCCTTACTGTCCCCAGCCCTTTGGCACACATGTTGTCAGGTCCTTCTCATCCCACCACAACACTAACAAAACAACATCAGAGGACTTACACGCCTGTCACAGCAGCCAGCCAGACACACCGGTCTTCCAGAAGGCCTGTTATACGAGGGACCTTTTTCAAACCTACAAGCTCAGGCTTGGGGGTCAGGTCTTAAGACAGATCAGCAGCAGAATGCTGGTCTACCACACAGGAAGTCTGATTTGATCCTCAGTACCAAATACAAGTCTCAACTGGTGGTCCGTGCCTGTCATCTCCGTACCCCAGAGGCTGAGGCAGGAGGATTTTCACAAGTTTGAGGCTAGGGCTGGGCTATTTGTGGGTTCCGGGCAAGCTCCACCACAGAGTCAAGCCATCTTTTAAAAAATAAAAGAAGCTAAAATAACAAATTAAAGGCAGACAAGATCCAGGTCAGGGCTCCTGGGGCAATTGAGACTGCAGACATGTACTGTATAGGGGACAGGTTTTCAGGCCAAACAAACCTTATCCCAAGGAACAGACATGACGGAAAGTCAGTGGATATCCCAGTGTGGAACAGTGGGTAGAGGAATCCAGGCCCAGACCATTCTGTTCCTCTCCAGAACTTAGCATTGCCTTTTCATTCCCAGGTAAAGCTTGCAATACCCAAAATTCCTCTCCTTCCTTCCATACTGTTAATAATTCAGGTGCAATCGTTCCATTTCCTCAAGATGTTCAAGAGAACAGATAAGGCAGCCTGTGTCTAGTGTCTGGGAGGGAATGTTATTATATAAGACTCTCTAAGAGCACTGAAGCAGAAGTCCCGGTAAGCACAATTGGCTTGAGAGCAGAGCATCTGCCTTGCCCACTTGGAGGTTTAAAAACAGCCTGAGCGGTGGAGAGGTAGTTCAATGGTCCCAGCTAGACCCAGTGAGTCTCAACCTGTGGACTGTGACAGTTATGAAGTAGTAATGAAATAACTTTATGGAGGGGGAACACCACAATATGAGGAACTGTATTCAAGGGTTGCAAGCATTAGGGAGGTTGAGACCCGTTGAGCTAGATCGATGGTTAAGAGTATTTCTTCCAGAGAACCTGGGTTGGATTCCTAGCACTCACATGAGGTCACAGTCATGCGTTACTCCAGTTCCAAGACATTCAACATCCTCTCCGGGTCTTTACAGGCACAGACATGCTCATGGTGTACAGATTTGCATGCCAGCAAAATACCCATGCACCCATACGTGTTAGGGGGGGAAATGCAAACCATGATGATACACACCTGTATAGCCAGAACATCTGGCCTCAGTGATTCACCAGTACTGAATATTAGCATGGTAATTGTGATCTCCAAAAGGCAATGCAGCCCTTCCTGGGACTCAGAACCAAATGGCAGCTATGGAAACAAAGATGGTATTAATCACTGTTCTCTAGAGAAACAGAACAGAGAGAGAGAGAGAGAGCCCGTGTATGTGTGTGTGTGTGTATGTGTATGTATGCGCTCACACACACAGGGGAAATGACACTCTTTTGGCATCCATGGGCACCAAATACCATATAGTAAACCTGCAGGCAAAACACCCACACCCACACAGAAGCTGTGGTCCAACTATTCCAACAATGACTGTCTCCAGTGGGAAGTCCAAGAATCTGAATAGTTGTTTGGTTCATGAGGCTGGATGTCTCAGGTAGTCTTTGGTATACATTGGAATCCCAAAGAAGTAAGGTCTAATACCAGCCAAGGAAGGAACTTGCCATCCTGAGGGAGGGCAAGCAGGTAGAGAGCAAATGCTTCCTTCTTCTGTGTCCTTCAGATTGGCTGCCACTGTGTGGCCCAGACTTAGAGTGGATCCTCCTACTCGGATGATCTGTTTGTAGGATGATCTTCCTACCTCAAATGATTCAGTTGAGAAAAATCTCTCACAATTGTGCCCAGGCACTTGGGATTCAGTTAATACCAGATGCTGTTAAGTTGACAAACGAGAATAACCATCACAGATGGGGAAAGAATTTCTAGGGAACTTTCTAGAAACAATGTTGGCTGAAGCTATAAAAAGAGAAAGAGGAGTTGGAATTTTTGATTTCAATATCTGCCTCTAACTTGCAATGGACATCCAATGAGTGATGTGTCCAATGGACACACCCAAACTCCTTTTGACAGGTGAGATGAATTTATTAGTGGTAACTTATGAAACAGACGATGGCCAGGAACAGCTAGAATGCAAATCGTCCCCCAACACACACACACACACACACACACACACACACACACACACACACACACTCATACGAAGCTCCAGACACACCAGACAGTGGGAAAGTTCTGTGTTTACAAGTACTCCATTCTTGTTCTCTTTAGGGATTCTGCTGTTTTTGATAAACAGTGTCATGCTGTGGAGAAAACCATTTGTTTCTTCTGCAGTCTGGGTCAAAGGATGGCTAGATAGGGCTTGCTGCAAGAAGGAGGGTTAGTTTCACTCTGTGACTGCTCTACAGGATAAAGGCAGCAGGATTCATGTGCAAAAGAGAAGTGATGGGCTCCTGTGGCAGGGGTCCCTGGACTGCCCCTCCTTCTGCTGGAGTGAAGGTGAATCTCAAGGATTCTTGAGCTCATTAGAGAAAGAATTTGAAGATGAACATAGTTAAAGCACTCAAGAACGAGCAGCTCCCAAGAATCTTTTTGGTCAGCTTCAATGATGGTTTCATCTTTGTGTTTGCAGGATTGTTTTATGTTTTTTTTCTCTAATTATATGGAATTATCCTAGAGTCCAGTCCATGTACCAGAGATTATTCCCATGTGGTAAGTCAGGGGACCATACAGGACTGTCACAATATGTGGGGTAAGTGGTACTGGCTTTCCTCAAGGTGAGTGGGTTGGTTAGTGGGAAGGTTGGTGGGTGGGTATGTTGGTTGATTGGTAGGTTGGTAGGTGGGTGGGTTGTTTGGTGGGCTGGCAAGTGGGCTGTTTGTTTGGTGGGTGGGTTATTTGGTGAGGGGTGGGTTGTTTGGTGGGGGGTAGGCTGGTGGGGGTGGTTTGTTTGGTGGGGGGTGGTTTGTTTGGTGGATGGGTTGTTTGGTGGGGGTGGGTTGTTTGGTGGGTTAGTGGGTAGGTTGGTGGGTGGGTGGGTTGTTTGGTGAGTGGGTTGTTTGGTGGGTGGGTGGGTGGGTGGGTTGGTGGGTTGGTTGGTTGCATTTATTTCCAAGCTACTTTTCTTGGCCAATTATTTACTCACTGCCTGACTAACTGCACCATGACCCCTTTTATAAAGAGACTCTGAACTCTTGGAGAAAACACACCCTGCTTTCCAGTCCCACTTGAAACTCTGCAGTGATCCTCAGGCTTGTCTGGCACCCTCCTATAACTGCATAGTGAGCTCAGGTGAGACAAATTACCCAAGAATCATTGCTCAAACCTTGAAGCTCAGTCACCTCATTATTTCATACACTGAGAAGGGCACTTGGCAGTCTCATGTTTAATCACCAGGTTAGAAGAAACATTACAAAATATAGGAACAAGATAGCCCTACAAGAGAACACCAAAGGGCACGCAGAGTTCTGCTCATACACATAAGGCCTCCCCGCCTTCGCTGTCTGCTTGGTGATCCACCTCAGGTAGCTCGACACCTTGGTGTATACTCCTGGCAGATTCTTCTTGCCACAGCCCATGCCCCAGCTGACAATGCCCACTTGGTACCAAGTGGCTGTGTTTCTCTTTTTGTTGCAAACTAGAGCTCCTCCACTGTCACCCTAGGAAAGAAAAGTTGTGGGGAAGTTGAGGGCAATAGGGAAACTGCTCCCGTAACCTGCTCAAGTGTGGGCGTCTGATCAAAAGTACTGAAGGGTTCCTACGATGGCAGTTTCTGGTTATTGTTCAGTTTTCCAGCCACAGGGGTGTGACTGTTGCATACGTAGCAAACCATGTAGGCAAAAACAATTGGGTAAGTGACAACTTGAAAGACTGATGTCTACCATCACCACCACCATCATCATCACTACAGAGATCGTTATTGATTTAATGTATCATTCACTTTGATATATCTGTATTAAAGACTTGTGCTTTCCCCACAAATTTGTTTTCTATCAGTCCAGCTCTCTTTATTTTACTCAAAAATGCAAAAAGTGAACAGAATAAGCAAAAATCCACCATGCCTCATAGGAAGCTGTTGGTTGGATCCACCAGGTACACAGATGGATATATGGCAAATGCAAAAAAAAAATGGTATCATGTTAAAAACGGTAACATGTTAATACTTAAATCTCCACATTTTAAATGATGTAGGGAAATAAATAAATCAGAAGCCACACTCATAAGAGAGAAGGTCCTCCACAGACTGAGACAGAGGTTAGAGCAAGGCCACACTGGGATCTAGAGAGGTGGCTATGGCTCCCTTCTTAGACCTAGGAAGGAACAGACCTTGCCCACATCTTGATTTAGGGCTTGTGTGATCCTAAGCCATGGTAGGATCATGTATATTGATTAAAGCCACCCACCTTATGGTTATTTGTTACAGTGGCCCTAAGAAGCTGCTGTGGTGTCTCATCCACTGGACAGAAAAGCCAGCCACCCTTCCCAGGTGAGCCCAACCCATTACCTGGCAGGCATCTTTCCCAGGATCTGGAGCCCCAGCACACAGCATATTCTTGGTTAATAGAGGCAAGAGATAGCCACACCAGTCCCATCTGTACAGATCCACTTTGACTTTCTGCAGACTTGTGGGTTGGACTCTTTCATCACCTGAGCCAGAGGAGACGCAAAGGAAGAGAGAGTCTCAGGGAAAATGGCCCTGGGTTGAGTGTCAGTACCCATCCATATCACACCAATGACAAAAGAACTTCTGCTCACCCAGAGACCAATCAAATGTGGGACAAGGATAGGTATCTCAAAGACTGTCAAGACCGCCCCCCCCCCGCCAGGCATCCATAGTTCCCTACGACTAGATCCCTGCTAAATCTCAGCCCGAGTTCAGCATCTTCTAACCCTATCGTAGGCACGAGTCCCAGCTGGAGTCCTGAAAATACGCTTCGTTTGAAGGCATGATGGTCAAGAGAACTAAGGCAGATCGAGGGGCTGGTAACACTCTAGGACCCTGGATACATTCACCAAGGAGGAGCTCACCACCCAGCCCATGGGTGCTTCCTTTCTCTTTAGGTATTGTCGAATCTCATGTATAGAATGCTCCCAGACAGAGCAAAGGTCAAGGCTTATGTGTTGAAGGAAGGATTCCTGAGGACTTTGGGGTTAAGAACTTTGTCTTGTTTTGTTTTTCTTTCTTGCTTTTAAACTCATAAAATCATCAGTGACTGACTCCCACCCAGTTTGGGACTTTGGAACAGCATTAGAACACAGGTCCATCCACATAAGGACCTGCATGGAGGAACAGCATGACCTGCAAAATGTCCCCTGCTGATTGACTATGGGACAAGACATGCTGTGGTGGTTTGACTATGCTTAGCCCAGAAGAAGTGGTACTATGAGGAGGCGTGACCTTGTTGGAATAGGTATGGTCTTCTTGGAGGAAGTGTGTCGCTGTCTCGTCAGCCTTTGAGGGCTCCTAGCTCAAGCTCCACCCCGTGCAAAAGAGAACCTCCTCCTTCCCACTGCCAGAGTCTCCTTCTGGCTGCCCTTGGACTAAGATGTGAAACTCTCGACTCCTTCTCCTGCGATGTGTCTGCCTGGATGCCAGCATGCTTCCTACTATGATGATAATGGACTGAACCTCTGAAACCATAAGACAGCCCAGTTAAAGATTTGCCTTTTGTAAGAGCTGCCTCCATCACGGTGTGTCTCTTCGCAGCAGAGAAACCCTAAGACAACATGCTTACCAAGAAGATGGACAAAAGGGATTAGTTTGCAGGAGTGACTGGAAAGGGGTCTAGAAGTGGACTGTTGCTTGCTTCTGTAAAGGACATGTTTCAGAATTAGCTGATCCCTCACACCCCCTTGGCCTGAATCTATGGCTTTCAAATAGAACCCTTGGCTTTACAAGAACAATGCAGATACTATCATGTGGAGCCGAGTCAGTCCATACTGCTGCCCTGTGTCCTTTCATGGTCCCTCAGAATTCTACTGAGTGACCTTTCAGCCTTGGTTTCCCCAGAGGTTCTGCCCAGGGCTCATGCTCTATAGCATAAGCACACAATTTGTTTCCAGGTCCCTGAAGTCTCATGAAGGCTGACTGTTTGGGGGGACTGAGGATATGTTATGTCATGGGCCTTCAGTGAGAACTGAAGTCATCAGATCCACTAGGCAGAATTTCAAGGCCAGCAGAGCTTCTAGAATTTTCTAATCCTTCTGAACACCAGCCACATGCCACCCTGTATATCCAATCTGGAGTCACGTACTAGTATTAGTAACGCCCCATCCTGTCACCCAGCAGTTTCTCCATGCCTTTAAGTCGGAGTCTTCTGAAGTGCAGATAGGTATCCTGTTGATACTCAAGTTTAATGGGGATTTGAGCAAGAGCAAAGCTATGTCATTGTCCAGGAGCCAGTCATCAAACTTTGGGTGCAAGAATAACTTGTCCACTTTCTGATGCTTTATGCTCTTTGTGCTGAGGTCATCTGTGCCATGAATGATCTCCAACTTAGAGCTTATTTAAAATAAGAAGAGAGAGAACATGTAAATGATAGACGTGGAGATGTGAGATCCCTAAGGATTCTGCCCCCAGTGGCCGTGATCAAGAAGGGCTTGTCTTGTAGAGCAGAAGTCCAGAAAGACTCATGAGATTCAAGGAAGTGTACACCAGCCCAGAGCTGGTGGGTGATGTGTGCTCAAGGACTAGAGCCCCAGCCTCACATCCCAGTGTCTTAAATGTCTCTGATTTCGCACCCATGCTCCACCCTCTGAGTCTCCAACAAGAGCAAACAGTGAGTGACAGGCTTCCCTTTTGTCTGTATAGAGTTTCTTCTCATTTGTCTTTAAGACAAGTTCTCCCTATGTAGTCTAGGCTCGCCCATGACAAATCATCCTCCAGGCTCACCCTCCAGAGTGCTAGGTGACAGGCATGTACTACCATAACCAGCTTAGAAAAGGTGCTTTTTGAGAAGCTGCATCATGCCTGCAGATGCTTAGCAGCATGAGATGCCTGGAGCTCATAAGAAGATACATTGAATCCTGGGAGGAGATCTGCTTACTTCCCAAAGGTCAAAAGGACTTTTGAGCCATGCAGGGAACAAATAGACAAGCATTCCATTTCACACTAGTTAAGAAGAAATTTCTAACTTAAACTTGTTGGCACAGGCCTGCAGGATCAGCTACTTGGGAAACTCAGGCAAGAGAATGACCAAGGCATCTTCAAGTTACAGAATGAGTTCAAGGCCAGCTTAGAAACTTACTAAATTGCCTTGAAATAAAAAGCAATAGATGTCTGAGTCTGAGGTCAGCCTGATCTGCAGAGCCAGGACAACCAGGGCTACGCAGGGAAACCCGGCCTCAACCTAGCATGGTCCCCTAGGCTCAATCCCTGGTGCCACCACCCACACTAAACCTGTCCCCCGTGTCTTCCAGGAATACTCACTTTTCTACTTGGTCGAAGCAGTGGGATGCAGATAGAACCCACCATTCATTGAGAATAGATCCCCCACAGAGATGACTACCATGGTTCATAATCCCCACATGCCAGGGGAACTCCAAGATGTTTGCAGGCTTGCCTCCTATGATAGCAGAAGCATTGCTATGTTCCTGGGATCTGCCACTCATTTGCCGGCCACATACCCCTCAAAGAAATGGGGAAGAAGAAGAAAGTTTTAGGGTCTAGAAGTCAAGTCTGAAGGGCCTGGAAAAAGTTTACCTTACAGCCAGTCCTTCCCCCACACACAGGCAAGAAGGGTCCAGCAAAGGGACATAGATAGAAAACCCACAGACTAATCCAAGTCCCCCCCCCCCCGCCATGGGCCTCTCAAGAGCTTGGCTACACACATGTGGAGAACACGGGAGGTCACTTTCACTGCCGCCTGCTTCTTGGAGTTGTCCTGTAGGGCCCGGAAGAAGGGAGACTCAAAGCCACATGGTGGGCAGCTGGATCTTGTCTGGATTCCCTAGGTCTGTGTAGCAATGCCTTTTTCTTTAAGCCATGCCTCGCTGTCCCCTGAAATATGCTATAGGTCTGGTGTTCCACTGTGCATCAGAAAACCACTCATGGGAAGAAGATGGCTTAGTCCCAGCGGTTCTCTGGTTACTGTCCTGCTTTTCCTATTATAATTAGGGAGCACGCTTTCGTGCAACTTTAATCCCAAGGATCATTCCAATCCTCCCCAGAAGCGAGTTTAGCGGGTCCTATGGGGCAGAGTTATTTTGACATCTCTTGATGTCTTTCCCCCCTCCCTGTTTCCTCTCTTCCTTTCTTTTTCCTCATTCTTCTCTTCCTTTTCTACCTCCTCTTTCTCCTTCTCAGTACTGTGGCTTGCTAAGCAAACATGCTACCCCTAAGCCTACCCATACCCTTCCAGTATTATTCCAATTAGAGAAGTAAATGCAATAAAATCTACAGTATCGCATACTCACTGTTTGCAAAGCACTGTCCCATTTGGCCTAGCATCATTACTGCCCCGTTTTAAAGAGTGAAGCCTAGGCTGGACATCGGGCGAAGGCCCAACAGCTACTTACTATACAGCAGAGAAGGGTCGGGAACATGGGTGAAGATCTAATGGTGATGGCACTCTCACAGCTCTTACAGGAAAAAATAGCAATATTTCTAGACCAGCTCTCTCTAGTCACAATCTCCATCCGTGTGTCATCCTAGCCCCCACTCTACCTAATGCTTTCTCACATACTTCTGTCCCAGAACTTCACCACATATACCCTGGTAACATATCCCTGAGACCACATATGCTACCTCTGTACAGCACTACTACATACTTTAGACAATAAACCCTATCCACACAGTCTCACTTCACACCCTGTCCCCATCCAAGTCATCACCTGTCACCAAAGACCTACACCACCCCAGAATTCCACCACAAAGCCCACTCCCATATACACCACCATCATAGAACTCCATCACCAGAGAACTTTACCACACACCCCACCACCACATAACCCCATCCCCAATTCACACACCAATACCACCGACCCCTACCACACAATCACGCCACGCACCCACCATTCATCACCAAACACTGTGCCACCACCTCACATTGCCACCCCCATGACCAGCCATTGCTTCTCTGTCTTTCCATTTCATTCCCAACATCAAGGGCCTTTTTTCAATTTCCTAGAAGTGACCTGCAGCTTCCTACCTCAGGGTCCCTCCCCTTTCTCCTCCCTGATCTGTGCCCCTGTGTGTCCTTGGCATCTTAGCTCAATCGGAAAGTGAGTTTTGCTGATCTGGGCAAAATTGAGACAGGAGAAACTGGAGTTTGAAGCTAGCATGGGTTATGGGAGTAGTGTGTGTGTGTGTGTGTGTGTGTGTGTGTGTGTGTGTGTGTGTGTGATGTAATTTCAAATTACCTTTATTGCAATATCATTTTTGTATGAGATATTCTCCTCAGAACACCAGCAATAGTTAGCAAATGTTTGCAAACTCTTGACATCGGCTCCTCTCATTAGAGTCTAATCTCCATGCGGGCAGGAGCCATATGTGACTAATTCTTATGGCCACACCACCTAGGCAAGAGACTGGTATGTTGCAGGAACCCAATACATAGTGCTGGAATAGATGGATGTATTGGGGATGGTATAAACTGGATGGATGGATAGATGGAGTAGGTGGATAGATGTGTGGATAGGTGGATGGACCAGATGAGTGTGTAGATGTACTAGCAAGATGGTATCTATCCATAGGGCAGTATAAATGGTAAAAATTGCTTGAACCACCAGTGTCAGGAAGAGCTGGCCAGAGACTGAGGAGCCTTTGTTCAAAGGCATCAACCCTTTGAGCTCCCAAATCAGGAAGCCAAGGAAGAGGGAGAGTGGGTGGTCAGCAGAAGTGCCATTGCATTTGAGGGAGAGTGGGCTGTCTGCAGGACTGTCATTGCAAGAATCCCTGCCTCGTCTCCCCTGCTCATATCAAGGAGGCATTTTTTTTCCCTTCCTGGTGGACCCCAGCACCCTACAAGGTGCCTGCAATCTAATCTCAGATAGAGACACTTGGCATTCCAGCAAGAGAACCTTAGGATTACAGTACAGTAAAACAGGCATGTTGGTCTGGGGTGGGAGAAACTAAATGTTGATTTGAGATGACTGCTTTGAACATGTACACAAAATGATGTAATTTGAAATCAGGTTGGGTTCGCAAAATGACTCGTTTTAGTCCTTCCCTCGTTTTGAAACCTAGTGCCATCTGTCACCTGTTGAGGATCGTCCCTGAGTCAGCTACTGTGCTGCATGCATGAGCAACAGACTCTTAATAATCCCCAAAATATCCCCGGCATATCTGCAGACCCACTTCACAGGTGAAGAAGGAAGCTGATCACTCAAACTCACGCAAACTCAGGGGCAGAGAGGGACTTCCGGCTAGTCCAACTGACCCAGCTACTCCCTTTCTGCTCAGAGCTTCTGTAATAGCACATACCGCCCAACCTTGAAAGACCTTAATTGGACCGATAGCGTGTGGTTTGGATAATTGCTCACTGGGGTGAACCTGAGAGGTTCTAGTCAAGCATTGATTGTTGGGACCCTATCCACCCAGAAGGCAGGCTTTTGAGGGCGGAGGCGGGAGCAAGACTTCCTTGGAGAGCTGGGTCTGATGAGTGCCTAAGTGACTATTGCTGTTCTCTGGGAAATGCAGTCTGATGGTGCATCTAGGCTTAGCAGAACTGCCAGCAGGCTGGGTGCTGGTGAGAGGCGGAGTCCCACAGCCCTGAGAAATGCCTCTCAGGGGCAAATGGAAAGAGGGATGGATGGTGGTGTGGAGCCATGCAGGCTTCAGGGCTGAGTAACGACTGATAGTGGTCCACCCTGCCCTGTGGATGGCTACTATCTTGCTAGATTTAAACCCTGTAATCAGCCCATCAGTATCACTGTCAAGAATAGACAGAACTGAGGAGATAGCTCAGTAAAATGCTTGCTATGCAAGCACGAAGGCCTGAGTTTGCTCCTCCAGAACCCAGGTAAGACACTGAGCAGTGCGTACCCTCACTGGTGATGTGGGGACAAACACATCCCTGGGACTTGCTGGCTAGCCAGTCTAGAGGAGCCAAGGTGCTCGGCATCTTGATAAAGATTGGCATATCTGGGCCCTGCAGGTTTCTTCACTCTGTGCTGAGCCCTTTTCCCCTCGCTGGCCTGTCTGCCTCAGCAATGCATTAAGCTCTTTCAGTGTGTGGAGTCTTTACCCTGTGCTTGCAAGTAAGTGTGTCTCCCCATCAGGGAAAGCAAGTATCATGAGTGCAGAAAGGCCCTACCTACCGAAGTTCCATTGGCTTCACCCAGGTTTTCCACAACACCAGTCTGTTTTGTCTGTTTCCTGCCATTGACTGCAAGGTTTATTCAGGGATTTTGTTGCCATACTGGGGGTGGATTTTAGGGTTCTTTGCTTGCAGGAAAGCACCCTACTTGTGAGTGGCTATCCTCAACCCTCTTCACTTTTTATATGGGGAACAGAATCTCATTAAGTTGTCCAGGCTAGTCTTGAACTCGCTCTGTAGCCTAGGCTAGGCTTGAACCTGAGATCCCCTTGACCCATCGTCCTCAGTAGCTAGATTAGAGGCCTGAACCAACAGCCAGCTTTTGTGTTTGTTTAAGGCCCATCCCTACCACCACACTGAGGAAAACTCTGTCCTCTGCTGTAAACACCGTTTCTAAAACAGCACACCCTGTGGCAGAGGCTTGGAATTCGTTGACCACCCCATTGACCCAAACTGTCTACGTTCTCTGTACTCAAACAGGAGCCCATCACAGGAGATACGGATGCCCTGCCTTGCTTGGGTGCTGTAATATGGTAGCCTTGGCATTAGACCATTCAAGAGGTCTTCAGCATGGTGGAAGAAGGAAGAGACTCTCTGCAGATCCTGCTGGACTTGAGCCTTCCTGATGTGCTGATGTGGTCACTATGCACCAGTGACCCAACAGCTGGGTGCCTTTTCTGAAATGTGTACTGGTATGGCCATTCACTCTGGGAAACTCTAGTATCTACACAGATAGCAAATTCTCTCTCTCTCTCTCTCTCTCTCTCTCTCTCTCTCTCTCTCTCACACACACACACACACACACACACACACACACACAGAGAGAGACAGAGACAGAGACAGAGACAGAGACAGAGACCAGGCTCCCCAACCCCCAACAGCTTTAAAGGACAGGTGGCATAAGGATCCCAGAGATAATTTGGTCAGGGCCCAGCTGCCTCAGATCCCTAAATCCTGCCCCACCCCTGCCCCAAAGTACTGAATCGCCTCCCCTGGAAGTTTCCTTTGGAACTAGTTCCCAGGTGATTCTACCACCCCTTAGGGACTGAGCCACAGGGTCCCCCAGAAACCTACATGCCAGTGAACTATGTGCCCCGAACAACAGGAGGACCAGTGGCAGCAACAGGTCTGTTCTTCTGCCCTTCCATCGTTTCATCGGCTTGCCTGCACATCGGCAATGGGGAGCTTCAACTGAGGCCGGTGATGGCAGGCTGGGCCTAGATGAGCACTGAGATCACAATGGGCCTGGGTGGGCCACCCCAAGCAGCAGGTGGCCTCCTGAGCCCTCCAGGAAATGGAGGCTAGGAAGGGTGTAATGACCAGGGTGACAGTAGAATTCGAACAGATTGGTTTGCAGATGCCCCAGGACACAATGGCTGGAGGCACAGCCTTGGTGAATAAGAAGGAAGCTGAGGTATGTCAAATAAATCAGATGACACAGCAGAGATACCTGTGCATACTCTGTGGGAGAGAGCTCATGTCACCAGAGATGCGACCAATAGGACATTGGGGAAGTCACTTGACTTAGATTCTCATATTTATCCAAAAATAGGTGATGATACATCTCTGTGGCATTGGAAGGGTTAATGCACTTAGACAGATGTTCTCAACCTTCTTCATGCTGTGACTCCTAAACACAGTCCCTAGTGTTATGGTGACCCCCAACCATAAATTATTTTCATTGCTACTCCATAACTGTATTTTGCTACTGTTATGAATCATGCTGTAAATATCTGTGTTTTCCTATGGCCTCAGGTGACCCCTGTTAAAGGGTCGTGACCCACAGGTTGAGAACAGCTACCCTAAGGCAGGTATCCCCACACAGGACCAGTCATATTTTGAGCCTCTGATATAACCCTCAGGTTTGCTGCTACTGTCTCCCAGCAGAGAGAGAACCTTGGCCATCAGCTCCTCTCAACAGGAAACTCTCATCCCTGGGCACTGGGGGCAGCCCCTCTGTGGGGTGCTAGGATGGAATCCCCCTGCACTCATTTCTCACTTGTGTTTGCTACTAGCCCTATTGAGCCCAGGATGTGACCAGAGGAACAGCGGGGATTCTCTGAGCTCTGGGAACTCTCACACCATTTGAGTGAAAGAGCAAAGAGAGTGCCTTAACACCATGGAGAAAGGGTGTCACTAGGGGTCAGGACAGGGTCATGGCTGGGTGGGGCCATGAGGCAGAGTTCTCCAGAGGAAAAAGCTGAGCCTAGAAGCGGCCTGGAGAAAGAGCAGGAGGAATTTGCTGTGCTGTCGGGAGGCAGCTTGGTCCATCAAGGGCTCATAAGCACCAGGTTGTGTTTGATTCCCCAGAACCCACACAGAGATAAAAGGCAGGTATAGTAAGTACCCTTGTAATCTCAGTGTCAGGGAGGCAGAGACAGGCAGATCCCTTGGGGCTTTCTACCCAGTAGCCTAGTCTACTTGATGAGTGAGTTCCAGCCCATTGAGAAAACTCTATTTCAAAGTAAAGGGGTAGCCTCCATCTCAGGAAGAACACCCAGGTTATCCTCTGGCTTCTGTATGTTCACCTCCACACATACAAGCACACACACACACAAGCACACACACACACAAGCACACACACACACTCACACCCTAAATATACTAATGTAATTTTTTTTTAATTCTTGGAAATGTACATCAGAATGACTGCCTCATGAAAGGTTAAACAGTTCATTATGGATGTGAGATTTGTCATAAGGAGAATGCGTAACACTGCCATTCACTGTAAGCTGAGTTTTGGAATTTATCAAGTAAGTGCCTACCTTTTCATTGCTGGGGGGGGCGCAGAAATGATGGAAAAGCTCCCACCTTTGTTTCTTACAACAGAACCTTGTGGTTCTCACTATTTATAAACACTTGGGCCCTGGGGTTGGGGTGGAGGCAGGGTCACATGTGCGTGTGAAATGAAGTAAGCCATTCATAGAGATTTCCCAGAACTTCCTGTACACACCACCCCCACCCCACTGTTCTACATAGCTTCCAGGAGAACACATTTGTGTTATCCCCATTTGTGCCCCCCAAACAATCTCCAAGCATTCACATTTTAACCAAAACATGGGATGGGGCCTGGTGGCACAGGTCTGTAATCCCAGGCCTGATGAAGGAGGCAGAGGCAAGAAGATCATAGGTTCAAGGTCAGCCTGGACCACAGAATGAGTTCAAGGCCAGATTGAGTAACTTAGATCTTATTTCAAAATAGAAAAAAAAAAAAAAGAAAAAAGGAGGGCTGGGTTGCAGCTTAGTGTACAGCACTGGCCTAGCACATGTGACGTTATGGGTTCAAGGCCCCTGTTCTGAAAAAAATGTGGAAGGAAGGAAATGAAAGAAAACACAAGTCAAGCATTTGTAGTGGCTTTATTTGCAACTACTAAACCCTAGTAACAACCTACATGCCCAGGCTTAAGGGACTGGTTCCACAGGTGGCTCACCTACAGAGCACTAAGACTGCTCAGCAGTGAAGAGAAGCCATTGCTGAACCTGCTGGCACCCCAAACATAAGTGTGGTAGGCCAATGACAAAACTGGACATAAATGGCTCCTTGCCACATGATCCCAATAGCATGACATTCCGAAAGACACAACCATGGCAGAGAGAGAGCACCTGCCATGCACAGGGGCCGGAGCTCAGGGAGAGATGGGAGCAGGAGAGGAAAGGGTTCTGCGTCTACTGTACAGGCAGGTGCGTGTCTTTCCATTCACAGGGCCTCCAAATGGCACACTTGCTCCATAGAAGTGACAACTTGAAAGCCAGACTTTTAAAATGCTGCTGCACTTTGTACACAAACAAATCCCCCAATATAAACAACAGAAGAAGTGGTCCCGCTGTGGTTTGAATGTGAAATGTTCTCTCTCTCTCTCTCTCTCTCTCTCTCTCTCTCTCTCTCTCTCTCTCTCTCTCTCTGTGTGTGTGTGTGTGTGTGTGTGTGTGTGTGTGGTGTATGTATTGAGTTGGGTCTTCCTCTATTACCCTCTGCCTTATTCCCTTGATACAGTCTCTTACTGAACCTGAATCTTTCTGTTGAGCTAGATTGGCCAGCAAGTTATTGGGTTCCTCCTGCTCCACCTCCCAATTGCTGGGATCACAGTTATGTGCAGCCATACCCAGACATGAGGCAGATCTGAGGATGCAAATTCAAGTTCCTGTGCTTGCACAAGAGCTCTTCGCCTCTGAGTCCATTCCCGTCCCAATGGGCCTGCATCCTTAACTCTACTGCCAGGATGTGACCAGCTATAAGCTCTCATTGTCACTAGAGCAGCCAGTCCTCTCCTACCATGGTGGACTGTGCACACTCTGGAACCTGCTGAGTCACCCAAGAAAGTAGCAAATACGCCCCACTTGCTGACAGCACCTCCGCTGGAACTCTAAGGCCCACCATGTGAGGAGAAATTGGTTTTTAAGACTGTCTTTCTCTGCCAAGGCCTCCACCATAAGATAACATAGGCCGAGTGGATAAAACACTCAGTGCTTATTTTCTGAGTTGAGGACAAAGCTGCTGGAAATTCTTCAGTTCCCAGCTTCCAGCCAGGCAACTTTCTGTGTCCTCCTGTCACCCTTCCTCATTCCTCTGTGTGCATGCATGTGTGCGTTCGTGAGTGTGTGTGTGTGTGTGTGTGTGTGTGTACACCTGTCACTCTTACAAAAGTGTTCTTATAAGGACACTATCCTGTAGGCCCTTTTGACCTCACTTAACTTTAAATGTCATCCTTAGTGGTTCAGTCTCCTAAACCAGCTACCCAGTGGGTTAGGAACACAAACCTTGTTTAGAATATGTGTACAGCACTTCTCAGGCAACACTGGTGGTAAATAAATAAATAAATCAGAGGAAAGGGGGTTCAGAGCGTACTGCTGGGTAGAGAACTTGGGATAGAAGCAGCAGCTAATGGGGGCACGCTCTTGGGAGGCATAGCCTGATAACAAGGATATTACGTACACACTGAAGGCTGGAGGCAGGTGGTGACATTCACCTTGTTTTGCCACCATGACTGGGATTTGAAGTTGGGGAAGTCCAGATTTCAGTGTATAATTTGCATTATAATATCAGCTATTCTGCTGTTCAGGTTCTGCTGAAACCCTCGTTTGGCTAGAAGGCAGCCCCTAAGCTCTCCCAGCCAGCAGGCTACCCCTAAGAAAGGAGGGGGCTCTCATCTCACAAGGCTCCCGTCCCTACCTATAAAACGGCCCTGCCCAATCTCTGGCTGCACAGGGGACTTTCACTGTGGTTCTAGGGAGCCAAGACCCTGCTCAGATGCCCTGGGAGCTGTGTCCTTGTAAGGTCTGTGCTCTGAACCCCAGGCCAAGAACCTGGGGAGCCAGGTCAGAGGAGGACATGGCCTGTGGGCTTGTATCAGCCACCACCACCTTCCATGACCCAGTTTAAGTCTCCATGGCATCTGCTGCCCAGGCAGGAAACACATCAACACAAGTGGGGGGAGGAGAGCGGAGCTATTTGGGGCAGGAGACAGATTAGGAAACAGACATTGTTCCCTGCGGATCACAGCCTTGCCTTCTTCCCTTTCGGATTTCAGCTCTGCCCTGATTCTTTCTTGCGTGAGACCAGTTGGATCGCTGCTTGCAGTGCTACAGAAGTTCAATTCCAGATCTGGAGACTGTGGGATTGGGGTGCAAGGCTAGAGAGGGCCCTGACCTTGTATTTCCAGGAGAGCCTGTCTGGTGATTGTCCGTCCTCCCGGAGATGAAAGTGCCAGGACAGCAGAGAAAGGCGGACCTACTCCGTGGGTTCAGTAACCCTTCTCTTGGGCCTCTCACGGCTATCTGAATCCCTGAGGTGGAATTAGGGAGGTTGATGGCTATGGGGGCAGGGCTGAGCTCAGTTAGGGAGGAGCTGGAATTTCAATACTGAAAACTTGGATGGAGACATTTTGCTATTGGCATGAACACCATGGATGTTTTAGCAACTAAACAGACTAGCCAACGCAATCAGCCATGAGGGTAGAGAGACTCTCCTTCCTAGACCCGGGGAAAGCCACAGGGGTGAAGAAGGGGCCATCAGTGGGAACTGGGCCAGGAAGGGGACAGGAAAGAAATGCCCCACTGGCCCTCTCACTTTCTGCTCTGGTGCTTTGGTCACTGCATTCTGGGGAGGGGAGTCTAACAGCATCTGGTGGCTCAGGCCTTTGGAGGCAGCTCTCTAGGACCCCGGCAGAACAGCCAATAGCCCTGAAGAGGGAGAACTGGGTCCAATGGAGAAGTAAGGGCCAGCATCTTCTAGAACTTTCTTGTGGTGGGTGAGTTGGCTGCTGTGAGTCGAGCTGACTCAGGACTAAGGACACCTGTGATTAAGTAAACCTCATAGTATGCACTGTGCTGTGCTTGGGATGGGCGAGTGTTAGCTCACCCCTCCTGGCAACGCTCTGCCGATTGGTGGGTCACCACATCAGAGACTGTATTTTAACTGAGTGCCTTCTCTGCATGCCAGCTCAGGTAGGATATATTTCTTACTGTCACCTATAAGGTGTCATATTGTACTTTATAATCCCTGCCATGGTCCAGTGCTCCTTTCCCATAATCCTTAGAAAATAGATGGATGATATAAAATAGAATGAAGTTTTATATATATATATGTGTGTGAAATTATATGTACATATATGTGTGTGTGTGTGTGTGTGTGTGTGTGTGTGTGCTTGTATAATGAAAGTAATCACTAGGAGAGCCTGTGAAGTGATATATAATATATATATTTTAGAAGTGACGCACATTTGAAGACATGAGCCTTCTATATCTTGCATTTTCCTGTATCCTTAATATGTATTGCTCACCAAGTATCCAAATGAATAAATGCAAAAAACAAACTCCTGTGTCCTATGCTAGATTTACCTAGAAAATATCTAGAGATGAAGCCACCATTTGACCCTGGATGCATGGTACAGCACTGGTCTTCAGACATGGTCCTGTGGTTTTCTAAGCCCAAATTCTTACCCGTTGTGTTGTGCCTGGCAACATGCTACACTGTCATTTGTTTGCAGTGGAAGGGCGTGTTGGCTCTGGTGTCCTGGGATTGGTTCCATCCACTCTCACACATGGTGGGTGGCTTTGGTCCCTGGGCAATCTGAGTCCACGTAGAAGAAGTAGATACACGTCAGAGCTTCTGGAACAAGTTGTCATCAGGAAGTGGGTTTTTTTTTAAATAAGTTAAGAAAGGGAAGGAAAGGTGTGGTCTCCAAGTCATAATCTTCCGCTTTTAGTTTCAAGTTGGACTAGAAAGCCCCGACCCTACCTGCTACATATGAAAAGGTCTTTATGCATGTCCAGAGGGTGGAGGCATCTGCTTGCAGCATAGGTTAGGAGCTCCCAGGATGCAGACCTAAGTTGGGTGCTGGACCAACAGAAACAAGGCTGGTCTATGGCTTGGTATGATCATGTTCCAAGAGAGGAAGAAGGAAGTCAGAACGTCAGAGTGAGAAAAGACTCCTTCATAGATAGGGAAGGAAAAGATGACTCCCCATGGGAAATTGTCAAAGATTTCCTGAATCACATGCTCCTGACCCTTCTTTGTCAGAGAACATGATGTTTTCCTCTGGGGTCCTCGCCCAACCCTCAACAACACCGACAGCACCTCTTTCAGCATGGAGTTTGACCTCCCTACATTAGTATGAGATGGGGAACTAAGTCTGTAGCTAACTCAACTGATGTAGAGACCAACCAGAAGTCAGTGTTCCTCAGATGCCTTTGTGAGGGTGGGAGGCAACAGACCGGGCAAACGGTAAGAGAGTCAGTGCTTAGCAATTTGATTTAACCCCAGAACACATGGCAGCAAGCAATATTTGAGAGCCCAAGCTTAGCAGTATGGGATGGTAGCATGGACTGTGAGCCAAGAGACTTTTTGAGGCTTTTGAGAGGGTAAGGGCTTGTCCCTCCCTTTGTGTCTCCTCCAAGATCCATGGGATAAACCGAGCCACAGACACAAACATGCCTGGCCTCCCCCTGGATCCTGAAGTTATGCCCCAGCTGAAGACGCCCACTTGAAAGAGTCTCCGAGTCTCCCAGTTAGCACAGACCATGGGTGCGCCGCTGTCTCCCTGGGAACGAGAAAACAAGAGGCATTACATGTTGAGAGGCCAGTGGGACCTACAGCAAGAGGCTATAAAAGGGTGGTGGCTAGTGACATGAGCAAGCCCTCCCCCCCTGGACTCCTTCTTGGAACCTAAGAATTGTGGGGTGTGGGGAGGAGGGGTATGATGGGAGACCGAGTACCTGGCACTTGCCATTGGTGCCCACTTCCTTCCAGGCACAAAGCATGTTCCTGGAGAGCTGAGTTACCCTCTTGGCACATGTCCTCCAGCTAACCTGAACCACCCTCAGCTTCTTCAGGTTCATGTTTGAGCCTTTGGCTGAACCTGGCAAAAGGAAGCTAGCCTGAGAGTGAGCATGAATTGGCCTCCGAGAGTGACCCGCCCACACACACCAGTGTGGAAGTCTGGTGATTCACAAGTCCCCTTCATGTGGATGACTTAGTGAAAGACCCTGCTCTGCGTCATCTAAGTAGCTGTCGACGAGTAGTCCCTCTATAGTGCATCTGCCTAGAGGATGCAGGATCTCTCCAGAAGCAACTCGGTCCCTTACCCTATAGGGGAGATCTCTCTGCGGCACCAGCCTGGCTCTGATGCTACTGTTTGTCCTTGTGTCAAAGTTTAGAGCAACCCAATTGCTTCGGCAACGGTTTCCCACATCTTGTCTCTGGCAAACCAAATGGAGACACTCGGAAGAGAGCGCACATCAGGGTGCCACCTTGAAGGGAGCAAATAATCACAGTGCTAAACAAAATCCTGGCTTTCTCTCCATTCTTTCCTTCTCAGGAGTCTTCCATGGGTGACCAGCCCGGTGCTCTGCAGGAAAAGGAGCCGAGCCACTGACACTCACCACTCCAGGGAAGCCACCGAGTTGGATATCTCAACAAATGATGGACTCTATGTGAGGCAAACAGATGAACAAGCCAAACAATTTTATGGCATCCATAAAAATGACCGTTATTTCCAGGTTCTGACCTTCTTCTAGGCCCCATGTGTTTATCTACGTAATTTCATCCACTTCATTTATGTGACTTAACTGAGGGAGGCACTGCTGTTGTTCTATAGATGGGAAAAGGTAATAAAAGAAGGTACTACCCAAATTCAAACCCGAGTTCTCCCCCATCTAGACCACCATCTTGCTCAGCAGAGGGCAGCCCGCATGTGAGCCTCATCCTGACCCAAAGGCCAGGCGCATACCGTGGCCGTGAGTATATGCCCACTCTGACATCCAGCACCGGTCCCAGGAGTTCTCCCTCTGCGGCAGGCAGATGGGCATTTTGACTTTATTGAATTGGATTGGCGTGGCGAGCAGGAGAAGGCAGAGGTCGCTGTCGAGGTGGGGCGGCTTGTAGTCTCTGTGAGCGATGATCTTCTGCACTTGTTTCCTCTCCAAGTTGATGTCACTGAAAGTCTTGATTCCCATGACCACAGTGACGTTTACTGCTACCAGTTCTAATCTGAGGGATGGATACAAACGCACCACAGCTGACAATGGCGGTGGGACACGTTGTCTCGGCAGACACATTCCCCAAGCAGTAGAACTCACCACTAAGTAGTGTATAGTAGTGGGTATGCTGCGGGGGTCTAGAGAGACCAAGGAGGTGAGAGTCCTGACTCTGAGAGAGTGAACCATAGACTCAGGGGAAGCGCTGACCAACAGAAATGTAATGCGCCCACTGAGGAAAGACCGTGTGAACACCTCAGGGACAGGAACCTTGGCTATCTTATTGACTACCATATCCCTAGCACTTGAAACAGTACCCAGTAGGTGCTCAATGCGTGCACAGTGAATGAATGAATCTAACACAGTGTCTTTACATCAGATGGTGGACAGGAAAAGGGAAGCCTACACTGACTTCCCCAACGCTGTGAGAAGTAGCCAACTTTGGATAGAGTTGACTAAGTCAAGAGGGATGACTAGATAGGGACAGACTTTTGAAGCCCAGGGCTTCAAAAAACTTCACAGAACAAGTGACCTTCCCAGAATGCATGCGTACTCGATTCGATGTAAATCAAGGCCGTGCTGCAGACACTTACAGGGTTCTCGGGAAGCAGTGTGCTGCCGTCAGAACCCACCACTGGTGGATGATGGAGCCTCCACACAGGTGTTTCCCAAGCATCTGGATACTCACTTGCCATGGGAACTCACCATGCTGGACCTCAAGCAGCTCCCGCAAAGGCAGCCAGGATGAGTTTGGGAAGGCGGGTCTGTGGCCACACAGAACTGATTTTGAGAGAGGAAGCAAAGAGCCATTGATATCCGTAAGGGGCCCGGAGAAATTCCCCCTCCACATACCAAGAACCTTCCCACTTAAGGTCAGGTGGCACCTGAGGAAACTGAATGAGGGCCATCCCGGGACAGATCTTAGAAAATACCTCCTAACTGAAAATGGCCAGCACGGGAAAGGGAAATGAACAACAACAAAAAAAAGGACCTGCCACAGAAATCATAAATGCGTAGTCTATGTCTAAATGGTGTTTGAAGGGCAATTGTCTGAAAAGCGACGGAAATTTACCAGCTAATGCTGTTTGTTTGATAGAATTGTAAAGTAGCTGAGTGACTTTGAGAAAGATGAAATTATAACACACGTGTGCATGCACATGCACATACACTCAGAGAGACAGAGAGTCAGAGAGATGTGTCAGCATCCCTTTGTGTGGGGGTACCTGATGTAATTCTGCCAGAAGAGTACCAAAAATTTACTCATCTGGTCTACCCACAGAACTTCTCCCAGGACCTCAGAGCAAGTGTTACACGAAATGACTTCATATAGCAATGTGATCTAGTAAAAGTTTTCTGAATTAAAAATATCCCTAGTCTACTCCACCCCCTTCTGCTGCCTCATTCAGGGCCTGGACCTAGAAAGGTCCTCTATTCATTTACAGAGAGGGCAGGGTGTAGGGTGGGAGAAATGGAGCTAAGTGTTCATCTTGCCCCAAGGCTCCAGTGCTTCTAGAACTCTTGGCCCAGATCCTAAGGCGTTCACTGGAGACAGCATCTTCAACCAGTCCAGTATATCTGCTTTGGTAAATCAGTTATAGTCTCTTCGTTTCCTAAGCCAGGTTGCATCTACTGCCACCTCTGGCGGTAAAGAGCTTTGGGTCTCTGGGTAAGATTTTATACTGTCTGGATTTGGGTTGGAAACCTCTAACTCTGCATCTCCTGGAGCTAGCCCCATGCACCCTATGGGATCCAGGGATGAGGTGGCAGGCTTTTTCCTACCTTTCATTCTGGGCTGGCTTGACACTAACCTTGCTGGTCCTGGGCTTGTCCCTTGGAAGCCATGAGCAGTGCAATTAGAAGTGGGAGCATCGTGTTGTCATTCCAGTGCAGTGGTGCCTGCCTTGATGCCCTGCCCACATTGATCCAACAGCAGCTGTGGCTGCCTCAGTTGTACATCACAAGCGCATGGCAAAGCCTGGCCTGGTGACATCACAGTAAGTGCTGAGATGATAGGAGGAGCAGGGACAGCCTGACTGAGCCAAGTCCCTCTCCCAGGCCTTCCTGGTTATGGGTCCCTTTGCATAGTGACTAGGGAATGCCTAGATGCTTCATGCTGGTCATCATCTGCCTCTGCGCTCTGGCCCTGCCCTTGACTCTAAGCACTTTGAGAAGTCCCTTGTTCTACTGCTACCTTTGGCAGTAAGGAGCTTGGGTCTCTGGGTGAGATTTTTATATTCTCTGAAATTGGGTCTCAAAAGTTCCATGTGCCTTTATAGGAAATTTCAACCTTATCATGAGTTGGCTGGAAGAGAATTAAAGTGGGTGGCAATGTACCACTTAGAGTGGGCTGCAGTCACAGTTCAATCAGCAAAGTGCTTGCCTCACAAGTGCAAAGGCTGGAGTTCAAACTCTAGAACATACATGCATGCAGGCAAAACACATATACATAAAATGAATAAATACATGATTTTTAATAAAAAGAATGAGTGAAGCCTGAGGAATGACATCCAAGGTTGCCAAATTTGTCCAGTAGGCTCCACATTCACCTCTCTCTCTTACACACACACACACACACACACACACACACACTCACACACACACATGCAGTCACACATATACACACATGCATACACATGCATACACATGCATTCACACACACATGCATACACATATATACATGTACACATATACACATGCATATACATGCATCCACACATATACACATACATACACATATACACACATGCAAACACACAAACATATACACACACATACATACATACAACATATACATTCATGCACACACAAACACACATACACTCACAACATACTCTCTCTCAGTGCACACGTGTGTTATAATTTCATCTTTCTCAAAGTCACTGAGCTACTTTACAATTCTATTGAGCAAATAGCATTAGCTGGTAAATTTCCACTGCTTTTCAGACAATTGCCCTTCAAACACCCTTTAAACATAGACTATGCATTTATGATTTCTGTGGCAGGTTCTTTTTTTGTTCATTTCCCTTTCCTGTGCTAGTCATATACATACACTCTCATATACATACACTCACACATATACATATACACACTCTCTCAAACACACATTCTTTCACATACACACATATGCTCACACACATACTTTCTCTCATACACACACAGATAGATAGATACATACATACATACATACATACATACATACATAGATACATAGATACATAGATAGATACATAGATACATAGATAGATACATAGATACATAGAGGTATGGATAGATAGGTGATAGATACATAGATACATAGATAGAGGTATAGATAGATAGATAGATAGATAGATAGATAGATAGATAGATACGTACGTACATACATACATATGTACATACATGGATACATAGATACAGGTATGGATAAATAGATATTATTCTGGATATGACATGAAAACATGGACATTATTGGGGGTACCCAGAACAAACAATATCACATAGACAGTCACCCCGGTGACACAGGTTGGTGGCCTGAGGTCAGAGAGAGATTGTGAGACTGCTGAGACATAGAGTGACAGCTATTGAGGTGCCACAGCCACTGGCTCCACAGCACACATCGTCTGAAACCAGTGTAGACTAAAAGTTCAAGAATACAGATAACCTGGGAAGGGGTTCATCTGTGAGGTCCTAGGATGAAAGGCAGGAACAAGAGCCGGAAAGGAGGACTTAGGGGAGCAGGGGAGCATCCGAGGTGCGTGGGAAGTCAAGAGAGGATTGTCTAGGGATAGCATGGTGAATTCTGAATCTTCCCCTCCTCCCACGACCTCAGTTCATATCCCCCCGTCCATCACCCATCATTGCCCTCTCCACATCCTCATCATCCTCATCAGCATTTCAAGATCATAATTATCAACATGACAAAATAATCAGCTTCAGGATGTGCCCAGGTCTTACTGGGAAACCGCTCTATCTGCTTTCCTTCATCAACAGTCCTGTCACTCAGTGAGCCTCTCTCCTTCAGGTAGGTTCCAGGTGCCTGGTCAAAGAGACCTGCCTTGATTATTACTTGTTCTCTTGCTGTGAAAAGATGGCCTTACAAATGCATCTTAAAGAGAAAGGCCTTCTTGGCTCAGTTTAAGGGCACAGTCCATCGTAGTGAGGAAATCATGGTAGTAGAAACTTGGGGCAGCTGGTCACATTGCCTCTAAGGCCAGGAAGCAGAGAACAATGAATCCTGTTACTCAACTTGTGTTTTCCTTTTCATTCACTCTTGGAGCCAAGCCTTCAGGATGGTACTGCCCATGGCTGACATGGCTCTTCATACCTCAACTAACTTGATCTAGATAATTGGTGATTTCAGAACCTGATATTTTGACAGTATTAGCCATCACACTGTCCCTTGTCCAAGCCCCTCTCTTTCCATTCTTTGCATCCTCTGTTTTCCCTTATCTCCAATGGTTACCCAACAGTCCACATTCTAAGTATTATCACTTTACCTCCAACCCCCACTAAATTACACCTCTTTGCTCTTACACCCTCTGTTCCTGGCATGCTGCCTAGTACTTATTAATAGCTTAGTAAATAGTTGGAATTGAAGTGGGTAGGGGCTACCACAAGGGAGCAAAAGGGAACCTCTCAGTCTTTAACTGTTTACCCTTAACATCAGAGGGTGTTTCCCTTCACCCTCAATGCTGACCTCTCTTGACTTTGCTGTAAAACATCTGATAAGGCCACACAAGGAGAATGTTTATTGACTAGGGTCTTCTCTAAACCCTCAGGTAATTCAATGCTGGTGGGTGCTGCTAAGTGAGACTCTTGAGATGGCCCTAGGATCCATTCCATACAGCTAGCACCCCTTTGCCTAGCTCATAGCTGAGCAATATACTAACTTCCCACTGGCTTTGCTTGCAGGTAGCATCCCTGACCTGTGGTATAGGATACAGCTTCCTTTGTAGAATGTAAAGGTATCCTTTTACCAAACTAGCCCATCCTCTCATAAAGTCAAACAAAAGCCCGCTGCACTCTCTGTTGTGTGGAGCAATCTGATGCACTCTCGGAGCCAGATCCCGACTTCTCAAGCTGCCCCTCTCCCATCTCTGCTCCAAATGAAAGCTTTGAATGTCTTATTCAAAATATGTGGCTTGGTCTCTTTTCTATTGCTTCCATTCCAAGAGATCTCTCATTACCACATCAGAATAAACAATAATACTCAGGGTGGAAGTTGGTCTGTGAATGGCTTTGAGTTGTCCCATCCTGACCCCATCCTCCAGGGTCTGTATTATTTTGAGCAAGTCATTTAAAGTCCTTTGTGCCTGGGAACATTTATTAAAACTATGGCAGAGTCAGAGTTTTTTTTCACTTTTGTCCTTTTTTTTTTTTTTTTGTCTAAAAACACCCATGAAAGCAGCAGGGCCCTTAAAATGTGTCTGAGTCTCTTCTTCACCACAAAACAAGGGGAGAACTAGTCCAGCATAGTTTGTGGAGTTGTTCTGCACACTGAAGATGACAGCAAATGACTTCATTGCCTGCAGGGGTCACCAGAGCAAATCAATACTTCATATCTGAGGTGTGCCTCACTTTGAATAAAAGTGACCTCCAAGTTCATGACTCAAATAAGTCAGAGATTATGATCTTTCACCAACTCTACATGCAAACTTAATGGTGATAGTTGTGACCTGGGTCATAGATATTCCTTGGCATTGTCACAGTAAATGTGGCCACTGTGACCACTGCGACCCCAGCTATCTTCTCAGTAGGTGAGAGGGATGTTATTAGCAAAGCTCAGAGAGATGAAATGCCCCCAAGACCCTTGTGGATGTGATGGGAACTATATTTGAAGCTGGACAATGTGTAACATGGTGGTTTGAATAGGAATGACCCCCATAGACTCATGTCTTTGAATGTTTGCCCATAGGGAGTGGCACTATTGGGAAGTGTGGCCAAGTTGGAGTAGATGTGGCCTTGTTCGAGTAGGTAAGTCACTGTGGAGGTGGACTTTGGGATTATATATACTCAGGCTACACTTAGTGAGACACACAGTCCTTTTCTGTTGCCTGCAGATAAAGATGTAGAACTCTCAGCTCTTCTCCAGCACCATGTCTACCTGTACACCACCATGCTTCTCACCATCACGATAATGGAATAAACCTTTAAAACTGTAAGCCAGTCCCAATGAAGTGTTTTCTTTTATAAGAGGTGCTGTGGTCATGGTGTCTCTTCGCAGCAATAAAACTTAAGAAAGAAGCTGATACTAAGAGTGGGCTATTGCTGTGATAGGCCTGACCATGTTTTAGTTTAGAGGAATGTAGATTTTGGGACTTTGGGTTAGGCAAAGCAGTAGAATATGCTATAAGTGCTGCTTTGTGGGTCATACTAGTATGAACATGGAAGACAATGGTGCTCAGAGTGGTTTCAAATATAGGGGGCTGGCTCAAGAAGTTTCAGAGGAGATGAATTATAGAACGTTAACTAGATAATCATTTTTGTGATATTTTGGTGAAGAATGTGGCTGCTTTTTGCCCTTGTCTGAAGATTGAGCGTGAATGGAAGCTGTCACTCCTGTTTGACATCCACCTCCAACATCAGGTGACTAGTTTGACTTAGATTTCCTACAGTGCTATGAAAAGAAGTCACAAGCCTCTGGCAACATGAGCCATGAGGACAACCTTGCACCAGAGGTGTCAGAAAAGGGCAGTGTAATAAGATTCCACTGTTTACACACAGTGGAACCTATGAATCCACGGCACAGGGTCTATGATCAACTGCAGCTACGAGCCTCTACTCTGTTCATGCACCATGCAGGTGAATGAGTTGCTGTGTTCTGATGGAAATGCTGGAGGTGCCTCATGGCTTCCTCGACAGTCTTGTGTGATAGTTCTACCATCATTGTACCTAAACCCAGATGCAATTTCCCCTGGACACAATCAGGACTTTTTCTTTGACCCAGTTAAGTGTTCAGTTCCTTCCTTAGGCAAGGTCTGAAGGCTTGTGACCTTTTCAGCATTAGCTCTCCTCCTTCTTCTCCAAGAGTCAAAGATGAAGAGGATGCAGGTCAGGCAAGCTAACACAGAAGAGCTGCATTCTCTGGGTCTGGAGATCACTTATACCTAATTCTGTGGCTATGCATAAAATCCTCACTGTCCCATGTTAGCCAAGGAAAAGCTCTCATGGTGCCAGGGTCCCTTTCTCCTCTCAGCTCCAAGCATCTATTGGTATATTTTCTCCTGGGCACTCTTTCTAAAGACTCCCTGTGTCTTCCTGGAAGCTGTGTGGATGTACCCTGGGACTATTCCAAGTGTCTCTCCCTTACCAGCACCCATTGGGTCCCCAAACAAACTAGGGGTTAAGGGAAGACTACCCAGCAGCATCCCGCTCAGCTCCAGGTGGTCAGCCAGCCATACTCTGCATTTCCCAGGTATAAGCCAGCATTAGACCCTGAAATGCTACTAGAGACATACAGAAAGAGATTTGGGAAGTGTTTGGGGCAAGGGACTCCTCGTCCCACTCTACTCCTCCAAACTCACTGGATCAAAGTCTGCAGGCTAAGCCTCTAAGTCTTCCCACGGGGTTCCCAAATACAACGTGGAACACCAGCCAAATGTGGATGTCCGATAATATCATTTTATTATTCGAATGCCCCAGCCGTTGCATGGGATATACATCAATTTAAAAAGTCATTTTTAATGGTACCTCACACTTGTAATTCCAGCACTCAGAAGGCTGAGACAGGATTGCTGGGAATTCAAGGTGAAGCTAAGGCATTTGGTGAGTTCAAGCCATTCTAGGTCACAGTGGAAAACACTTTCAAAAGAACAAGCAAAAGAAAACCGCTTCACTAATTTATCCTTTTCTATGCTTTTCTCAACAATGCCCAGGCTGCTCTCTGGAAGTCAGAAGATCACTGGCTAGGACTTTGGTGACATCACTTAGAGGATGTCTGTGGAGCATCAGCCAGACAGCCATCTTCAAGTGACATGTTGTGATGGTTTGAATATGTTTGGCCCAGGGAGTGGCACTATTAGGAGGTATGACATTGCTGGAGTAGGTGTGACCTTGTTGGAGAAAGTATGTCACTGTGGGGGTGGGCTTGAGACCCTTCTAGCCGCTTGGATGTCAGGCTTCAGAACAAGATGTAGAACTCTCAGCTTCTCCAGTGCCATGCCTGCCTGGACGCTGCCATGCTTCCCACCATGACGATAATGGACTGAACCTCTCAACCTGTAAGCCAGCTCCAATCAAATGTCTTTTATAAGAGTTGCCTTGGTCTCTTCGCAGCAATGGAAAGCCTAAGTCACATGTCTTATTCTATAACTTCTTTTGTGTTTCTGCAAGTACTTTCAGGCCCTAAAATTGTTCTCTACTTTGATCCTAATGCTCACCCAATTCTAGGGAGGAGGAGGTAGCAGCTTACTAGAGTCTATGGCAGGCTTCTTGCCTTAGTTACATATGAAGAGATACCATGACCAAGGCAACTTATAAAAGAAAGCATTTAATGGGGACTTGCTAACAGTTTCAGAGGGATAGTCTATGACCTTTATGGCAGGATTGTGGTAGCAGGCAGACAGGAATGGCGCTAGATCAGTGGCTCAGAACTTACATCCTGATTCTACAGTAGCAGGCAGAGAGAAGGAGACTGACATAGGCATCTTTTGAAATGTCAAAGCCCATCTAAGTAACACACTTCTTCCAGCAAGGCCACATCTACTCTAACAAAACCATCCTCAATCCTTCTCAAACAGTTCCAAAACCTGGGAACCAGACACTTAAATATATGAGCCAATGAGGACTATGCTCATCAAACCACCACATTTTAACATGTTTTCTATGATACCATTTCATCAAAGTATATAAAACATAGATAGATAGATAGAGATAGAGATATATCAAATCTTTATTAATATAATTTGTTTTGAACAATTCTTTGGGATACACATGATTTTACCATTTACTAAAGGTGAAGGCAAAATTATATGCTAGAAAGGTGGGTAAGCTTTCTTAGTTTCATATAAAGAATTATATCTTGTTAGATGTGGTACCTGTGCTTTAATATCATTTCTCAGGTGTAATGCGCTACCGTCTCGCCAGCAAGAACGACGCGACACATCAGGATCCTTCTGCAGTAAAGCTTTAATGCATCTCGAGAGGCAATGCATAAGCTACAGGAAAGCTGAGACCCCGAGGTGAAAAACCCTCTCCCTTATATAGGAAATGTTCTCCGCCTAGGACGTGTAGCTCCCTGGTTGGCTGCTCACTATCAGCCCAGATGACGCCACGGGACAGGCAGGGCACAAGGGATGGAAATTTACCCGGCACATGCGCAGACCGCTTGTTTACCAGTTAGAACACCGGATGCCAGCGCCGTCTTGCCATGGGGAGCCGTCCTCACACTCAGGAGGCAGAGGCAGATGGATATGTGATTTTGAAGATAGTCTGATCTACACTATGAGTACCAGGACAGCCAGGATACATAGTAAGATTCTGTCTCAAAAAAAAATTCTTGGCTGACCATTTGACAGACCATCATCAATGGTTTTCAATGTTGATTAATATTTTGATTTTATAACCCTCATTACCAAGAATGCAACTTCACATGAACATAGTCCAAAATGGCAGATAAATAGATCTTTTCAGAAGTCTCTGGAGATTGTCCTAATCCAAAGCCAAAAATCACTGAACAATTTGTGAAACTCAATATCTTGATCGGCTATTTTCAAAAATCAAATACTCTAGCCCTATATAATCCAAATATTATATCCAAATGTGGTACTTACATGCAGAGGAACAATGGTAGGGAAATACTACAGGTCTCCATTTCCCATCACAAAGCTTTCTGTAAGAGTAGAAAACTATATGTGTAGCAAACACACCACAGTGAGCATACATGCAGTTAACACACCACAGTGAACACATATGCAGTAAACACACCACAGTGAACACACATACAGTAAACACACCACAGTGAACACACATGCAGTAAACACACCACAGTGAGCATACATGCAGTTAACACACCACAGTGAACACACATGCAGTAAACACACCACAGTGAATACACATGCAGTAAACACACCACAGTGAATACACATGTAGTAAACACACCACAGTGAACACACATGCAGTAAACACACCACAGTGAACACACATGCAGTAAACACACCACAGTGAGCATACATGTAGTAAACACACCACAGTGAACACACATATAGTAGCCTTGAATCTGAGTTTGAGACAGTATTTGCTGAGAATGTGAAACATGGTACACACAATGCAGAGCATACATGTGGCATGTTCAAAACCACAGACACGACGAAGTCACCAAAGAGCACACAATGAGCTCTGCCAGAAATACCTCAGGTCACTACTCCTACTTCCACCCACTGTTGCTCAAGTTCCCACGACCCCCACATTCAGCTATGTGACCCCCGTACGAGGTCATGACAAGAAGCTGTGCTCTATGGAGGCCAGACTGTATGGAACTGTGTGAGCTTAGTCTGCATGGCTGGGTCTCATGGCTTTGCTCCTAGCATCTGCATTCCCACCCACTGGGACATGAAGAGCTGTTGTGGTTGTAGGTGATATGTATGTCAGGATTCTCCTGAGGAACATAACTGATAGAATGACTACATATGTATCAAAAACGGGATTTACTGGAGTGACTTACCGAATGTGGGCTAGGTAGTTCAACTGTGGCTCTCTGCAGGCCAGAGGAGCTGAAAATCTGGTAGCTACTTTTTCTACAAGAATTCCTGTCTCAGCAAAGCTCATCTAGTCTGGCAGTCAATTTGCAAGCCTCACCTGACTTCCATGGGTATGCCCCAATGTGATAGGCTCCCTCAAAAGGGAAGCTCATGAAACTTAAGAATTAGTTACGAAGGGGACCAAAAGCCAAGTGTCCACAGAGGGAGGGGTGATCAGGATGAAGGTCAGACCAGCTGTACCAGAAATTCCAAGGAGAAATGGATGAAGTCCTGAGTGAGCCACAGAAAGGAAGGGACTTAACAGGAGCCTTCATGACTTCATGTGAGTTCTCAGCACAGCCATTATGACATCGGTAGCCTGGCCAGCTTAGGGAGTCTGAGCCGCCAGTTGGCACCATTCTGTCAGCCTGGCCTCCTAACCTCCAACACACAGCACAGCGAGAGCCATGATCCTGCCCTCCATCCTGCTGCTTGTTGCCCACACCCTGGAAGCAAATGTTGGTACGTGGACTCCTCTCCCTCTGGCCAGAGCTGCTGACCCGGGCAGGTCAGTCAGGATACCTGTTCTCCTCGCCTCCCTTCATCCTATCGATATGTGGTGAGCATTAAGGTCAAAGGAGACAGTGGATGTGACACCTGAGTTAGCTAACAGCCACCAGGAGATCACCTCCAAGAGTAGAGATTACTTACCCGTCCCTCTTAGGAGTGACCTGTCTAATCTTGGAGTTCTGGCTTGGAAAAACTAAGCTTCTACCTTATCAATAGCAATGAAAAGGGACATACCCAGAGCTTAGGCCAGAAATCAGCCAAGTGACTTGATTTTTTTTTCTGTTTCCTTGATGAAGTGCTCTGACAAAAGTGACTTAAGGGAGAAGGGATTTATTCTGGTTCAGTTCGAACTTACAGTCCATCATGGGTGAACATCCAAGTGCTAGGAGCTTGGAGCTGTTGGTCATATCACATCCACAGTCAGAACTCCCAGAGCTGTGTGAGTCCACGCTGCTGTCTGGCCCCCATCCTCCTCTTACACAATCCAGCTTTAGTTTCCAGTTTCAGGGGAAATTAGCCCAAAGCTCTCCCCAAGGACACAGCATGTCCCAACTCGTACCAATCTGAGAAACACACAGATTTCCTTCTTCTGCCTTCCACGATGCCTCTGAGTAGTGCCAGCCTGTCTCCCCGGCCTTCAGTGTGTCCTAGGGCCACTCCATAGAGTAGGGCTTGGTGACACATTGGCAGAACTGGTCCCTCTGGAGTCCAATGGGAAGAGGCTCCAAGTTGCTCAAATGACTCCTCACCGTGGAGCTGCTGGCACTGTCTTACAGCTTTTCGGGCATCTGTGCCACACTGGCATTGTGGGATGTTCTCAGGATTAAGAAAGTGGACAGTGGGATTTGTCTGCCAGTCCTACGAGGACTTTGGTGCAAAGCGGATCTGGGAAATCCTGAAGCAACTGGGATTTGCGAATTTTGCTCTGTGCAAAACACTTTGAGGGGCGCTTCAAACCTCATCACATTTGATCCGTGTGCTAGCCTAAAGGGGTGGGGTGCTTTATGCCCATTTGAGGGATGAAAGGGCAAGAGATAAGCAAGGGAAAGGAGTGCTCCCTCCAGTCATTGGCTAAGGCAACCACAAGTCGGGATTCAGCCTCTGCTGTCTGCCCAGAACCCGTGTCCCCAGCAAGTTCAGCAGCTGCATCAGAGTGGGGCCCAGCCAGCCAAGCTTGTCTCTGTGATTATCAGGATATATTTGCTCCCACGCTTGTACGTATATATTTTTAACAAGGTAAATCATACAAGTCTCAAATATGATTTTTTTAGTTATATTTTAATTTAGTGTGTATGTTGAGTGTGTGTGTATGTGTGTCTGTGTGTGTGTGTCTGTGTGTGTGTGTCTGTGTGTGTGTCTGTGTGTGTGTCTGTGTGTGTGTCTG
>NC_034597.1:55079444-55085671 GCF_900095145.1 Mus pahari | reverse complement strand
TGTGTGTGTGTGTCTGTGTGTGTGTGTGTCTGTGTGTGTGTGTGTCTGTGTGTGTGTCTGTGTGTGTGCCTCACAGCACACATGTGGAGATCAGAGAGCACCTGGTGGGAGTCAGCTGCCCCCTCGCACCATTTAGTTCCCCTGAAGTGGGACGCAGATCATCAGGGCTGGCAGCCACGGCTTTACCCACTAAGCCATCTCACGGACCCCTCAGATCTAATTTTGTTTGTTTGGTTTTGTTTGTTTGTTGTTTTTGAGACAGGTTTTCTCTGTGTAAACTTGTCTGTCCAGGCTGACCTCGAACAGAGATTCGCTTGCCTCTGCCTCCCAAGTTCAAATCTGACTTTTACCCTGATCTTTTTACTCAAGCTCCTGTCATCAGAACCTGCCCCCACATCCTTGGAAACTCCCCGTGAACCTCATTTCCATGCCCGAGAAATAGTTCAGAACTCAGTTTCCATACCATCAGCTTTTCTTCTGCCTGCGGCTGATAAGAACCCCATTGCGGGGGACATCTTCCAATGTGCAGATTTTCCCCTTTAAGACGGTCCTGGGGACATCTTCCAATGTGCAGATTTTCCCCTTTAAGATGGTCCTAGTATAGAATCCGTCAGCCAGCCAATTGAGTCTCCAGGTTGTTGAGTTCCTCTCTGGGACAGGCACAGTCCCATCCTCAGGACACAGCATCTCCAAGACAAGCATGATGTTTTCTCCACCCGGAGCTGGCATTCTGGGGTCAGCAGCAGACAGAAGCACTCTGAAACCATCGATGTCACCTGAAAGCAATGGAGACACCTGCATAGACAATGAGGAATGGCAGGGGCTGGGACCAGGTTGGAGGAGGCTTGACTTGAAGAAGTGATTTATAGGGGGAAGCTGAGAGAGAGAGACAGAGACAGAGACAGAGACAGACAGAGACAGACAGAGAGAGAGACAGAGAGAGACAGAGACAGAGACAGAGACAGAGACAGACAAAGAGAGACAGACAGAGAAAGAGACAGACAGAGACAGAGAGAGAGATAGACAGAGACAGAGACAGAGAGACAGAGAATGGTCTAGAACATTCCAGGAACAGAGTACTGAGGAGTCAGGCCCCTGATCAGGCCGTATAACCTGTGTCTGGGGTAGCTTTGCTTCAATGTGATCATGGAAACTAAGATGAGTTCAGTGCCAGACTCAAGGTGAGCACCATGAGTGTGTCTGGCAAACAACAACAACAACAACAACAACAACAATCTTTCAAGGCCAAAAGCCCTGAAGAAAATATTTGTTATGACAGTTTAAGGTTTGTGACATATATTGCTAAATCTCAACTTTCCATCACAGGTCAGCAGTTGCAGTCTTTGTCCCCAGATGCCCAGTGACATAACCATTCCACATGGACCAGACAATAATAAAGGCTTCTGGTGGGTTCTGGCATTTTCCATGGCCTCCAGAGGTCTTGTGCACCTCTTTGTTATCCAGGGCTTCAGTAACATCAGCACAGCTGAAGTGGTTTAAGTCACAACAATTTTTTCTCACTGGTCTGTAGGGTAGAAGTGCGGCCTGGGGATCCCAGGGTGAATGAAGGCAAGGGTGGACAGGAAGGCCATGTCCTGTGTGCACGCTGGAGGAGAACTGCCACTGTCGCTCCTCTGGCATTGAGTGGCTTGTCTGGGTCTTTGCTTACTTCCTTGGAGTCAGCACCGTTGTATCTCTCTGCTTTGAATGGACTCACCTCTGCCTCTGAGTTTTTTATTTCTCTCCCTCCTAGTGTGTGTGTGTGTGTGTGTGTGTGTGTGTGTGTGTACCTGCAGGGCTACACCTGTCATTGCTTCCCAAGCTTGATATTACAACCACGCTTCCACACCTGGATTTTTGTTCACATGAATTCTGGGAGCTCCAAACTCAGGTCCATGTGCTTTTATGGTGAGAGCTTTGCCAACCGAGCCATCTCCCCAGCCCTGCCTCTATTTTCTTCAGGGCCTTTAGGATGACAAGAAGCCCATGCCAGCCACCAGCTATTCGGTGGTCAGCAGATTAATTCCATCCCCAAAATCTCTGTTGCTTTGTAAGGGGAGAGATTTGCCAATCCTATGACACAGTTACCAGACCTGGTGTGTACCCTGGTGGTCACGCTCTGCCCATGGTCCCAAGCAGATGGTCCTGAGCAGGATGAAGACAGAGCCAACACCTTCACCTCCCACCCAGAGCCATGGGCTCCTTCCTATCAAAACAGGGAAGCAAGCTTTGGCCTCAGAGCATCCCCCAAGGACGTGTCCTCCCGAGCTAGACCCAGCCTGATCGCCCAGAGGTTGACTGACAGTCTGACTTTTCCCCTGCGGTTTTCCATTTCTGTAGAGTGTGGTGTGAGACCCCTGTATGATAGCAGAACTCGATACTCCAGGATCATAGGAGGGCAGGAGGCTGAGCTGGGTGAGTTTCCATGGCAGGTGAGCATTCAGGAAAATGATCATTTCTGTGGCGGCTCCATTCTCAGTGAGTGGTGGATCCTCACCGTGGCCCACTGCTTCTATTCTCAGGAGCTTTCGTAAGTATTGAGGGCCCAGGTTCTCCAAGGGGTGGCAGTACTTAGCTACACCGGGCTGTGAGAGGGACCCTGGTGCAGTTGCCCCCTAGACAGACAGGAATGGCTCCCCTCCTCCCCTCCAGTCAGGAGACTCAGATGCAACTGGCAGAGCTGGAGGCTTTGCCCTTGTGTCTCCTAAGACATTAAAGTGTGCCTAGGAGGAAATTCTACTTCTTCACATCTGGCTTCCTTGGCTATCTTTCACCCTCCTTGGTAGCTTATGGAGATTTCTTTGTCCTAGGCCATCAGTGGGCACCTAGCATTGGCTGACAATTATCCATATGCCAAGGTCTTTCTTAGGACTTTTCTTACATACTAATTCATTTGCCTCTACAATGACCTTTAGAAGGAGGGGAAAGAAATTACTTTGTAGATAGGGAAAGCAAGATCTGATGAATGTCTATGGCTCGCCCAAGTCCATGTCCAATAGACAAGAGCAGGAAGGAAAATCTGACTTTTAGCTTCACCTCCTTCAGAACGTTCAGAAAACTGCAGGAAGGGGAGGCATAGCCTGCAATCCGAGTCACTCAGAACCTGATGCAAAAGGAATACACATTTGAGGCCAGCTTGGGCAACTGGGACCTTGTCTCATAATAATAAAAAAATATAAAAATTGGTGGAATATGGCACAAAGGTAGGGTGTTTGTCCAACATGTTTAATGTCATGTGTTCTATCCGTAGACTCACCATCAGGGGAGGGATTCATCCTGGCAAAACCAAGACTGCTGTAGCCCCTGCTCTCGCAGGAGACTTGGGACCTGGTTAAGATAATTAAGAAACTCATGGTCATCTCTCCTAACTGATGCTTTTTTTCCTAGAATTTTTATGTGGCCAGTGGAAGTTCCAGATGAAACTCTGGTCTTCACTTTTAAATGGTTGGTAGATCTAAGGATACCAACAGTGGCTGCTGGTGTATGGAACACCACCTTGCTTCTCTGACAGCTGGTTTGATCTGCCAAGGGGTCCTCTGGGAGTGTTTGGTTAAGGTTGCTATGGGTGTGTCGAAACCGCACAACCAAGGGCAACTGGGAGGGGAGGGGGGCTTATTCGGCTTACACTTGGAAGTCCATCACTGAAGGAAGACAGGACAGGAACTCAAACAGCTGAAATCTGGCAGCAGGAGCTGATGCAGACGCCATGGAGGGGTGCTGCTTATGGGCTTGCTCCTCGTGGCTTGCTCAGCCTGCTTTTTTTATATAACACAGGACCACAACCCACAATGGGTTGTGCCCTCCCCCATCCATCCCTAATTAAGGCCCTTCAGCCTCGCCTACAGCCATATGGAAACATTTTCTTAATTGAGGTTCCCTCCTCTCTCTCAGATGGCTTTAGTTTGTGTCAAGTTCGAATAAAACCAGCCAGCACAGGGGTGCTCTTCAGAGAGCCCAGAATGGAGCTCTGATTCGCAGTCTGTTCGACACTAGTGTCACATTCAGCCCTGGAAAGGTCACAGGTCCACTCCGTGTTTACTTCTTAGAGTCTGAATGTGGCATGTTAACCATGGGATCGTGTGTTTGAGCCCTTGGTCCTGGGTTGTAGTGCTGTGTTGGGAAGTTGTGGAAGGTTCAGAGGTTGGACCTAATTTGGGTGATGGACCTTGGTGACTCAGTCCACTTCTGGTGACAGTCTCCATCCACTCACATTTCATACAGATAAGGACAGGAAGGCTCACCCTCCCGTGCCGTGCCTTCGACATGAGATGCCACTACATCTTAACCTGAGCCCAGACAAGCTTCCCCTCACACAGTTCTGAGCCAAATATTTGCTCATGGCAAGACAAGTAGATAGCATGCTCTTTCTGCACTCTTCAAACCTTTAAACCTGAGCAACTGCCCCAGTGGGACGGGTCTTAAAGGCTTCTAGAAGGACCTTGGCTGTAGAGTTTCCAGTCCCATTGGCTTCTGTTCACTCGGGCTTCCTCTCTTCCTCTTCCCTCCATCTGGTTCTGTGCCACCAGCCCGACAGATCTCAAAGTCAAAGTGGGAGCCAATGACTTAAGTACTTCTTCATCTGTGGAGCTACAAGTCAACATCATAATCCGGCACAAAGGCTTTAAACGACTGAACATGGACAATGACATTGCCTTGTTGCTGCTGGCCGAGCCCTTAACGTTCAATGAGCTGACCGTGCCCATCTGCCTGCCTCTCCAGCCTGCCCCTCCCAGCTGGCACGAATGCTGGGTGGCAGGATGGGGCATAACCAACTCAAGTATGTGATTGTCCGGGGCCTCGTGGAAACTGCTGGGGCAAGAGCTACGGGATCTGGGGGAGCGATGAGGAAGGGCACGGCAGAGTGAGAGTGATGGAGTGGCTTTCAGTGGGGGAAATCTCCACACACTGGGCTCTTGGGAGCCTCAGCTCAGTCTCTCCTGGGTGCCAGATGTTGTACCTGAGATGCCAGATCTGAACCAATCCCTGGGTGTGGTCAACCTTCACAGAGTGGGTTGTGTTTGTGTGTGTTCATGGAATTTCAACCACCAGAGTTGTCCAAAGGCCAACTCTTTTCTATTCTTAGTTCTCAACCAGTAATGTCTCCTACCTGGTCCCTACAGGTGTCCATAATGCCCGACCCTGTGCTTCTGAAAGTACTGTTGCTCAACTACTTTTATAAGTAAATGTTATCACTTACTACATGTTAGACTATTACTCGGTCAAAATAGAAAACATATGTGGAGCAGAATATGGGAGTAAGTCCCCACTGCCGTGTCCCCAAAGATACCTCTGTCCTCAAATACACCCCCCCCATCCCTAAAGACACGCCTGCAAGCAAAGCAGTTGGTAGGAGAGAGATATGGACTGCAGCCTGAAGCTGAAGCAAGCCTCAGAGCCCATGAAGACGCCTTGTACGAGCTGAGCCTGGATTTGGTTTCTCTCAGCATTTTAGTGGAAGGAGACAGGTAGAGGATAGCTGCTGGCTCCAGACAGAACTTAGAAATGACAAAGGAAGCAGATAGTGACCTACGAGGTTAAAGCACTCTGTAAGAGAAATAATTAGGCATTTCTGTGATCAGAATTGAGAATCCTGCTAATGGTGGCCAAGACATTGGTTCCTGTCATCCCTCTTATACTAATTACTTTTGTATAAGACAGAGATATCTTCCAAAAACATATGGCAAGAAAGGTTTGTTTGGGCTCCTGGTTTCAGGGATCTTAATCCACTGTATTGGGGAAGGCAGGGCATAGCAGCTCTGAGCCCAGGGGTAACAGCACAGGGCAGAGACTGCCCACACTGCAGTAGGCCAGGGAGCAGATAACAGGACAAAACCAGTAACTAAGAATCACCTTCAAAGGCCTGCTCCTAGAGACCTACTTATGCCAGCGGGGCCCCACCCCTGAAAGTTCCACAGCCTCCAAAGTTAGCCCCATCCACTGAGAAACAAGTGTTTAAAATGTGGATTTGCTACAAGAGACATTTCAGATGTAAACAAGACACCTTCTAAAGAACCAGCCAGGAGCTGGAGGAATGAGTGGGTCAGAGGGTACATTGCACACCGCTCTTGCAGAGGGTCTGAGTTCAGTTCACAGATCCTGTGTTGAGAGGTTCACAACTGCCTGTATCTCCAGCCCCAGGAGGTCTGCTGCCCTCTTCTGGCCTCTGTGGGCACTGACTCTGGTGTGCTTATGCACACACACACACACACTATATATATATATATATA
>NC_034597.1:55041670-55079309 GCF_900095145.1 Mus pahari | reverse complement strand
TTTTTTTTTTTGGTTTTTCGAGACAGGGTTTCTCTGTGTAGCCCTGGCTGTCCTGGAACTCACTCTGTAGACCAGGCTGGCCTCGAACTCAGAAATTCACCTGCCTCTGCCTCCTAAGTGCTGGGATAAAAGGTGTGTGCCACCACGCCCGGCTGTTTGAAATCTTTTTAAAAAGATAATACAGCCAATCTATCAATGCTGGAAAACCAAATGATTTTTTTTTTTTAACTATGCTACAAATGGGCTTTCCGTGACCCAGAAGCAGGGATGGGACTAGGTGTGGAGGGCTGTGCTCACATAATAAACAATAGTAATGGGAGGAGCTGGGAAATCCTCACCCGTGTGCTTCCCCGGGGAAGTCAAATCCTGGAGCTTGGTGACGTCAATCTGGAAGAAGACAGGCTCTGAATAAGAGGAGCACTTGTGGGAGGCGGAGCACATGCGGGAGGCGGAGCACTTGCGGGAGGCGGGGTTAATCAGAAAAGCTTAAGTGATGATTGATGGCTCAGGCAAGGGCTGGGCTGTGGAAACCAAGTCTGTGGTGAATACGAAGGAGAGTGGTTTGGGGCTTTGAAGGAGGGTCTGAGGCAGTCTCCAGGCCAACGTCATGCTTCATTATCTACAGAGAGACTGCCCACCTGGTAGCTTGTCTAATGTGCGTTCTCTCTGTACCAGCTGACAAGGAATCTATGTCAATGGATCTGATGAAGGTGCCCATGCGTATCATAGAGTGGGAGGAATGCTTACGGATGTTTCCCAGCCTCACCACAAACATGCTGTGTGCCTCATATGGTAACGAGAGCTACGATGCCTGCCAGGTAATGAGGGCCCTCCCTCAACCACAGTGTAGCCCCTATGTGCTTCCCTTGCAAGAATATCTCCTCTGCCCCCTGGGACTAGATGAAGATTCTAAAGTGTAAGCCCCAGGAAGGGGTCAGTCAGTAAAGCGCTTGCTGCGCGAGAGTGAGGACCTAGGTTTGGTCTCCCAAATGCATGTTTAAAAAAAAAAAAAAAAAAGCCAGATGTGGTAGCATGCACTTGCATAGCAGAGAGAGACTCCTTGGGGCTCTAGGGCCAGCCGACCTACTGGTCAAGTTCAGGCTAGTGAGAGACACAGTCTCACAAAACAAAAGTAAGCAAGCAAACTGAAACCAAAACAAAACGATCAATAGTAGACGCAATGACTGAGGCTTTAGGACTGAAGTTGTTCTCTGGCCTCTGTATGCATTAGAACCCACGTATACACTTGGGAGCATTCATATGGGCACGCGCGCGCGCGCGCACACACACACACACACACACACACACACACACACACACACACACATGAGAGAGAGAGACAGAGNCACGCATATGGGCACGCGCGCGCGCGCGCACACACACACACACACACACACACACACACACACACACACACACATGAGAGAGAGAGACAGAGACAAACAGACAGAGACAGAGAGACAAAGAGTCTGAAGGACAAGCCAGTCTTGAGCCACGGGATTCTGAAGGGATTCCAAGTCTTGTGTGAAGGCCATACATACAGTAGCCCTTGTACTGTCAGCCCCCTGCCCCCCGAGTCAGCCTGCAGCACACCTCCAGAAGACCTCAGGTCTTCAGGGACACTAAGTCATCAGGAATCCACCATGCCTTCCATCTGTCTATGCCTCTCTGGCACTGGGATTGCAAATTTAGGCCCCCAGACCCAGGCTTTTAAACGTCGATTCTGGGAGTTTAAGTGGGTCCTGACTGAGTCCTCTCTCCCACACTCCCTGGTTCACTTTTCCTTCTGCCTGTCTTCTGCGCTCTCTCTCTGATCCTGCACACTGCCGGCCTTGTGCCTTGTACCTATTACTCCACAAGCTACCCGTTAGCCGCACACTTCCCCGTGGGGCCAGGATGGGGGCAGCCACCTTGGTCAGTGGTAACAAGATTTATCTGAGTAGCCTGGAGTAGGGCAAGTCAATGGATACCTCCTCGTGAATGAGCTGTGCCCAGCCTCTATGGGCAATTTAAAATGGACTTAATATTGAGCTGTGTTCTCTGTCTCCACAGGGCGACAGTGGGGGACCGCTCGTCTGCACCACAGATCCTGGAAGTAGGTGGTACCAGGTGGGCATCATCAGCTGGGGCAAGAGCTGTGGACAAAAAGGCCTCCCGGGGATATACACTGTATTGGCAAACTATACCCCGTGGATTGAGAAAATAGCCCAGACAGAGGGGAAGCCCCTGGATTTTAGAAGTCACAGCATCTCTGACAAGAAGAAAGACAGAAGGAAGAACCAGTCCTCCAAATCCCCAGCCCCGAGCTGCCCCCAAAGCTGGCTCCTGCTCTGTCTGCTGTCATTCCCACTGCTTAGAGCCTTGTCCAACTGGGAATAAAGCAGCGCAGTCTCCGACCCCTGGCAGGAGAGTTACAGTGTGCTTTGGGGCTCACTACAAATCTGAACCAACACCGAGGACCTGGAGGTGTGGACAGACAGAGGAGAACCCCAAAGATAGGCTGAAGCCCTGGTTCAGGGGCTGAGTGCAGATACAGCCAGGTGGGACATCCTGTTAACAGCTCGCCCGGCTGAACTCGGTGGTCACTCTCAGTCACCTGCCAGTTGAAGCTGATTCTTGTGGGAGGGGCCTTAGCTAGTTAGTGACTTGTGTGGACAGTAACTGCAAGATGTTCCATTCCTCCTATTTGAAATCCCTTCCTGCCCATCACCCTTGGAGGCAGGAGAAAGGCTTCAGTAGTTAAGGGTGCCCGCTGCTCTTGTAGAAGACCCAGATCCAGTGCCCAGTACCCACAAGGCTGCTCATAGCCACCTGTAACCCCAGTTCCATGGCATCAGATGCCCTCATCTCACCCCTTTGTGCTCTTACACACTTGTGGTACACATACCTACACTTGGGCACAAGTCCATAGACTTAAAAAAAAAAAATAAAGAAATGGCTCTAGAATTGAAGTCACCTGGTCTGTTTATTTATGAAATGGGAAAATAAGTCACAAAGACAAAAAGTGACTTGGCCAAGTTCACAGGGCTTAGGTGACACTGGAGCTGGGGATCACGCCATCATTTTACATTGTACTGTTGGCTTTAATCCTAATCCAACTGGTTAAAAGGAGACCGAAGTCCAGGATTGGAGAGAGACTCACTCTAAAATGAGTGGAGACAAACTGGAGCACCTAAGAGCCACAGAGCTGTCCCAACCTACAGGCTTCAGTCAGTCCTCTGAGAAGAAAAGACCCTCTTGGCACTTAGTACAGATATGCTGGTGGCCAGCCTCACCATAGATAGACAGTTCTCAGTTTAGGATTTTGCTAGTTCATCCACGGAAAGAACACTACACCGTATGGACCTTTGTACCTGTGTGTTTCTCTGCTTGCAAAGGAATCCAGACCATCTTGGGTTTTCAGTCCTCATGACCACTGACCCCGGGAACATAGCCCTTCTCTATTCTGGACTGGCAGATCTCAGATTCTCTGAAGAGTGAAAAGGCAAATGGAAAAAGAAGGTGGCGTGTGCCTGGTTGGGGTGTGACAGAAGAAAAGACTATGGTTTCCTGGAGATGGCCCACTGTTTCCATGGCTGCAGTGGGTGCACTCTGGGGAGGCAGAGCCTGAGAGACTTCCTCCCAGGATTGCTTCTCCCTGCTGATGTGACTTCCCTGCTATCATTACATAGCCTGACGAGTCCTGGGCATCCGCCCACCCTATTGGGTACATTTCCTGCAGATCAACATGAAGATGAACTTTTTCATAAATTAATGTTAAGATGAATTAATGACTTTAAGGCATTCCTAATTTGATCCAAATAATCTTAGGAAGAAAGTTTAAGGAGATGGTTTTAGTAGTTTTGATAGCTATAATAAAGTTAGAATCAAGAATAGAATGTGCCTACTCCTCATAGAATAGTAAGCAAAGGCTGCATTATAAGGAATACAATGAGCTTTCATAAATTACACTAAGAAGAGAAATAGGCTTGGGACAGATTTGTGATCAAGGAAAAACATTCATCCTAGGTCAGGTCCAAGAATGAAGCCACAGGTGTGCATGATGATAAAGCAAGACTGTGTGAAATTGTTGCTGTGAACTTATAATGAGCTTACAGAATGAAGCATTGCTTTGAACCTACTATTGATGTCCTTCCTTAACTCCCTTTTGTGTAATATTTCATCTGTAAAGTAATTTTATAAAGAACTTTTGTCTAAGAAGGTAAGAAATGGGCTGAGAGAAAAATAAAGTGTGGCTGTTGGGGCTCTGCTCCATCCATCAAATGTATATATGACTGTCTGTCTATATGTATGCACATACATATGTATGCATATACATACATACATACATACATATGTATGTAGCAAGTATATGTGTATGTATATAAGAATGCATGTGCACTTGTGAAATTGATGAAGCAGGTGGTAGGCCCAGTCAGTGTGTGTGTGTGTGTGTGTGTGTGTGTGTGTGTGTGTGTGTCTGACCATCTTCCTTTCTTTTCTCTCTGGTTTACAAAAAGTCAACAAACCCCAAAACCTTTTGCCTGGCCAGGGAGGGTCCCTTGAGCCAAAGAGACAAGAATCTAAGTCACTAAGCCTTTTTTTAATCCTCCCACTACTCTCAACAGAAATTAAATTGGCAGAAACCACTGGATTCTGGCCCCAGAAGAGTAAGAAAGAGCCAAATTGCCCAAAGTCAGCATCGTTTGGCACCAATTGCCAATGCCATACCCCTTTTGCCTGCCTCAGTTTACCCTGTGCTATTGAAGCTGGCTTTTGACAGGGGTGGAGTAAACCAATCATCTCCTGATGATCTTCTGATAAAGTCCTACCATCTCCCCAGTACCTCACGAGGTGACTGTGTTTGGAGATGGGGGCTACAATGGTTAGTATTGCTTGTCAACCAACAGGGCTAATAGAAGCTAGGAGACAGACCTCTGCGCGTGTCAGTGAGAAGATTTTTACATTAGGTTACTTGAAGTGGGAAGACCTACCCTGAATGTGGGTGGCATGATGCCAAGGGCTGGAGTCCTGTCTGCAAAGAAGACTGTGAGCTGACCACCAGCGTTCATCAGTATCTGTTTGCCCACTGTGGATGCCATGTGACTAGCTGCCTCCTGCCATCAGGTCTGCCAGGATGCCTGTACCCTTAAACTGTGAGCCAGAATAAACCCCCCTAAGTTGCTTTCTGTCACATATTCTGTACTAACACAGGGGGGGGGGTCTTTAAAAATGTTGCTATAGTTCAATGAGTTCATGACGGAGACTGAGCCCAGGGTGGCTCATGTCCTTAAGGAGGAAATCTGGACACAGATGACAGGGACAGAGGGAAGACTGTAAAAGTTCAGACTTCCAGAAGTGAATTTTCAGTTGAAGGCCCAGTTTGAGAGTTTAGCATCCACTATGATTGTTATTAAATATAATATGGTGGGGGAGGGGGTGGGTACCTGGTGGGCCCATGCCAAGGTGCCCCCCTGAGAAATCACACAATGCAGCAGACCTGGTTTTATAAAGGGGGGTTATTAGGGGAAGAGAGGGGAGTGAGGGCCTGGAAAAGTGGTAGAGTCAGATGGGGGCAGAGCCATGCTGCAGAGAAGCGGGGACAGAGGGACAAAGAAGGACAGAAAGGGGGAGAGAGGGAGAGAGGGAGAGGGAAAGGGAGAGGGGAAGAGAGGGAGAGAGAGAGAGAGNGAGAGAGAGAGAGAGAGAGAGAGAGAGAGAGAGACTGGCCCGGAACCCATGGGAATAGAGAGGACTGGGGCGGTGAGCAGTCCTTTTATACACTGCCCGCACCTGGCAGTCATAATGGCAGCAGGTAGTGGCTTAAGCTGTTGCTAAGTCCCTGGGAGGAACCTAGCAGAGTCATCTGTAAGCCAACGATGACCCTCTCCCCAATCACCCAAGCAGACTACGGTAAGAAGAGGACGATGATGAGAACTGATGAGGCTCTAGACCACTGCCTCAGTTTACCCTTTTTGCACGATTCCCTCTGCCCACACAGCCTTGTCCACACCCCCAGAACATGTCCATATTATGGTCTCCTGACCTCTCAGGTACCAATCAGAGAAAGCAAGGGACAAAAATCCCAGAGTATCTATCTACTCAGGAGATGGTCTTAAACTAGTCTCTTATCTTACTGAGTCCTCTAGTGGCCCCAAAACAGAATGCACAAGTCCAGCTTTGAACCTCCATACAATGGCAGAGAAATTCAAGTGTGACCAGTATGTATGCATGCATGTAAGTGTGACATGTATGTATGTATGTATGTATGTTTGTTTGTATATAGATATAAGTATAGGTATAAATATATAGATATAGGTATAAATATGTATGGTTTTGAATATTAATGGTAGTAGCCCTGTAATATGTGCCATGAAATGTTTATTTGTTGAGCTTCTTCTTGTAAGGCAGAAATAGAGTTTTGCACAGAAAAACTGCCTACGAGATTACATAAAGCTACCAAACAGTGGGTAGCTTTCTGGGTGTCTACAGAAAGCGTATTTAATGGTCTTGACTCAGTCATCAAACATTTGCTGAGTCACACCACAGCCATCTGGATGAAGCAGGATGCGTGCTCTCCATACTACTGGGGAGGACAGATGCAACACAAAAAAAGTCACTGCTTGTGACAGGTAGAAACAGTGCAGGCAGAGGAGAAAGGGCCGGACCTGGGGAGGGAAGCTCCTTGGTAGTGGTTCTTGGACCTCACAAACAGAAGAAGTCAAGGGCAGACTATGTAAGGGTGATAATAAGCTGCTGAGACTGGCATGGTAGAGCTGTCATTCCCTAATGTGGCCACAAGATGGCAGACTGGTTCAAGACTGACTGTCAAGACTGGCCTACTCAGAACTTAAGTTCGGCCCAGTGAGAACTTAACAGGCCTCTAAGTTCCAGGGCACCCAAGGAATGACAGGCACAGCCCTGAAGTGAGCAAAGAGATAGTCGTCCTACGCTGTGCCTGGCCACTTGGCGTCTTGCAGTAACTGCAGCTCAGTTCCACAAGCCGGCTCGGACCTGGTCAACTAGCTGCACTGTAAACTGTAGCTAGCGGCACTCTTAAAGCAAGAAGTCTCTGCCATCCGAGGGATGCTGCTCCCAGACGTCCTGGATTGATGGGACCAGGCCCAGCATCCGGCTTTTTCACCTCTGAGCTGACCTCAATGCCCTTGACCTCGAGCCTGTACACATTTGAAATGTGTCCCGGATCAGTAAAGAAAAGAAAGCAAGTTTCTGGGCTGCAGCTTCCTTCCCCGTAAGACAGGTCAGGGTAGCCTCCTGACAGTGAGATGGAGTATCTCAGTAATCTCCGGGCTTCCCAGAGCCTCGATGGCACGTCTTTGAGAGGAAGCTCCAGGGTCAGAATCACTAACGCCAGGATGGAGCAGAGAAGACAAGGCTGCCTCCGATGTGCCAATGGAGGATCCTTGATCCTCGGACACACGGTCTGGCTGCCCTGCTCACCTCCACTAGGGGGCAGTCTCTAACTGCTCCTTGTTGTCTGGTTTGTTCTCGGATTTTTGTTGTTGTTGTTGTTATTGTTGTAGTTGTGGTTGTTTTGACTTTTTGTTCTGTTGTGTTGTGTTGGTTTTGTTTTTAGATAGGTGTTGCTATGTCATCTGCTCTGGTCTTGAACTTGGCTCCTTCAGCCTCTGGGATGCTGGAAGTGAACCACTATAGCCCAGCTAACTGTTGTGTTCTTCTTATAAATGCCAAGGGTCTAGGACTTAGGTTGGGAATCCTGATGCAGCTCCCAGGACTCCCCCAACCAGAGCCCCTTTGTTCTTTGGGTCAGGATTCCCTGCAGTCCCCCCCCCCCACCTGCCTGCCTTTCACCTCCCCATCTGCCTCAGGAGAACAGGGGCCTTAACTTGATAAGGATATGGCATTGGGGTTTCTGCCACATACAGTTTCCATCCCATGTCTGTGTAGACTACACAGAGTCCTTCAAAGAAAGGGGTGGTTTTGCATGTGTGCCTATGTGCATGACTATGTACGAGGTGAGCGAAAGATATCAACTCAGTTATCCTGTCTCTGTCACATTTGGGTACTGTGGTATTAAATCACAGTTATTCCTAGTAGGACCTTTTCTTGCTCCCTCAAGCCAGAATAGGCCCTGCCTTCCCCCCATGGCCACCTTAAAGGCCTGGTGCTTGCCACTGTTTGGCGGTGTCTTCTTGTTTCACAGCATTGTATACAAGGCCCTGAAAGTGAGGTCCGGAGCACTGTCCTGGGAGGATATCCTTTAGAAGCCATCTGCGCTCAACAAGTTGTAAAGGTCATGCCTCATAGCTGAAGGTCAAGAGGTACAGGAAGCAGTTGGACACCCTGGGCTTCTCCCATCCCCAGGCTTGCTTGCCCTGGGAATGGAAACAACCTTGACTTTAAGATATGCTCATTCTCCCTCCCTCCCTCTCTCCTCCCTCCCTCCTCCCTCCCTCCTCCCTCCTCCCTCCCTCCCTCTCTCGTGCTGTGCTGAGTCAGTCAAAGTGGAGTGTGTGTGTTCCTGTGCTGGGAAGGAGGGGACAGGCAGGTGGATCCTAGTCCCCATCTTAGAAGAAGCTCAACACCCCCCAAATTTTCCGTATGTGAGTAAAGTGCAGTCAGAGGTATCAATAGAGGGCCACTGCACCCCGAAAGACCCAGGATAAGTGGTCCTGTGACTACGCTGGAGCACAGAACGGTTTCCTCTTATAGGCAACGCTAAAGCTGAGTTCAGGGCATGAGCTGTGAGGATCAGCGGGGTTCTGGTTAGGACTGACCTCCACTGGCCTAGTGTTTGTGACACTGAGGGAGAACTCCATTTGCTCTGAGGTAGGATGTGCTGTCCTCACCATGATGGCCTTGGCATGCTCGTGAGAAACCCCACCCCACCTCCAGTGCTCCTGACCAAAGGGGCAGCTGAATAATAAACCATCACCCTTTCAAATAACAACCTGAAAAGACCACTGGGTGTTGAGAGGTGCTTCAAGGGATATTGAGGCCCCTGGGGAGATAGCTGAATGCCCTGCCTACCTTGGTGAGAAGGAACAACTCCTTCTTTGCAGGAAAGGGTAGTAGGAGCCATTTGTCATGAAGAAACTTTTGGTCCCTTCCTTAGAGTAAAACTGGAACTAGCTGATATAAATTCTGACCAATGCCTTCAGGGTGGAACTCCTTACACACACACACACACACACACACACACACACACGAGTCAGAGATGTCAGAAGACTCCAGATAGCACTGTCGTCTCGTCCCCGTGCACTGTGTGAAAAACCCAAGCTTGGGTTTGAGCCAGGTGACTCAGGCACCACAATCGAACAGGCCAGACCAAGACAGGATTCCACCAAACAGAGCTCTCTCCACAACAAGGGCACAACATGCGCCTGGTAAAGAAACACCGAGAAGCGCGGGCAATGTCTCATAAGGGGGAGCTTTCTTGTTGCTGTGACAAAGGACACCTTACCCCGGCTCAGGGTTCCAGGCTCCTGCTAAACACAGTGAGGAAGACACAGCAGCAGGAGGCAACTCAGGAGCCAAAGAACCTGGAGTGCTGTCCTCGAGTCTCTCCCTTATGGAGCCACTTACATTCAGGTAGAACGTCTCATTCTATTTCACCCGACTAATAAATCCCTTAGAGGCCTGCCCACCAGCCACCGTAATCCAGACAGTGCCCCGTGGAGACTCCCTGGCCCGTTGAGTGCAGATTTTGTCAAGTTCACAAGTAACGCTGGTATTATCCAAGTACTTAAGGAACAAACAACGCAAGAGCAAAAAGACAACCTGATTTTTTTAAAGTGAGCAGAGAGGCTGAATATACATTTTTTTAAGAGGCTTTTTTAAAAAGCGGCCAGTGAGCATTTGAGAAAGGTCAGTGTCACCAGTCACCAGGGAGAAATAGATCGAGAGCGCATGTGTGAACACCTCCATCTATCAGAATGATGGCCATTGGAGAGTCTATGTTGACAAGGGTGTGGATTGAGCAATGCTGATAGGAATGTGGGCTAGTTGTGAGAAATGGTAAGGAGGCTCCTCAAAAATAAGAAATAGAAGCTGGGGTTGCAGTTCCATGGTGGAGTGCTTGCTGAGCATGCAGGGGGCCCTGGGTTTGACCCAGAGCACTGGGAACAGAAAGCCGAAAGAAAGCTGAACTACCATGTGACCCAGAGGTCCCAGCATGGTGGCTGTGTTGCAGCTGGCATCTGAAAGCAAACCTCGAGTTCCCCTTGCCGAGCCATATGAACGTCTCCGTCCCAGCATCCCAGCAGGATCATGGGAAGGTTTTGATGGTGTGTATGTCCAGGCCAACTCTGAGCAGGGAGAGGCTTTGCTACAGTCTCTGGCAACCTGCACGGTCCACACTGGCTCCAGGGAAGCACAGCTTATCAGGGTTTTGGCAGGACGGTGTGTAACCACAGAGCACAGAGAACAGAGCCAGGGAGGAGCTGCTGCCAGCCTGCCCACGCCTCCCTGGCTCCCGGGATGGCCTCTCTGGGTCTGAGATGTGGGAAAGGATCCTGCTCCACTCAGAGCAGAGATACAAAACCTAAGGCCATGTCACAGCAGCGCCTAGAATTTGCTCCCTAGCCACTGGAGGCCACACTCACAGGCTCCTTTTTCTCTGGTGGGGGAGTCTCATGTTTCTAGGTCACTGGGAGCTGCTGGCTGTGGCCTTTGCATCTCCATCTTCAACGGACTTCAACAGTGGCTGCCTATGCCAGGCCTTTGCCTCTCATGTGTGTGATGACAAGATTCTGGGAGGGACCCAGAATTTGGGGGTGGAGAAGCGTGTGTGTGTGTGTGTGTGTGTGTGTGTGTGCGTGTGTGTGTGTGTGTGTGTGTCTCCCACCTTGTTTTTTGAGACAAGGTCTCCTCATTGGTCTGTAGGTTGAGATTAAGCCAGGTTGGCCGGCCAGTAAACCATCTGTGCTGTCTTGGTTCTAGGATTGTAGGCATACACTACCATGCCTGACTTATTTTACGTGGATTCTAGGGGTTGAACTCAGGCCTTCATATTTATGGGCCAAGAACTATCTACTGAGCCATCTTCCCTGTATTAGTCGGGGTTCTCTAGAGTCACAGAACTTAAGGGTAGTCTCTATATAGTAAAGGAATTTGTTGATGACTTACAGTCTGCAGTCCAACTCCCAACAATGGTCAGCAGCAGCTGTGAATGGAAGTCCAAGGATCTAGCAGTTGCTCAGTCCCACACGGCAAGCAGGCAAAGAAGAGAGAATCTCCCTTCTCCCAATGTCCTTATGTAGGTCTCCGGCAGAAGGTGTAGCCCAGGTTAAAGGTGTGTGCCACCACGCCTGGATCTGGGACTTGCTTTGTCCCAGATGACCTTGAACTCAGAGATCTCCTTGCCTTAGTTTCCTGGGCTCCATAGCCACAATGCCTCAAGATCTCCATGCCGAGATCCAGGTCAGAAGTCATATTTCTTAGCCTCCAGATTAGGATCACAGATGAGCCTTCCCAATTTCTGGATTGTAGTTCATTCCAGATATAGTCAAGTTGACAACCAGGAATAGCCACTTCATCCCCGACCCTCTATGTTTGGAGTTTTGATTGTTCCCTTTTATTTAAAACTAATTATGAAACTACAGAATGCCATAAAATAGCACACCAGAGATGCAAGGTGTTGCTTCCCACAGCCTCCCTCACTATTAATTACATCAGGGGTAGGTGCTGAAGGTGACTCTAGTACAACACACGGACTCTCCAAGTCTTACATTTGGAGCCTGCAGTTCTGTGCAGCTGTATCAGCAAGTGGCATTTGTGGTCTCAATAAACCACGGGCTACGTAACCAGGTGCTTGTTAAAAGGCCATCCGGACCGCTTGTAGTTTGAGGCTATTACAAATAAAGTCACAAGTGCTTGAGTGAAGGTTCTTACGCAAGCTAGAACTTTTCAACCCCTGGTGTAGATAGATGTCTAAGATCAGGTGCTGGTCCGTTCACTCCCTTGGTTTAGAAGACACTGCAACATTTTGCAGAGCGGCTGCCTAGCACTGGGCGTTAGTCTCCTGTTTGACTTCCATGCATGTTATCATAGCAGAGCACTGCTCTCAAAACTAACAGAGGCATCCCCAGGGCTGCAGGACCTGAAGGAGCCTGGTCAGCAAGGGCAGAGGGCTTCTGCATAGGATATGACGGGCTTCATTTACAAGGATGATTCCCGGGTAGTCTTTCTGAGTCCTCCCCCAGTTGCTGAAGCAGGTCTCTTGCCTTCAGTTTGGTGCTTAGATGTGGGCCTCACCAGGGATACCTTCCTGGAGCTTCCTTGATGTTCGGAAGCCATTGTACCACACCTGTTCTGGTCATGGATCAGGTACACAGAGGACAGTGTCTAGGGACATTGCTAGGGGTTATTTGGACTCATTTTCTGAATGTTAGGTTTCAAACTCTGAAATAAACGGCTGAAGAGCCTACTTAACATATCAGAGCGAGGGTCTCCCTGTAGCCCTCAGTCTCTACCTGTTATATAGGTAGGGTATGGCTGGCACACCCCATCTCCTACCCTAAGCTGCTCTAGCTCTTCCCTACCAATCCAGACATTTGGGTGACCTGCTTTCTTTGTACCTGTGGGCCTCCTGGCTGCCACGCCTGGTTCTCCTCCCCCTCTTCTCCTTACATGGCCCAGCTCAGCCTAGCCATGTCCACTCCGGACTCTTCCAGATGTGCCTACCTCTGGCTGTGCTATCCCTTTTATCTACAATAAGCCTCCTCCTCCACCATACCTATGGGTATGTCCTTTCCTTTTTCAGTGGATTCATTTTCCATCCACTGAACTGCAGGGGAGGAACTAGGTGTCATAGAATGTTCTAGCCATTCTAGCTCCCACTCCTGACACGGGTCTTGGTCCTGTTTTCCCACCCTTCTAAAAGCCACCAGTACCCGCCACCATGTTTGATTTGTTCACTTAGGGATCGGACACCTTCCACAGAGCTGTAGGTGCGAGGAGTCCCTCTGTCACAGCAAAACCCCCAGCATGCAATGCTCCTCCTTCAGAACATTCTCTCATGGAAGAATCAAGAAGTCTCTCCTAAATCTCATCACCCTTCCTTGCCTGGCCCCTCTCTGTTGGTACACAACCCCTCCAGACTCTCGGGCCAGGGAAGGCAGGGAGGGGGGCAATTACTGAATGACAATTTAAAAGGGGATGGGGGACCAAAGTAAGCAGGCAAGAGAAGAAATCCCCTGCCCTCGGAGCACACAAAGGAGGCGGTGGGAGAGGAAAGTCCCAGCCAGGGGAGCTGAGGGTCCCCTCATTGTTCTCCCCCAGGTTGTGATGACAATCCCAGATCCAGGTCACAGCCCCCTTCCCTGCAGCCCCACCCCCTCCTCTTTCCCACCTTAGGCCCCTGAGAAAGATGCCTTGAGGCAGATGTCCCTGGGCTCAGGAGTGGTTCCCACAGGGGGAGGAAGTGTGGGCTCACAAAGAACCGGCCTTTCCCTGAGGAAGCTGGCGGCAGTGGGTGTGCAGGACCGACTGCCCAAGGATGAGGGACAGGGAAGGCTGAGACCCAAGGGACATCCCTGGAGAGGAGCTGCCTCTCCCGGAGGAAAGCAGGCATTGTAAGCATTTGTTTACGAGGGACAGGGGGCCTGACCTTGCCATTTGTCAACAGGCTGGAGGTTCCCTCCTCCACCACGGTCCCTCGTATTGTTGTAAAGTTGGCCCATTCATAATTTTATTTGGGGGTGGTTAGGTTTTGGCTTCTAGCCCTGCCCCCAACTGGCTCACTTTCAGCATTGTAACCCGGATAAAAGGCAAGATATCCTTCCCCTTTCCGGGAGCCAACTTCCTATCCGGCCTGTTAACTCTTAGAAGAACAGGAGGGAAACCGGGGGGCTCCCCTCCACAGAGCCCCTTCTTTCCGGAATTGACTGGGGGAACAGTAGAACCCAGAAGGTCTGAGATAGAAGCATTTGGGCATCATGAATTTAAACACTGAGGCAGACCACTGAGACCCAGTGGGGGTGCGGGGGCAGGTGAGAAGTGTCAGGCTGGGGCACTTGGAGGGAGCTGGCACTCAGTAGCCCCCAGGACATGCGCACTAAAAGTGCAGAGCAGTGGAAGGGTGTAGGGGCTGCTAGTACAGAAAAGTATAATAAAGTCACCCGGAAAACAGTGGGTATGGTGGCCAGGCCTGGAGAAAGACAAGGACCTGGGGTGTGGTTCCAGATCATCTGGGGCCAATTATTCTTAGGAACTAAAAGACAGGACTGGAGGGAGGTAGAAGCTACTGGAAGCTTAGTTTATGTTGCAATGGATGCTCCTTAATGTAAGAGGCAGAGGGGTACCCAAGGGAGCAGTGAACTCCCATCAAGCAGAAGGTATCTTAGAGACCAAACATCACAGGCCAGGATGCTGAAGTCTACCCTGAGAGCTATTCAGGTTGCCTAGGGAACCCAGAATGGAGTCAGGACTAGAACCTAGCCTGAGTTTCTCATCCACCCTGAGGGCAGCTTCTGTGCTGGGAACCTCTTAGTAAGCTGAGGGTGCAGCAAGAAACTCAGAGGTCAAGATCTTTCCCCACGGGGCTCGGAGGGCCGTCCAGCACCCTTCGATCTCATTTTTCTTTTCTACCCCTACATATTCAGAACTAGGACTTCCCTCAGCTTGCCCCTCACACCCTTGTCTCCTCTCCCTGCATCCTTAGATCCAGTTCAGAAAATCCAAACACTTGACAAGGATTCTGACCCCCTAGTTACACCCCCCTACAAACTATTTTCCTCCCCTACAGGTGCCCACCTCCATCTACCCTCACACACCCTTTCTGTCATTTACATTTCCTCTCTATGGGGAATAGAAATGAACAGAAGGTGAAGTCTCATGTGCAGCCACCATTCGGGGCTGTTGCCACCTTTTGGGGGCCGTTGTTACCCTTTGGGGCCTTTGCGAGGTGTAGGGAGGGTGACACCCTGCCTTTCGGAAGATCACAAGCTCACAGCATGCCCACTACCACACTGAGAAACCTCTGCAGCCCCACGTCTCCCTGTGGCACACCCTGAGTCGTCTATACACATTGGTGGGCTGTAGGATCAGGCCTCTATAATAAATACCGCAGACTCCAGGCTGGAACCAGAAACTGGTTTGCTCATGGTCCTGGTCCTGAATGAGGTGGGAATCTATGCTGAGACATCGATCAGGACTGATTCCTTTGCAACCCACCCCCCTTGCATGGAAGAGGTAAGTCTCCCCCTGTTTCTCATATGTTGTCTGTCTGTCTGTCTGTCTGTCTGTCTGTCTGTCTGTCTGTCTGTCTGTCTGTCTGTCTGTCTCTCTCTCTCTCTCTCTCTCTCTCTCTCTCTCTCTCTCTCGTATCCTTCATTCTATTCATGTATTCTTCTCTCTGTACATGCATCCTACTTTTCTCTTTCTATGAGGACACCGGTCAGACTGGGTTGGAATCATCCGAATGTCCTCATTTCTCTTTTCCATCCCCTTAAAGCGCCTGGGACGCAGGTTAGAATGGTGACACAAGGCTGGTGGGGAACCTTTAGTCCACAGCAGAGAATTGGGGTGCACTAAGGTCATCTCTGGAAGTTCTGGTTCTAGAAATAGCCAAATGGCATGAGAAAGGGGGAATGGCTATAGGGAGGACAGTGGAAAGAGCCAAGGCCTGGAGAGCCCTGGGGTCTGCTGGAGGAGCTGCTGTACCCTGGATGAATCTTTTAGCCACTGCACCTCAGCATGGTCTTCCATGGATTTACAGTCTCAGTCTGGCTTGAGCAAAAGGACAATAACACTTATAATAGAGGCACCTGAAGAAGTTGGGTCCTCTTAGTGTATGTGTGGTGCTTTGGGAGGAAAGACCTGACTAGGCGAGGGCGAGGCACTGAGGCTGCACTGGTCTGTTTAACGGATTGTGGCACTCTCAGACCCCCCACAAAGGGTAAGCACAACCTTCTTATGAATCCTTGCCATGTGTGCACATGTGTGAGCATATACATGTATATGCACATGTGAGTGGATACATGCTAAGTGTTTTCACATGTATGGGTGTGTACATGAACACATACATCTGTATTGCACATACCTGCATCACATGTAGTCTGGGACTGTTTGCTTATGCTCAGACATGTGCATGTGAATATGTGTGCATATCTACACATATCTGCAAGCATACTGGATGTATTTGCATGTGTGTGCACATGGTCATATGCATTTGTATACATATGTGTCTGCATACATGTTGGGCATGTTTGTATGTGCCTGGGAGTATGTGTGTGGACATGCATATATGTGTACCTGTGTTCTGCATGTACATGGCAGGAGGGGGCAGGGGTTGTAGGTGTCTGAGTATGCACACTGCAAGTGGCTGCATGCTGGATGAGGCAAGGAAAGGACCTGCCCATGGAGAGATAACACAGCTGGGACTCAGGCTTCAAGCCCATTGGCAAGGTGGTGGCCCTGGCACATCAGACACCAGGCACCCTGCAGCCACTTGCAGTGTGATTATGGCTATCAAAGCTGAATATATCACCAAGGAGGGTCTGGCTGAACACATGCTGACCCTTAGTCCAAAGTCTCCTATGGTTAAGGTGTGCTGGCCAGGGAGTCTATGAGACACTGTTGACCCCTGGAGTTCTGCTGGCTTCCTGTGAAGAGAAAGCCAGTGTGCTCAAGCCCTCTCCAAGTGTAAGTTCCCCTCCATGGACCATATGGACCAGAAAATGTAACGCCATTTGGAGAGCTGGAGACCCTCCGGATCTGATCCACATCTCCATCTGAACCAAACCATTGCCCTACAGATCTAACCTCATGCCAACTCTCCAGTCAGGCCAGTGTTGGACTCTAGAGCTGGTGTTGAGGGGGTTTTCTTACCAGTCTAGAGTCCCAGAAGATGTCAATGAAGAGAGACAGAAAGGACAGAGCAGTTGTTTTTCAGTTATTTCTTAGGGTTGAGAGAAACAGTCTACACCTTTTTTTTTTTTTTTTTTTAATTGTAAGAGTAGGAAAAAATAAGCAGGGGTTCGGATGGGAATGCAACTTTAAAAATAAGTCTTGGGGCCAACGTGTTTAATGCCTGCCCCGTGGGGATCTTGGGCCCATAACTCAGAAGCACAATGGCTTTTCTTGTTGTGAATGAGTGTGAAGTGCCAGCAGAGGAAATAGGAAGCCCCCAATGCAGGCTGAATGGACCTGTGAACAGGGATAATAAAAGTTGTCCTGGATTTCCGTTACCACCAGGTGTTTCCGTAGGGACTTCCATTCATTCAGTGCCCAGGGATGGCTGAGCCGGCCAAACCTTCCCCCACCGACCCCAGCCCTTTGCTCCGTGCCCCTGCCCTCACCGCAGCCACAGAAGGCCATTCATGCCTGGAAGGTTCCTGGGCTTTGGTGATGGACATGATCTGATCTCTGTGGCTCCAGCTTTATAGAATTTCTCCTAGAGTACAAGGGATGGGCAGAGGCAGAGGAGTGGACAATCTGATAAGACATCCCCCGACACACACCAAGATCTGATACCCCCTCAGTATTTACAGCCTAATCATGGAGATGGGTGGCCACAAACTCTGGATGACAGAGACATCGGGGCCAGGGAAGGGCTCAGTAGTAGGCAGGGGTGGGACTGGAAGCTGAGAAGGGTCATCTATCCTGTGCGATCCAGCAACTCAAGCCCACATCCCAACAGCCAGGTGAATGTAGGTATCTCTCATATTACCAAACCCATTCCCCAGCTCCCAGATAGGAAGTTGGCAATGACCCGACCACCTAGCGCAGTATTCCACCATCAAAAATTAGCATGAGGGGCTTCTACCTCAAATGCTCATCCCAGTCAGACAGTCAAGTTGACCTGGTGTCATATAGCAGGGAGAGGTGGGGACCAGCATGAATGTAGCCTACCACCCTGTCTATAGGTGTCCGTGGTCAGTGTATCACAGAATAATGTGGGCCACAGAGTACATACCTGTCTGTAACATGCTAAGCGCTTTCTTGTCCAATGCTTGGGACCCACTGGGGTGTAATGTCAGAGCTGTGTTTTAACTGACCTAATAGGAAAACTCACAGATACATTGCTGTAGTCTGGGAGAGCGTTATCATTCTAAAATGGGAGAGGTCAGTTACTTTCCTTACCACTCCTCCCAAATACCTGACAAGAGGCAACTTAAAGGAGGGAGAGCGTACTTTGGCTTACAACTTGACCTGCCTCCCAGATCTGCTTTCTCCAGCGGGGTCCTCCTCGAGGCCTGCCTCGAGCTGGGACCAAGCATTCGAACACATGTGCCTATGGGGTACAGTTCACATTCCAACTGCAGCAACAGTTTACCTACCACCCACACACTTGCTGAACAAACAGAAGGCCTTGAGCTGGCCGAGACTGGCCTCATCATCACTCTCATCGTCACGATGGTGAGTGGAGGAAGCGTGCTGAATCCCATTTCCACTCCGTCTCCTCTGGTTCTATCTTTGCAATAGACCAGGTTGCCAAATGATGAGTGCTTACCGAAAGCCTGTTGCGAGTAGAGGAATCTTCATAGGGAAACTTTTCAGAGCTTGGATCTTGACAGGAGAGGGTCCATCGGTTGGGCCATCAACAGTGTCTGTAAGGGCTATGGGTCCCATGCATGTCCTGCCACAGGGCTTGGCCGCTCAGGAGGCACTTACCCCACTTTATCACCAGGTGGGCAGGTGTCAGGCTGTAGGGCCACCCCCAGAACACCGCTGGGTGGGGGGAACAGTCTGGGGTGTGGGACAGTCAGGCTCTCGGACACCAGACGCCACTGGATGTTGTGGAATTGCAGAAAATAGAGTGGGGACCCACAGGCTGGTTCTAGTCCAGGGCTGAGGCGGAAAAGGCGGGTCCGACTGGCCCTGCAGGGGGAGAGTCCTTGGCTTGTTGGTCTCCGCAGGCTTGAGCTTGGTGGTCTTGGCTGGGAGCACAGAGAGGCCTTCTACGGGAGATTAGAATGCGACTCTATAGGCAAAGGCCTTCTTCATAGCTCCCCTTAGCAGATCCCAGTGAAAAGAAGTCAGTCCATGGTTTTAAGGCATTTATTGTCATGGAAGAAAGTGGATGAGTAAAACCGTACCCAAGTTTCTCACAGTCCTACAAGTGTCTTCACTGGCCACCTCAGGCCAGAGTGTGAACATCCACGAGAATGTGCATCTTCAGGTCCCTGAACCATACCACCAAGGATAATGGTAGCAGAGACGACACGATATACTGGATGAACAGCAGAGATGACACGATATACTGGATGAACAGCTTTGTGCCGAGCACTGTTCATTATGTCATATGCTTTATTTCTGGTCTGTCAGCTAAGGATGTAAGAGGGGAGCTGATCACAGTAAGGACCAGAGCTCCGAGGCTCCTAGAAACACACGAAACCTGGTAAATGATAAGGGAACAGAGGTGAGCTTTATCTTTGGGGCCAAGCAGGCCGGCCCACAAAGTACTGCATGCCACGATGTCAGAAGACTCCCAGTTCCTCGACTCTGGGGATACTTGCTGGTCTCTGAAACACTAACCAGATGGGGTGGTTTTAGCTTCTCATCCTAGAAACATGGGACACTAGATCCTCTCTAACTCTGGAGAGCCAAATAGGCTTAGGCCTCAGCTAGATTGCTGATAACAATCCTTTGCACATGCATCGTGCTGGCAACCAACAGGCCAAAGTCCACGAGGAACAGAATAAGAAGTAAGGGCCCTGTGGATGCCCAAAAGCTTTGGTTAAAACTCAAGATGGGAGCTCTTCAGTGGTTTCATGGTCTTACTTGGGTGAGCACCTTCCCCTGTGGCCCTCAGTTTAATCATATGCAAAGTGAGGGTCTTAAACTAGGTCCTTGGGGCAGGTGATTGCTTCTAGGATGTCTCTGGGTCCCTTTGGGAGCCACTTACTATACCTTCAGGATGCCGCAGCAGAGGCTGAACTGATGCCATCCCGTGTGTTCTAAATCAGAGAGCAAGAAAGAGCAGCAGGCAGGCAGCTGCCTCCAAATGAGGTGCCTTCTCTATCTGTTTCCTACTCAAACCCAGTCACACCCTTGGAGCAAGACCCTGCTGTGAAAAAGCTGCTCTCAGGAGGTTCCAGAACTTTCCTCTTCAGCAGTCTCTAAGCCCTGGCCAGAGAGCATCCCCCTAGCCTCTAATCTGTCTGCTCTGAGATGTAAGACTGGCAGACAAGGAGAACTGGAACATTAGATAGTTGTGACTGGTTGCAGACAAAGCGTTGAAGAAGTTTCCAGACTTTACTCTTTGGTAGGAGGAGGCACGTAAGTGAGGAAAGCTCAGCTTTGTCTCAGCATCCATCCCACGCCCATCTATCTTTCTCTTTCTCCCTATCTGCTGCTCTGACGTCATCACTGATGCTATGCATCTTGATAATCATCTCTACATTGTTCCATCTCTGCAGCTCCCTATGGAGAATTCCACGGAGCAGGCTCTGGTCCATCTTCTTTGTCATTGTGTGTCCCACAGGTGGAGGAAGGGTGACAGTTGGTGCTCAATAATGAGCCTGTGAATGAAGAGATAGAGCCTGGGTATCCCTGTGCCCAGGCCAGAGTTCAAGCAAAGGATAACACAAAGAGGGCATCTGTTTATGGCACACAGATAGAGGCAAGCCCAATCCCAGGTCTTGGGAACCTGGTCCCTTGAAAGCAATGGTGAGCTCTTCAGGAGCCTTCCTTAGGAATTGTGTTCTCTTGTGAATAGCTCTGTACCCTCCCCCATCTTCAACTGCCTTTCCTCCCTTCAGTTAAACAATGGGAGCCCCTTGCAGGTCATCTAAAGTCCACGGGTTATCTTATCTTTGTATCGGGTCAGCAGGGCTCCCTGGGGAGGGTCTGCATCGACCTTTTTCTCTATCTAGAAGTGGCATAGGCGGAGGAACACCTCCTCCCATCAACTCCACCCCACCCAAGGCTGTGACCATCCTGTGCAATTGTTACTAGAACTATCAAAAGTAAGTGTGGGGTGTGCTTGCTCAAGGGCCGGCCGCCCCTCCCCTGGAAAGGCTCACTCTCCCTCTGAAGATGGAAAAGGTGCTTAATGTGGGGTGGGGGTGGGGCACTAAATGGAATGAAACAGTCCGTGGTATCAGAGTGGACGCTGCATGCTTGGATTTCCATAAGTGACAGCTATTTGAGCCATAGCCATGGTCACAGGTTAATACTGTGGTCCTCATGGAGGGGAATGTGCTGGCCCTGTTCCAGGTCAGAAGCAGTCTCACCTTCGGGTAGATGGGGAGAGGGAAGCAGCTACAGACCCAGCACCCAGCACTTGGCTGTGAGCCAAAGATGCCATCCTGGGGGGGGGGGCCTTCAGGAAGGAGGGTTTAGGGGAGACTTCTTTGGTGGGCCTGGCAGAAGGAGGCGTGTGGTTCCCAGCTGTGTGACCTCAGGCATGTTCTTCAACCCCAGTAGCTTCCAAGTTCTTCCTTGGCAAACCAGAGGAGGGGGAGTTTCTTTGGGGTCTTTGTGAATTGGGCCTAGAGGCACTAGAAAGATCAGGGCCTTTGGATGCCAGACAAGATGAGTTTTTTTGGCTGGAGGTTTAGGCCCAGGGAGGCCATCTACCCCAAGCCTTTTCACTTAACTTATCAGTAGTTGCATTATGTCCAGAGTCCTGCCGTGGATTCTAGGAAGAACCAGCAATAGCAGAATGTGTGAAGAGCCCAGCAGTGCATCATGTTCCTTACGCCCTTCTAGAAGCCTGTGTGGCTCAGATTTCAACTTAGCCCACTGAGGTGTGTGTGTGTGTGTGTGTGTGTGTGTGTGTGTTTCTTCTATTCTTCTAACCACTCTGCCAAAGCCGAGGACAGGCAGATAAGGTCTCTGTAAAGCCTCTGCCCTTAGACTGTAAAGAGCATCAAAGAAGCCACGCAGCAGCCTCTGGGTTGGTGGCCTGGGTCTGTTAGCGCTGGCCACCAGAAGCCAGCACGGCAGGAGGAGCCAGACAGAAGGCTGGCACTGCCTCCGGTGTAGTCCTTAGATGGTAGGAGTTGGTCAAGAACCTCCTGGTGGGATCAACAAAGCCAGAGCTCAGTGCTCGAGGTCCAACCCCTGCCTCTCTGGAGGACCCACCACACCTGTGCTAACAAACACCTCACGAGCTTCCGTAACGAGCTTCTGTAACGTATCATACTAGCAACCTTCTTAGTAGAGCCATGGCAATATATGAACTGACCCAGTTGTGAAGGAGGGCCACACTGGGTCCCCATGAGCTAGAAGGGGCACCAAGGTCAAGTCTGATTGACTGCAGCTAGGAAGAAGGCAAAGGGTGGGGTCTCTGACACCCCCCCCATGCTGGCAGGAAAGAGTGAATAGAACTGAGTGCCATATTCTGACCCAGGACAGAAGCTACTTGGCTCTGTCTTCCCAGACACAGAGTGGATGGTCATAAATTGGGAGCCAGAGTTCAGAAAATCACCTCTTATTGAAGAGTGGCATGTGGCCAGGCACTGTCCTTGCCCCTGGATCCTTGGCTAGGGTTTGTCTTTAATATTGTAGATGTAGTCACTTTGTTTGGTAGCACTGGGGATCAAACCTATGCCCTCAAGTGCATCAAGGCAAATAGCTGAGCTAGACTCTTAAGCCCACCCACATGTCTTTACTTTGTTGGGAAGTTGGTTTTTTTTTTTTTTTTTTTTTTTTTTTTTTTTTTTTTTTTTTTTTTTTTTTTTTTTTAACTTCAAGAACTTCAGATCAACAGGAAGATAAATTCCCATCGGTCCAATAGCAGCAAAACAATGATAGTCAACGAAGTTTGAAAGTTTCTTGCTAGGTCAAATGTAGGTTAGCGAGGCAGATACGTGCCCCTCTTGTCAGGAAGTGTGCTAAGTGGAGAGGGACGCTGGGGAAAGAGTGCCTGTCTGGCAGCAGGGTCTGAGCACTCCTGAGGGCAAAGCTTCCCAGGGCATTCCCGAGGACAGAGCTGTGTGGTGTGAATTCAGCTGCTGGACTGGGGTGTGAGGTGCAGGATGGGTAACAGAGGATGTGGTTGGTTAGGGTTACAGTGTCAGGATTGCCCTGAAGACTGTAAAGTGCTGGAAAGATGGGGATTAGTCTAGGGTTTAAGTTCATGGAATACTGCCCATACCCCGAGACACCTTCTCTTCAAAGTCACTCTTCTTGAGCTCAACGGGTCCCCAACTCAACTTGTCCCCAGCTCAGCTCTTCCCCAGCTCGACTCGTCTTGGCTCTCCCTGGATGGCTAGGTTGGTGGAGCAGCCAGGCAGGTCACTGGTTTAGGTGAAACCTTGCTGGTGGGCAGGGAATGCAGGGAGCAGCCACCAGTCACCTCCCCTCCTTCCCACTCGGTTGGGAGGTTAGCATATGGCCTTGCGCTGGGAGATCCAGAAGGAGCCTCTCGAGAGGCAGCCGGGATGGACTGGGAGGTGCTGACATGGGTACTGAGTCCTGGGTAGGCTTGGCAGGCAGCTCTGCGGCTGGGAGGCCAGCAGCTCAGAGGGCATCTTTCACTTCGGGAAGGAGTGTGGTATGGGAGGAAGAAGCTGAACACGGAACAACTGGGTTCCCACTTCACCCTGTCACTTGCTCAGTGACATTCGGTGACTCACACCCTCCAAGCCTTAGTTTGGGGCCTGGAATTATTGCTAGGATCCTTGATAATTCTTTGACAATTATTTTTAGTTTGCATTTTATTCACTTTATGTGTATGAGTGTTTACCCTATGTGTACAGATGTGTACTGAAGAGGGCTTTGGAGCTCCTGAAACCGGAGCTGTGAGTCTCCATGTGGTTACTAGGAACTGAACCCAGGTCCCCCACCAAGCCCATCCTTCTAGCCCTTACCCCCTGCTAATTCTTAAAAATCCCTCGTAACCCATGCCTTGGACTACGAACACCAACTTGGACACAAGGTCCTGAGGGTGCGTGTGTACAGGGTACACGCACAGTGGATGATCCTTCACAGTGTGTGCTGTGTCTAGCTCTCTGGGGGACCACCTACAGGACTGTTTGACCTTTGTTCTTGAATTTCAGGATTTACAACTAAACGCAAGTTCTTCCCAACTGATTTCCCACGGTGAGGACCCCATCCACTGAGCCGCAATCTCTAGACCCACAGCTTCTTTTCAATCCCACTAAATGACTCCAAGAGCCTGGCTGGTCCCAGGCTAGTCCCTTCTATGCCTAGAATATCCATCCAGGTCTTGCCTTCTCTCCTGGAAGGCCTCCTCTGACCTGCTGTCTTTTCCTGAACTGAGATTTAGACCTCAGAGAAAGTGATGATGACTTAGCAGCTAGATCTCCTTTGAAGGCTTGTGACTCCCGCCCCTGACACACACACACACACACACACACACACACACACACACACACACACACACACCTCCTTGATATAATGCATGCTCTGCTTACAATGAACCGAACTTTTAGATTTAATTATTAGGTATTCCTGTGAGGCTGAGGTAACCTCCCGAGGGAAAGATTAGTAAGCGTGTCCAGGACCTGCCAAGTCAAGACACATGGGCAATAGGCTGTCCTGCCTCATTAGAGGATGAAGTTGTTTGTGATGAGTTGGTACCCAGGCAGGTTGGCAGCCAGATGAGTACAGAGTGGGAGCTGACAGAGGCCAGGTACTCAGGAGGCAGAAAATATACCTAACCTGCTAAGTGAACAAGAGCCGAGCCCAGAGCTCAGGCAGTTTCTGTTGCCCCTGCTATAGGTCAGGGCTAGATCCCCAGCCATCAGAGGACTCATCAAGAGCAGGCCTTGATGGAAGATGCTGTGTTTGCAGGTGGGGAGTCAAAGGCAGGAATACCAGGCAGGGGTGGCTTGGCCAATCTGGAGGACTTTCTCCAGCCTCAGTGCTTGCAAAGGTAGTACAGGATTCCTCGCAGTCCTCTAGAAGGTCACCAGGAAAAGGGCTCTGTGTGTGCCCCTTCAGGGCCTTGGGGCCCCTGTGCAGGGCCATGCTTCAGTTCATGGCACAGTGAATGGGGATTGTCCCAGGAGATGGCTTGCACTGTACTCTTCTGAATTGTATGGGTCTGTGCCAGCTCCTTCCCCAAGCAATGCCCTCTTGACTATTGTGTCAATTATGGCTGATGGTTATCTTGCTTGTTTATCCAGTTGCTGTATAGATTGACTCTCTGAATGTCAGGGTTTGCCTGTTTCCATAACAGGAAGCCTCTTGCTGTCTTACTGTATTAAGAAACTCCAGTCAACACAATAGAATCTCAACAAGACCCTAAACAACACTCCATTTGCCCAGGAGCCTCATTGAATCCAGCTCTTATTGTTTCGTTTAGAATTAGAATCCTGTATTTACAGTCAGAAGGGTGTGTGTGTGTGTGTGTGTGTGTGTGTGTGCAAGCACGTGTGTGTTTAATGAGGTCAAACGTGGCTTTTCACTTTCCAGGTTCCCCACCCAAAGCTCAGCAGACTCAGCAGAGCAGAGGGCGCCAGGATTCTCTAGCCATAGACCTTCTGACGCTGGAGGGTGGGGACAAGCAGGACGGAGTCCCTGGGGAGCTTCCTCTTGGTCTGCTTGTCTTGGGTCAGAGGAAGAGGTTTCTGTATGCACACTAAGGCACAGACAGACAGTAGAACAAAACTGCAGCGTGGAACCGAGGCGCCCTGAGCCCTGCAGAGGAAACGCGATCAAAGGAAAGCCACTGGGTTGTCCCTTCTTGCACTTTCTGTTTATTATCCTTTGTGGTGGCTCCCATGCCCTGGGAGTTTCCAAGGAGCCCTCTGGGCATCTGACCTGGTTAAATAGTGTGGGTTTCTTCTCTTAATTTGACTTTCTTTCCCATCCTCAGCTTGGCAAGGGGCTTAGAGAGGAAACACAGCCTTCAGTAATAAATGTGGTTCTTCATGAAGAGCCACCTCATCCACGACAGACTTAGCATAGTTACTACAGTTGTGGAGCTCCTGGGGGCAGATCTCCCAGCCCGAGAGGCCTGGAGCAAGCACCTAGGTAGTCGATGTGAAAACACGAGGGTACCTTTTCCCTGGAAACCTGAGGATAAAGTCTTTCTAGAAAATGAGCATACATGCCATGGGGTGCAAACTCTGGCTACTATTAAGCCCTGAGAATATCATAAATATAAGTTTAGGCATTCCTAATTGGCTAGTTAAGGCAATGAAACAGCTTGTGAAATCAACCACACTGGTTAAGTGGGGGGGTTGGATGCACTGTCTTGCTGCAGATGCAGGGCTCTCCTTACTGTCATCATTCTTATACACAAGTGGATAACTATGTTCCGTCTTCTGATAGGAACACCGGTTGCAAGAGTTACCAGGAATCAGGCACAGTAGGGATGTTCTCCATGTGGTCCTCTCCTCCCTTTCCAGGAAAGTAACTGGTCCAACCGGAAAGAGGCTGCCAGAAGTTTGGGAAGGGAGAGAAGTGAGGTTGCTTGGTTGGGGAGGCAAGCTGCAGGTATCACCCAGTCCAATTCAGATCGTAACTTTACAGGTAGGAAGGGAAGATTAGAGAGTCTAGCAAGTGTGTGGGATCGAAGGAGGCTCCAGGGAAAGAGAAGAGGGGAAAGGGTTCCCCTGGAAAGGCAGGTGGGATGGGGTGGCAGCTCAGATGCACAGAAAATAAAGGAATCAAGGCAAGGTGCACAGAAGGCTCTGGTGTCAAATGACTGGGCTTGGTTCTTCTAAATCACCACATGATCTCTAGGCTCCAAAGCTTTTGAGGTTTTCGGGTAAAAAAAAAAAATCATATCCCACAAAGCCCAGGAGGCGATAAGCTTAACCTCTTTGTTAAAAAAATAGCTTTTTATTTTATGTGTACAAGTGTTTCCATGTATGTTTGTGAGTGTACTACATGTATGCAGATACATGTACTATGTGTATGTCTGCCTCCCATAGAGTCCAGAAGAGGATGTTACGGAGGGTGACAAGCTGTTCTCAGGGTGCTGGGAACTCAACCAAGTGTTCTGCCGGAACAGTAAGTGCTCCTAACTGCAGAGCCATCTCTCTAGCCTCCAATATTGACCTCTTATGCTACATAAAGTCTCCAGAGGATGTGTGTGCTGCTTGGAATAGTCTCTGAACTGCACGGCCCTCCATTCCCCTGCTGAGATGTCCATGCAACCCAGTCCGCTGGAGCAAACTAAGTAGACAAAAGTTCTTTGACTTTTGACGATGCGGCAAATGTAAATATTCTTGTATCTTGATAGATCTCTAACTTTCATCTCATGCAAAAATCTAAATAGTTACCCCTTGGTATCCATAGGGGACTGAGTCTAGGGTCCCTTGCAGGAGTCCAGACCCCCAGAAATTCAAGCCCCTCATAGAAAATGGCATATTCTTCGCATGAAACTCATGCACATATTTTAAACCATCTATACACTACTTATCGAAATTAACACAATGTAAATGCTACGTCAGTATTTGCTCTGATGTATTGTTTAGGGAATAATGGAGGAAAATGTCTGCATGTTCAGAACAAAGACAGCCAATGTAGATAGACGAATCTTGCTTGGTGTCCACAGGTCCTTCACTTCCTGGACACAGAACTCCCAGTTTCTGAAGGCCGCTGTGTGTGGCTGATGCAGAAACCTCTGTTTTGGTTGAAGATGCTTGGTGTCTTACCTGTTCAACTTTCCCCAGTTGACAGGGCCCCAGGCAAAGTAGCTGCCCTGGGAACTGCAATGCAAGTAACAGAGCAGTAGAGGGCACTGTTTACCTAAACTCAAATCATGAACCCAGCAGGAACTGGAATTGGGAACCCTAAGGGTGATCAATCATCCAAATGGTCCTCAGGGCTCCTCCAAGCCCTGTCCAAATCAGGCCAGTGGACAAGAAAGCTCTTGGCTCACAAAGTGCTTCCTTGCCTGGCCCAGGAACTCAGAACTCAAGCCTGGTGAGCTGTCCTCTGCGGAGAACGGTTCACACCAGCCTGTGGCCATTGTGTTGTGTTTCCTCCTGTTCTTCTCGTTCTGTTCCACTGACTTTGAACCTTGCCTTCACATCTCGGGAGATCAAATTACTTCCTTCAAGATGCCTCCCCTCTATTATTCTCGTTTACCAGGCAGTCACTGCCATGTTGTTGTCTTGGGGTGGAGGACAGGGTAGGGATAGTAGTACACACTGCACCCACTTTAAACCTTGGCAGAATAAGATTAATATTGCTTCAGAGTCAAGGAGAAAGATGGGTCTCAGAATCACTCTCACTAGGCAGTGCTTCTTGGAAAGTGACCCTTACAAACACAGAGGCACACACCACAGTACCATTGCCTCAGGGGCAGCCAGGCTTTTGTGGGTACAGTCACATTGCCTGTGTTGAGTTGTTGGCCTCTGTGTGCACGCCTTTAATCCCAGCACTTGGGAGGCAGAGGCAGGTGGGTCTGAGTTTAAGGCCAGCCTGGTTCACAGGCTAACCAGCGCTATACAGTGAGACCCTGCCTCGATAAGCAAACAAACGAAAAGTCAAAACAAAATAACGTAGGTCCTGCTCCAGTGAAAAATGCTCACAGTGGAGGATACTGCAGAGGGAACACCATGGGAACTTGGGAACTCTGTATACCTCAATTTTCTTGTGAGCCTAAAACCACCGACGATGATAAAGTCTTTATCAACATATGCTAATCGTGGATTTATTTATTCTTTCCAAATGAACGTTGACTTCCAGACCTATTGATGGGCTCACGATCTCACCTTACTTTCTCAAGACACCTCCAAACTGTTGAGGACCCACAAAGCCCAGGTCTCCCCTATCTGCAGATACCAGAATGCCTGAGAGTTTAGGCTCACAGCTCTGCCACTGTTCCACTTGGAGCATAGATGCTGAGAGGTTGAAATAGCACTAGTGCCCTAGTGTCCTAGGTGTGGCACATGGTGTGTGTGTGCATTCAGTGTTCCACAGCAACCAGAATGCAGAAGCAAGGGGATCTGAAATCCTTTGGGGCAGTGACTTCCTGCTCTGGTGTGAGAAGACCCTTCTGCATCTATCTTGTCTCCAATCCTAGAGATTCTGTCTTCTCAAGGGCTTGAGTCTTGTTAGCTCAAAAGTGTTGTGAACTTTTTTGTTTCCAGAAATTTCTAAGTTGATTCTGGGTACATAAAATTGATGAAAATTATGCTATTTTCTCTAAATTCCTACTTGACTGGGGTAAGGTAAGATGGTATTTCAGAAATTAGGATACACAGAGGATAGTGGGTATTTCTTCACAAAAATCCACATTTCTGATTTCCCCCAGGCAGATGAAGGTCTTAGACATAGAGAGGGCTCCAAGATTTCCAGGGCAAGACATGACCAAGAAGCTGTAATATCTGATGTTGCCAGCAGGGGGCGAAGGAGACACACCTCCGGTAGAAGAAGCACTAACCACGCTGCTGGTGTTTTGTTTTTGTTTTGTTTTTGTTTGTTTGCTTTGCTTTTTGTGGTTTTTTGTTTTGTTTTTCAGGGAAATAGAACAGCTGGGAGGCTCATCCTGTACCCACAAGCCCTGATAATGGGCGCCACCCGAAGAAGCAGAAAAGAGCTTGGGACCCAAACTTTTAGAGAGGCTGCCTCTGTGGCCAAGGTGTGAGAGCATCCCTGGACCTCTTGAGGTCTCCCTCACTCTCCTGGTGGATGAGACAAAAAAAAAAAAAAACAACACAGATTACCCGATTACACTCGCATTTCAGTGTAGCATTTACATGTTTGAGCTAAACATTACATGATTATATGATCTGTTTTGTTTCATTTATTTGAGATCAGGCCTCAGATAGCCAGGGCTGGCCACAAACTCAGTATTAGCCAAGGATGACCCTGACCCACTGGTCTGAACCTCCAGTACTCTGATCACTGGTGTATGCCACCATATCATAGGGATAGATTTATATTATTAAAGCTCTTATTCACTGATTTAAATATTCAAATTTAATTAGGTATCTAGTAGTTTAATTTGTTGCATCAGCACCACCCACCTTCCTCAGTGCCCAAGAGTATTCTAGACTAGTGCAGACCCAAAATGAACTGTCCCCACTTCCTGCTAGACCTTGTCCCCCAAGCCCTGGGTTGAAGCTGTCATACTGAGTCTAAACCATTCACTTCAGAAAACGGTTCGGGAACTACAGATGGCACCGTTCCTCCCAACCACCAGCCTAAAGTCCATTAAAGGCAGTCCCCGAAGCGTTTTTCTTTTTCTGCCTTCCTTGACTTTCTCCATAGCACCAGCCTATGCTTCACCGTCATGGACCAGAGATTCCATTTCCCGTGGGGGCATCTCAGTGAGGGCAGAGACACGGCAGTGCCATACGTGCCTCCTGAGCTCACCAGGACTGGAGTCTGCTCTTCTTTATCCTCTCCTTTAACAACCCTGAAGAGAGCAGGGTCAGCCAAATGTTGCCCTCTGTCACCCTAGTGGACCAGTTTGTCCGGGCTCTGGGATGGGCCTGAGGGGCCGATTGTGTGGCGGGACACCTGGCATCCACCACCCAGGCGACAGCCTCAGTGGTGGCCATGCTTTCCTGTGCAGCCACCACAGTGTGTGGAATGCTGATAAGGGAACAATGTAGCAGAGGAAAAGTGGCAGCGCTTGGACAATGAGCAGCGGGCGGCAGCAGGGGCTCTCCCAGGCTGTGGCTCAAGGGCTGAGTCCCAGAATCAGAGCGGACTACCCTGTGTGGGACAATGAGCTGAGCTGCTGGCGGCAGGCGGTGGCGGTGGTGGCGGCGGCAGCAGCGGGGGGGGGGGCGGGGGGGGCCGGGGGGAGCGAGGGGGGGGCTCTCCCAGGCTGTCGCTCAAGAATCAACAGAGACTACTCTCTGAGTATTGTAAGCTCTATTCCCCAGGGGAGCTTCTCCGTCCAGGAGCTGCCCCTGCCAGTCAGCCAATAAGCCTTTCACCGTGGAGCAGTCAGAGCTACGAATCCAAGAAGGGCTCTCAAAACCGATGACAAGAGCTTCCACGAGAGCGAGCTTCTCCAGTTCTTTCCCATGCTCCCCAGTAGCTAGGGCATGAACTGAAGACAAGAATCATCAGAGCGTTCATTTATAACTTTGAACATAAATGGGCTAAGTTCCCAACCAAAAGACACAGACCAGGGCCACTGGGATAGCTCAGCAGGTAAAAGCACTTCTTGTGCCAGCTTGACTACCTGCATTCAATCCCAAAAGGCAGCGGCAGAAGGAATGGACCAACTCCTTATTCTCTGGATTCCAGACCCAGGCACTGTCACACGCACAAACACACACATGCACATGCACAGAGTTACTTAAAAGACATAAGCAAGTAGAATGGATTGAGAAACAAAAGCCATACATTTGTTATTTTCAAAAAAAAAAAAAAAAAAAAAAATTAAACATTTGTTATTTTCAAAAAAAAAAAAAAAAAAAAAAAAAAACACATATGCCATCATCACAGACAAATTCAGTCCATAAGAAGGCTTTTTACCCCAGCCTGGAAGTTAGACTGGGACAAACAAGATCCTAGGCAGGACTGATAGTCACTCTGATAGGCTAGCCCTTGGGGGCTTTAGGGAAACCACACACCCTGAGACTTGTGCCCAATAAGACACCAAGCTGCCTCATGGCTAACTGGCGCACAGATATCGCCCCAGTTTAGCTACCTTGCAGCCAAGACGTACGTTTTATAACAGAAGAGCTGTCGTTGGCAGCGGGCAGAACACAAGCGTGGTGGATGTAAAATCAAACCCCGCAGGATACAGCCACTGCAGGCCCAGTTCCAGGTGCACGAGAAGCCTTGTAGGTCTGCTGTCCCTTCCTGGTGACAGCGCAGAGCGTGGTTTGCGACCTGCTTGGCCCTTCGTTGGTGAGCCCGCCTTCTGTGGATCAGGGCTTAGAGCTGTTTGCAAAAGGTGAAGAGCATTCTAATGAAGAAGTAAAAGTAAAGAAGAGAGTGACAGAAGCAACAAAGGAAGGCATAACAGAGTCAGGGATGTGCTGGGCTAAAGTTGTGTGTGCACCGTGAGGTCCGGTGCCCAGGACCCGTACCAAGGGGAAAGCACCAGCTACCACACAGTCTGAGGCTGCAGCTGGAGGGTCTCGGTGTCCACAGCCAGCAGTTCCAGGCCGTTGCTGGGAGCCTTTCACTGCAAAACCAGAGTACAGATAGAGGCCTGTCAACAGATGCCAAGAGGGACCACGGAGCCTGGTTCAAGGACACAGCCTTGTGTATCTGGGCCTCGGGAAGGGAAGGTTTTAGCATGTTAGAGAGATGGGAGGTTTGTGCCCCTACAATCTCAGCCTACCCTGATTCTGTCAGCTCCTGGCGAGATGCCAGGGGGCAAGGAGTGGGAAGTATGTCCTCTGGGGACACATAGGAGGTCTCAGTGTGTGGCCTTAGTTCCCTGTGCTTCCATGCCATGCTGAGTAGCATGGTGGAATGCCACCCTCTTGTAGGAGACAAGCAAGATGTCAGAAGGTCACTTTTTTCCCTCCATCCTGATAATCTCCTAGGAGATCAAGGTCTGCGTTGCTTAGCACAGAGTCACCAGGAGGCTACCTGACCACCTCTAGGCTCCTTCAGTTCCTCAGTCTGTGTTGTAGCTGAAAGCCATTTGGACCAAGAAGGGCATTAACTGGACCTTTGCTGACAAGAACCAAGGAATGGCGGCTCTTGAGGTCTGTAGCCCTTTGTCCCTAGCACATTCAGCCCTGGAAGAAGCCATACACAGGATAAGTACTGTGGGGTTGGGGTCAGGAGTCTTTGCATGTGCCACTTCCTCGTTGAATCCCAAGAGGTTAAGGCTGCGCTGGATCATTTCCCAGCAGCCCCTTCCCATGCAATCAAGGACAGAGCACCGAGCCCCTATTATGGGCTGTTTTGTCAGCACTTGGCATGCGACCATGGAGGTGACACCAATTACTTGTGTCACAGCTTCTGGGGAAGACGGAGATGCATGAAAGTCAGCTCAGGGCCATCCATCAAGACTGGAGGGGGCTGAGAGCCTGTCACAGTGACAGGGAATAGAGGGGAGCAGGGTCTCTCAGGGCACTGAGTTGGCAAAGCGTGCTCTATCATCAGGATTGATGTCTCTGCAGGCAGGGTGGGCAAGGGTGAGAGAAGGGGACGCCAGGGGCTAGGTGTCAGGTCACAGTGCCATCCCTTACCTCCAGGCCTGCCTCTGCCCTCTTGCTATTGTGCACACAACTGAGCCATGTTTCCTCCTTCAGACACCCCTCAACTCTCATCTCCTGTCAGAGCACCACTCTGGGAAGCCAATCAAGTGCTGCTCTTGTATGAGGACTCTCCAGTCCATGCCCCCTCCCTGTTAAGATGTGTTCTATTGAAGTCCTGCACCTCTGAGCTAAATGATACTTAACCCATTGAAGTAGTAGGGACCATCTGGAGGCCAGGTGTTAAAACACATAAGCCTGTAAGGGTACATTTCACATTCAAAGCACAACACCAGCTTTTGTTTGTTTGTTTGTTTGTTTGTTTCTCCTCCAGCCTGTTCTGAGGGCCCAAGGATACTAGATGGGGCTTCATAGAGCCTAGAAGACCCTGAGCTATGGAGAGGGTATGTCTCAGCCAAGGCCAAGGCAGGCTATAGCTGGTGGAGCCCAGAACTCCTCAGAGTTTGTATAACCCCAGCACAATGTAGTGATAAAGCAACGGAGGCAGGTCAGGCTCTCCAGTAACTCAGACCTGGGAGGAGCTTCCCAGCACTGTGGGTGACTTGGAGGAGTGAAGGAATATCCAGTTTATCTAGAAAGAGCTGACCCCCCCCAACCCACACCCCAAAACCACTGAGCTTCCAGTGTTCCCGACAGTCTTTCTAGGAGGCAACAAGGAGTGAGCTAGAGATCTCTCTCATCTCTGCTGCGGATTCTTCACCCAAGAAACCATTTTAGCTGGCAGCATTAGGAGATGGCTCAGCCCCCATGCCCTTCAAAGATTAGCCACGGGACAGTGGCACATGCCACCCCAAAGATCTGCAGATGACTAGCTTCCGTCATCTGGTTTGTCATCAAGGAAGTAGAGGACAGATGAGTGACCTTGGCATGACCAACCTGTGCCAGAGAAGGACTCTAATGCAATGCCCTGATACCTCCACCAGGTTGTGGCCATACCATGTCACCCCATGTTACAGACTAAGTCACCTGCATCCTGGTCTGCTGGCCAGGATGCCAGAGGCTTCCTTAGTTTTCTCCCTCCTTCCTCCAGCCTTGAGTTCAGTTCACCCTCAAACTCTGCAACTCACCCAATGTACCCAGGCCTATGGTGTGGAGGCCCCTCACCAAGCTACAGCAAAGGTGCCCACGGAAATGCAGCCATCAGCACTTCTATTTACAGCGACCCTGTTGTGTTCGTTAATTAATTAAAGTCCGTGTCGCTGAGAGATAGACATAATGTTATTCGTGCTTAAAGCTGGGGGAGGTAGCTGGGGCTTTGAGCTCAATCTACTCCTTAGAAAGAAAACATGGGAGTAGGGTTCGGGGCTCCAAGAAAGGAGTGTGGGCACCTCCTCCTCACCCCACCTCTTTGTGGCCATACACCGGAGCACCATAGGTCGTATGGCAGACCTGAAAGTGCTTTCCATCCCATCCTTCTACTTAGCAGGCTGTGGGGGAGGGGCTCCCATGTTGCCAGTAGAACACACTGGGAAGTGTGTGTGTGTGGGGGGGGGTAGGACCACAGAGAAGATGCGCATCGGCTTCAGGAGAGCATAATAGGAAGACTTCAGTGTGATGTATGGTTCTGGGGACATTATTAATGATTTGCTGATTTTTACCTTTAAAACCTTTGGGCAGATTATTTATTATGTCCTTGGCGTGTCTGTGATCTATGGAGGGGGCACTAATCTCCAAGCACAACCCCCCCTCATGTCCCTACTCCTTTACAGTGTCTAATTAGGCTGAGATGCTGCCCTCCCTACCAGGCTCCACCCCACACCTCAGCAGGGAGGAGGCCGGATCTGAGATTCACATTTTTTTTGCCCCACAGAGCCTGCAAAGCAGGCAATCCACTTCCTGTGCCGGGCTACGCATGCGGGTGCTGTGTGATCTTGAACCAAAGCATGACTTTTCTGGGCCTCCTGAAGGAGGCTGCTAGAGAGATCAGGCACAAGTTATAGATTAGAAAGCAGGGTGAGTAGCCCTGCTGGTGTGGAAGTCTCAAACTTCAGTGACAAGGAGGACTGGGAATGGTGGTGAAAACTTACAAAGGCTCAGAGTCCTTTCTCATGCTGGATCCTTTACCTGTTGCTGCTCGGCAAAGACCTTCAAGTCCTCCAGGAAGGACAGACTTCAGATCATGTAATGGTTGGGGACATAGTAGAAGCTAGGTGCAGGGAGGAAGGCCATCATGGTTGGCAGACCTCACTTCTTAGGCAGAACTACAGAAGATCCCACAGTCCCAACCACTTTCTAGGAGACCCAGAGTCCCCATTCAACTTTCTACCCTGGTGGTTCTCTAGAGGTCAAGTGTATCCTGGCAGTAGCTTTAACTCAGATGGCCTTGTGCTTCTCCTGTGCCAGTCTGTATTCTGAGGATCTAGTGGGACTTTGGGCCAGGGCTTGGGTTTGCAGTTAGCTGGAAGGAGTTCCATCCCGCCTGAGGCCTGGGGAGAGGCCAAGGTTAAAAATCTATGGGCCTATCTTCTCCAGCTGAATTTTATCGTATCTCTGAACATACAGGACAGAGGGTCCCAAAGTCCTGCTGCCACCTCTCCTAGGTCAGGTCACCACCTGGGGGGCATCAGGACCCCTCCTCAGCTCGGCAGCACTTCACTGAATCTCAGCTCTTTCTCTGCCTAGCACTCATTATCCATAGAGCCCTCTGTACTTCATACATGCAAAGACACGAACTGCAGATATGCACAGACACATATATGCGCATGTTGATACTTTCACACCTCATGACTTATTTTCTTCTCCTGGGCCCATCACCCCAGCCTAGTTCATGATGTTCATGACTATTGACCTCAGCTCCAGCTTTGCATCCCAGAGAGACCACACCCTTAGGAATACCTGTCCAGAACCTCCAGTAACCTACCCTTTGGTGGCTCCTACTAAGGCTCCTCCCACTGACCTCAGCCTCATTACCTGCCACCCAGTGGGCACAGGGGATTAAAACCACCTGTGCATCCAGAGCTGGGCCTTCATGACCAGTGAATACAGGATGGGGACTCTAGCTCATGTGCATATAAGATGGGGACATCGGTTCATAGCTTCCTCTCTGCATAGTCACCTGTCGTCACAAGACTTTGCACAGATTAATGTGACTCAGTCCAGAATAAATCCAAGGGTCTCCAGCAAAGAGCTCTGGACCTAGGGACCTAGGAACCCAGGAAAGAACAGAGTCCTGTTTGTCCTATAGAAACCTTCTCACCCCCTACCTTTACACTCAGAGCTTCTATCATTGCTAACACCATTATTATTACTTTTGAAAAAAATATTGTATATGTGTGTGTGTGTGTGTGTGTATCTGTTACATGTGTACAGGTGCTCTTAAAGACCAACTAATATAGGTACTGAGAACAGAACGCAGGTCCCCTGGAAGAGCAACAAAGTTCCTAACCACTGAGCCATCTCTCCAGCCCTTATTGTTATAGATTTATTGTTTCGTTTGTTGTTTGTTTGTTTGTTTGAGACAAGGTCTTAGTAGCTCAGGCTAGCCTGGAACTCTCTATGTAGCCCAGGATGGCTTCCAACTTTTAGCACTCTTCCTGTGTCAGCCTCTCTTGTTCTGGGATTGGAGATACAAGTTGCTACAGACTCTTAAGGGCTTGATTCTGGGGACATCAGATGTGCTTGGAGGACAGAGGCAGGACAGAAATGCTCACAGCATCTTTATAATGGAAGAAAACTGCTCTGGGGGCTTCTCTTAGTCCTGGTCCTTGGCATTGTTTGCAGCCACAGGCTCTGTTGGACCTGCATCTCCTGGCAAGCATATGCCTGTGAGCTGAGGCCACACAAAGTAGGATATGAGGCACAGGCTTGCCCAGAAAATGAGTCACACCACCCCTTCCGTCCCTGCACCCAGCCAGTGCCTATCCCCTGACTCCATCCTTTCCTGGAATCGCATGATTGATGGAGTTTGAGATGAGAAGTCATTCAGTTCACCCTGGGCCCAGAGGCAGGATGGGGCTTGAGATGAGAAGTCGTTCGGTTCACCCTGGGCCCGGAGGCAGGGTGCCCCAGAGCCAGCCCTGGGTTCAGGAAGCAATCCTAATCTTCCTGGGAAATAACACAGGTCAGGCAAACACCAGGAGAGGGGGGCACAGGCCCACTCCCCTGAGCCCTGGGTCAAGAGAGAGGCACCCCATCCCCAGATCCAGCTTCTTTACTAGGACAGAACTGTGACATCTTTCTTGCAAGCCATTTTGGGTCATCCTGGTACTAACCACTCAGGGTAAAAGTAAAGAGAGCTTGGGTAAAGAGCTTAGAGAGAGACAGGGCGCCTCAGCTGGCATGGAGTTCCGGGTCCCTGGGTGCGTCAACCTGGCCCCAACACGGGTCCAGGAAGGCTGCAGAATACAAGCCTGTGATCCAGACCAGAGACCAGGGCTTCTGGGCCCAGGACAGGCAATCTTACAGTCCTGAGGATTCCTGATGACCAAGCTAGTGTGAGTCCGAGCTGTTAGCCCAGGAAGGGAGAAGTACTCGTTAGAACAATAACCATCACGCTCAGGCCAGGGTGAGTCTGTGAGTTCTGGGCAGGGAGGCTATGCTCCCAAAGGTCAGCCTACGACCCACAGGGGTGTTTCCCCAAGGGTAGCTTTCATTTGGAATTGAGCCTACATCTTCTTGTTATAGCAGATCAGAGGGAGGGAGGGAGGGAGGGAGGGAGG
>NC_034597.1:54977314-55041115 GCF_900095145.1 Mus pahari | reverse complement strand
AGAGAGAGAGAGAGAGAGAGAGAGAGAGAGCATACATATACATACATGCGCATGTGCGCAAATGTGTGTGCACATACACCCGTCTAAATGAGTGACCATGTGTGTGCACGCCTGTGAGACTGCATATATGTGCAACCATGCATTCATGTGAAAGGGTCCATAGGTAGAGCTGAGCATGGTGAGTGAGCCTCTCTAGGAGGCCCAGTCCTGGCGGGGAGGCTGAGTGTCTGCTGATTGATTCCACGCAGGCAATGCAGGTAGGGGTGCTAAGCCAGTTTTCCTCTGGGTGCTATGCAAATATGTCTGAAGCTGACTTCAGACACCTGGGTCAGAGTGTCCCTGGACCAGAACCACCTGTGTTCTTAAAGCTCCCCGTGTTCTCCTTGATGACAAAAGTGAAGGACAAAGCAGCTCGCCTAAAGATGTTCGGGGTCCCTCTGCAGGCCTCCCTTTAGCAAGCCAGTGCTTGTGACAAAATCTTCACAGTTCAAGGATGAGTCACCTCTCCTGGCCACGTGAGGAGTCAACGAAGCTTGTGTCTGTGCGACTCAGGTGCTGGGAGTTGTTGAAAAGGGAGCTGAGGGCGGCAGGAGAGGAGTTGTGATGTGGATGTCCAGGGAGTCATGAGTTGGCTATCCACTATGCTTTCTTAAGGTGTCTCTTGACCTTGGACAAGGGGAATTGAAATATGAAGAAGGTCTGGACCCACCCTCACCTAGACGTGTGACCGTGTCTCTGGGAAGGCTCTGCTGGTTGGGTATAGGGTTGGTCAATTCAACGGAGTGCCCAATATTATTAAATGAAGTGAAGCAGAAGACCTACCCAAACCAGTCTGTGGGTATGAATCCTGGACATGTGCTTTGGCACCTTAGATATTCTAAAGTTGTCCTTATGAGCAAGAACCTTTGATCCTTCACACATGGAGAATGAGGTTAGGGCAAAAAGGGTTGCTCTCCTCTCCAACCATTCAGGGCTGAAAAGGTTTTGAGTTACCATGGATACCGTGAGCCCTCATAAGCATTTGGGTGATGGATGATTTGGGTTTTCATCCAGGAGCCAGCTGAGGCTACAGCAATGTCGCCTTCCCAGGAGATGCTCAGCCGCAGAGGCGAACCCAGCTTGGTTGCCATAGCAAAAAAGGTGGGGAGGAGACACCATGGTCCCTACCTTAGCTGTCGTCACAAAACTCCTTATCTCCAAGTTAGGGAAGAAAAAAAAAAAAAAACAGCTCAGGTTGTCCATTAACAGCAAATGTTTTAAAAGATAAAAGGCAGAAATATTTGTGGGCTTAAAGTAGGGGAATTTGTAACCAAGAGACTCCCACACACAGATACGTTTTCAGTGTGACACTGGGCTTTATGGAGCTAGGAATGACCAGCTCCTGATACCTGCCCACAAGTAGAACATTATTGGGGACATAATACAATCATCCCAGAAGAAAGACCCCCACCGAATTTGCCTTCCTAAGCCTTCAGGATTTCATAATAAATTCACTCAACAAAGTGCTCAGAGCCTTTAGGTAAGTTACTCATTCACACAGGCTAGGTTGAAGAGACAGAGAGTAAGGAGAGACAATGGAAGGGAATGTGGACTTTGAGCGTAAGATATCGTCCTCGCCATCCTGTCTTGGCAGATATCTAGCTGAGTCAACTGAAGCAAGTTTACGTATTCTTCTCTATGCTTCAGTTGTTCCATTTGTGAAATGGACATAAAATGCATACCTGATAGATACACCTGGGAGATTACATGGGACTGATTCCGTGAAAGGTACGGGGTGGCACCAAGTGTACTGTAGACATTGAACACGTGGCAGTTATAAATCTGTATTGGAAATCCCCAGTGTGTGTGCGATGGCTTCTCTTTTTTTTTTTTTTGGTTTGGTTTTTCGAGACAGGGTTTCTCTGTATAGCCCTGGCTGTCCTGGAACTCACTTTGTAGACCAGGCTGGCCTCGAACTCAGAAATCCGGCGATGGCTTCTCTTGTGTCTGTTCATTTGCTTCCACAGTAGTGCAGGGGAGGAAACACTAGTCAGAAAGTTTCACAGTGTTGAAACTGAGGCGAGAGCATTGGATTTGAACCTGGGCCCTCCAAGCCTAGGTCTCTCTCACGCCCCTTCTACTTCTTTCTTTTTCTTTATTTTCGTCCTTTGTTTGTTTGTTTGTTTGTTTGTTTGTTTGTTTCTTTCTTTCTTTCTTTCTTTCTTTCTTTCTTTCTTTCTTTCTTTCTTTCTTTCTTTCTGTGTGTGTAAGATGCACACATGCCACAACATTGGCGTAAAACCAGAGGACAACACGCAGGACTCAATTCTCTCCTTCCACCCTGTGGGACGTGGGGACCAATCTCAGGCAATGCCATTTAAATGACGTTCAGACCAGCAGAGGGTAAGCTGCTGGCATCTAGAGAAGCCCTGGGGCATCCCTTAGGGATGCCTGGAGACCTCCAGTCATAGACGAGGAATATTCTGGATGCTTCCTGCCAACCAGTAGTGATAAGGGATAGGCAGCTGTGCCTGCTATCACATCCCGATATTGCTATCACGATGCAATCTGCCGGGGGAGGGGTCGCTGGGGAGCAGCCCCTTCTCCACTCTGATTGCCAAGTGGCTTGCTAGAGTGTGGTTATCCAGGCCCTCCACCCTGTGTCAACCTCAACTGTTCCTGGTTGACTGTTGGGAATCAGTTCAGCCTCCAGGAGACCTCTATCCCAAATGTACTCCAAAGGTGATTTGTGCCCGTGAGTGCATGTGTGTGCTTGTCTTCCAGTGTGTGTGTGTGTGTGTGTGTGTGTGTTCACATATTCACACTCATGTGCTGACCTCACGGAAATTTTAGAAGTGTCAGATTTTGTAAGACCCTCTCCACCTATAGAATAGTGACCACAGACATGCAGGTCCGCCTCTCTGCATCAGATGCTACCACAGGTGACGTCAGGAGTGATACAATTGATCCAGCGAATGATTAAGAACAGGGAAGCAGACAAAATTCAGAAAATGTTGCTTCCCCACACAGGAGTCCCCTCCTGAGACAGACCTTGGACAAAGGTCTTCTGTGGAAGGATGTGGGTAGAGATCATCCATTTAAAAAACATTAGCAATAATGAACAGGCCCAGTGCAATGACTTCTCAGGCACTTTGTCACCAAGCTTGTAGACCAGAGTTCTATCCTCCAGACCCACGTGGTGGAAGGAGAAGAACCAACTCTTCTGATCTCCACACACACAGGCTGTAATACTCAAGTGCCCACTATAAAATAATACATAAACGAATGTAATGGAAACACTTAAATAATGACAGATTTTTTTTTTTTAAAAAAAAACCAACAACAAAAGACACACGTAAATCAATTACTTTTCGAAAAAGCTAGGAACTCAGCAGAAAAAACGAGTGAGCCTAGCCTCACAGTTTATAGAGAATGGGCTTTGTTAAACCCTCCAAAAGGTTTTCACTTCATTAGTATTCAAATATAATAGTTCCACATGAAAACGAGATCCTGTGCTTGCCCGTATTGGTAGCAAGCAATCTATGCGTCTGAAGGTCAGTTCCGAACTCTGCTGATCTGACTGAGTGATGCAGACAACACTGGTTATTGTTGACCTTCAGAAAGACAATGTGTCACCGTGTATTAGGATCCTTAAATATGCTGACATCCTTTGACCTTGTAAGATCATGCACGGGAATCGAGTCTAACAGAAACAACCAGAAGTTGGCCCAGGGGTGGGGCACAAGAAGTGGATGTTGTTTTGTTTGCTGGTCCGGTGGTATGTTTGATTTTGCTCTTTTGAGCCAGGGTTTTTGCTATGTATCCCAGACTGGGCTCACACTCACTGTGAAGCCCGGGCAGGCCTTGGACTCATGGTGCTCGTTGATCTTCCTGCCTCGGCCTCCCCAGTGCTGGATCTCAGCCTGCGCTACCATACCCAACTTGGAGGTGGTTTTAAGAACAAAATAATAGGAACCTAAGGTGTTTGTGGTGGACTTGCTTACAATGCCAGAGAAAGGGAAGCAGTAAAATCTAAAGACTGAGACTAAGTCTGCGCTACAAAGCCAGCCCAGGCTACACACCGAGCATTTGAAAGATAATTTTTAAAGGTGTGGGTTCGGGAGGCAGCTCAGCGGGCAGAGTGCTTTCGAATGCATGAGCTTGAATCTCCAGAACTTCTAAAAAACCAGATGTGGCTTCATGTGTTTGCAATCTCAAGGCTTGGGAGGCAAAGACAGATAGCTTATGGGGGACTCTGGCTAGTCTAGCCAAAACAGCAAGCTCCAGGTTTGACGAGAAGCCCTGTCATAGAAAGTATGGTGAAGAAGTGATTGAAGAAGACGTCCATTGCCAGCCTCTTGACTCTACTACATGTGCCTAGAGGGCATGTGCACTTGCACTGGCATTAATTTAACACACACACACACACCCCACAAAGTAGGGGAGGGGGAGGGTAAAGGAAGGAGGGAGAGAGAGGGGGGGAGAAATGGTGGAATTGTTTCTTCAGGAATTAGAATACAAATGTGAAGCTTTCTTAGATAAATGAATATATATTTAAACATTTGTTAGAGCAGTATGGAAATCATATATACAAAAATCTCTACGAGACCTCCAGATAATGATGGAGAGCATTGTATCTGATCACTTCACAAAGCTGTCTCTGGTCCCAGGTCAACGGGAGATCACTTTTCCTGCCAGCTCTCCCCTCTCCCCTTACAAATAGTATGAACTGGGGGTGTGTGGTGGCGTTGCACAACCTAAGACATCGCGACTAAGGACAAACCTTATCCAGTGACCCCAAATTTATGCTGCTTTTTTCCAGGTATGCACATCTGCAGAGTCACCACATATATTCCAAACCAGCAAAAAAGTTCCTCAAAGTCAAAAAAGGTGAGTATACCCAGAGAGGCCAAGGGGAAAGTGACAGGAGATCAATAGGGAGAGAGAGCTCCTTGCTCATAAAGAAGCCAACACACAGAGAAGCCCCAAGGCGTATTTCCAGATCCTTCTATCCTCTTGAGCTGTGTGGACAGAGGAACTGGCTGACCCCTGATAACATGGCAGGGTCGCAGCTATTGCTTTACACTGAGTACGGGGCCTTGAATTTTAGATCCCAGGGACAGCATGGTCCTTTTCATCCTTGTTACTGTCAAGGTTGACCTCAGAACCACACACAAGCCAAGCAAGCACTCTGTCACTGGGCTATATATTCCTAGAGCCTGAAACACTGTCTCACTAAGCTGTCCAAGCTGGGTTTTGAACTTGCTCTATAGCCCAGGGCGAGTCTAGAACTTTCTACCCTCCCTCCTTAGCCTCCTGAGTGGCAGGGATGCTAGGCTTGCAGCTCCAGGGCAGGCAGCAATTCCTTGGTCTTTGTCATGCTCCTTGTACATCCACAGTGGCCGAGCCTCTCTCTGGTGTAAGGGCAGTACATTTATGCAGGCATTTCTCACCTCCATTACCATCCTATCATTTGATGTCTAGAAATCTAAGTCATCCTGGCCAAAGCCATCTACCTTGCCCCCAACCTGGGTACAAGCCAAGCTTCCAGCTGATCCTTCATCTTCCCCTTTCCCCTGCTTTCGAGGCCTTGGGCTGGAGGGAACTTCTTGCTCAGAAGAGGAACTTTCTGGATACATCATGGGGACTTTCCTTTCTGCATGCAAGACCCTGCTGCTCTTGGCTTTGGTGCACTTGAGGTCTCCACTTGTTAAGTCTCCGTCTGACCCCTTCTGAGACACCTGCGAGCAGTTGTCCAGAGACGATGCCCTGGAGGAACATGTTGTGTGGTGGCCCTGAGGGCCTGGCCTTTGATGGTGGCTCGGGAGCCTCCCCTCTTGCTCTAGGCTGGTGTTTTCAGAACCCACCCTTTCCTGGCTCTCTCCTGAGCTCACGCAAAGGCTGTCTTCCTTTACATCTTGATTTCTTCCTTCTACCTCCCGCTCTTTTTCTCTGGAAGCTTCCTGAATCACCACAGAGTGGGTACCCTGTCTTGCTGGAGCCTCTAAAGTGCCTCCATCTCTAAAGCTCTGGTGTAGGGTTTCCTCCCTCCCGATCTCGGTCCCCTCTAACTGCTGGCTTTCTTGGGCAGTGCCGGTGCAGATTTCCCCATCTTCCTCAGTGGCTGCATCCTCTTCTGGTGCATGGCAACCAGATCTTTCTGTTTTCAAAATCTTGGGATCCTCCTCTGCTCTCAGACTCTGTTTCCCTTCCTCCTCCTCTCCCTCGGCTACACCAAGCCCTTGTGCCAACCTCAGCCCTTGCCTCTCATCAGCTCCCTGGACAGTTCCGAGGTCCTCCTGAGACAACATCTTTCCTGTCCTCTGAGTGGCCACCTCCATGGCCTCTCTATTACTGCTTCCTCCTTTCTTGCTCTGTAGAATTTGCTGCAGGTCAAAGGCCTTTCTGACTGGAGCACCAGAGACTGTTGCAGCATCCTTTGGGAATCCAGGGGTCCTCGTCTTCTTCAGACAGATTTCACAGGGACAGAATTCATCCTCCGCAGGCCCAGCACCTGACCTGGTCCCTAAGGCTGTTTTGAGTGTGGGCCCATCCTCCAGGGTGAGGGAGAGGGGAGCCTGGCCAGGGACGGCTGAGAAGTTGCGCAAACCCTGAAGGCGACGCCTGCGCTGCTCTGTCTGGAGAGAAGTCTGGCCTCTGAGGGCTTCCCGGGGTGGTTCTGGAACCATCCTCCCTGCCCGGCTCTGGATCTTCTTGACTTCCATAACAGTGCTTGCTTGCAGCCGTCGGCCCACATCCTGCTCCAGCTCGGTCACCATCTGATCCAGCAGGTTATTGTCATAAAGGTCCCATCGGGCTCGGAGTTCGGCTGTGGCATCAGCCAGGTGAGCCATGAAGGCTTTCTCTATCTTCTTCAACAGCTTGGACACCCAGACTGGGTCAGGGTCCAGAGATCCCTTGTAGGCCATGGATGTGGTCATCTCTCTGGTTTCTGAGCTGGCCTTGATACAGGCTTGCTTGCAGCCCCTTGCATCCAATCTGGACATCTCTTCCAATCCCAGATCCAGTGTGTGAGTGCTTTGATGCTCATGAACCCTTGAGTTGCTCTCGCTGAAATGCTGAGGGGACTCTGTGGGTTCCTGTCTCCCATGTAGGGGCCACAGTTCTCCAGAAGCCACATCAGTCCCTGCTTCATCTGTTGGCACTCTGGTATCTTCTGGTGAACTTGCCCCATCCTGAGAGCCAGCTGCAAGCATTTCCTGACTGCAGACCCTAGCCCCTTCTTCTGGAAGCCCCTTTCCATGGACACTATTTTCCTGTAGCCTTTCTCTTACTCTCCCTTCTGTTTCTTCTGACAGTGCATCACCTTCCAGCATCGTGCTGTGGACCGATGGTTCTGGGGAACTGCCCCATGTCTGCTTCCTGCCTCCTTTACCTGCCTCCTCCCCTTTGGTGGCACAAGTCTTCACCTGTGAGACAGATGAGACTGTGGGATGACTCACTAGCTCTGGGTACCCCTGGTTCCTGGAATCGGGTCTTTGAGAGGGGGTTTTCAAAGGCAAATCTCTCTTCTCGGGAGCCAGGGTGTTATCCATGACACAGGGCACGTTGCTCTCCCCTGAGCCTCCAGAACCACTGCTCACATCCACGCCAGAAGAGGAGGTGGGCGTGAAGTCCCCAGTTCCCAGCAGAGCCTGGTGCGAAGTGAGCTTCCTGAAGCTGAAGTCCAGCTGGCCCTGCCAAAGCTCACTCCCAGGCCACAGGGTCTGGGAGAGTCTCAGCATCTCCTGGTACTTAGGGGACTCTTCAAGCCTCACTTTGTCATCCAGTGGCCCCAGACCCTCATCAAAGAACTGGAGCCTGGCAAGGCAGGCAATGAGGGCCCCAGCAGAGCAACTGAGCCTCTGGGCTACTGTGCTAGAGACCTCTGGTAGACTGCTGGGCCGGCCTGGCTTGGAGCCCAGCAGGGCCTTCATGATCTGTGTAGAGGCTGCGACCCTAGTGGGGAGTGCACATAGGCTCACACCATGGTCCACTCTGGTCCCTTCTCCTATTCCAGCTTCTGCAGGAGCCTTGAGCCTTTCACCTGATGTTGCATCTAGATGCAGATCACCTTCCAGTTTGCACCACACAGAGCCAGGTCCTGAGAGGACTCCCACTGGCTCTGGGTGCTCATCAGTAGCCCCTTCCGGGGGCTGCTGTCTGGCCTGAGTCAGCTCCCCCAGGAATTTTAAAGAGCAGCTACCACCCGGGTCCTCCTTGGGACCTTCTAGGCCACCACTGGGCACCTCTGTGTTCTCATCTGCCATCTCATATGTCATGAGTACCGGCTTTTCTGGGATGTTACCTAGCCATTCACGAACCACAGCATCTGGAGAGGCGTAAGGCAGAGCACTTGGCGTCACACCACCATCTGCTTCCCGCTCCTCAAGGCTTCCCCTGATGCCAGGGGACTTCCCCAGCAGAGTCCTCCTGGGCCCGGCAAAGCCATCAGCTCGACTGTGATCACTGCTGCTTGCAGACTCCCTCCTAGAGCGTGTTTGCTCCTTGGGTGGAGTTGGGCAGAAACTACCACCCCCTAAGCAGGCCTCGGAGACGGAGGCTTGTGTCTGACCACTGGGGGCTGCAAGGGGAGAAGACGGTGCAGCCTGTAAGCAGCAGCAATCGTGGTAGGTTCTTGGATCTTCTGCCTCAGGGCATCTGTCCAGTAGCACAGAGGATGAGAAAGGCTCAGGGGTGGTCCCTGCCTTGTCCCACAGGCAACCAAGCTCTCCTCCGTGGGCAGGTGTGGGAGTTGATGAGTGAGCCTGGCACTTGGTGTCCCCTGCTGACTCCGCAGAGCAAGTGCTGTGACGAACACAGTCTGGGCCACTCACGGAAATGGTGGTGGCTTTGCTGGTGGCTTGCGGTTCCTGAAAATCAAGAGAACTAGAGAATGGGGATCTCAGATCCTCAGGGGTCTGACTCCCAGCGCTGGGTGAGTTTGAAGGAGATTGTGGTGCTGGGCTTCCCAGGCAGGCCTGTTCTCTTTCCCGAGGCATTGACATTTGCAAGGCTGTGTCCAGTGAGGATTGAGTGTCCCTGCAATAGTGACCCTTCTTGGCATGGTCTTTCTGAGCCACTTGGTAAGGGACAGAGACACTGGGCAAGCACACAACACCAGTCGGCCTCTTCTGCTTTCTCTGCCTCCGCCGGGCTGGGGCACGGGCAGGAGCTGGGAGAGCATCTCTGTGTGTGTCCCGAGAGCCAGAATGGCCTGGAACCAGGGGCAGTCTCAGTACAGGCTCACCTCTGACCTCCCGGCCCCTGGTGCCCTGCCTATACTTCTTTGTGTGAAGACTCGTGTGGTTCAAAGGTAAGTGACTCTGGGTGGAAATACAGGGGTTGTCACTCTTGGCGACTTGCTCCTGGGAAGCCATGACCCTTGCCTGGCTTGAGCCTCTGTGGAGCTGACCACCACCCTCACTGGATTCCTCACGAGACTCAGCACTGACTGAGGTATCAGACAGGGCCCTTTCAGGTCTCAAGCCATGGGGTCCTGTGTCCTCAAGGCAGAGGCCCTCACCAGATTCCAGGTCAGTCTCACTGTGGGAAGAAGCTGAGGAGACTGGATGCAAGGTGTCACTGCCTGTATCGCCGTCTGGAGTCCAAGGACAGCAGGAGCCTGGCTGAACACTTCTAGGGTGTCTGGGAGTTGAGACTGGGCTGGCATTATCCTTGTCACGCCCTTTCCTATGATTGGCCTCCTGTCTCCAGTGGCTCTGGCATCCAGAGAGCTTAGCCAGACCCCATCTCCTTCGAGGGGTTGGCCCTGTGCCCTCAGGAGTGGTCAGGGGGTTCCTCCATATGTCATAGCTGGGCCGTGACTGTTGGTCTACATCAAAGGCTCCCTGGCATCCTCCATCATGGGGACCCAGTCCCTGTGCCCCAGGCTTTAAGACGCCCCAAGGGTAGCCCTCCTGTCTGCAACAGAACCTGTCAGCCTCCCTCGGATCCTGACCCTCTCCACTGGCTGCTGTGAAGACACTGGCCTGGCCCACCCTCTGGGACCACCGCAGGGTGTCCTCGCCCAGAAGTTGGAAGCGGACTTTCATCTCCACTGACAGACTGCCGTCCTCATTCATGCAGACCTTCTTCTCTACATCATCAGCAGCCACCAAGGAACCAGGTGGGACAGGTGTGACCTGAGGGCAGCTGTCTAAAGCAGGGCCTGCCCAGGCTTGACGACCGGATGCTGGATGGTCACTGAGACCAGACCTCTCTGACGTCAAGGAAACCTGCCGCAGCTTGCCGCCAGACCTGCCCCTCGAGTGTATGACACTTTGCTTGGCGTTTGGTCCCCAGCAACCTGTCACGCAGTGGAGCAAGAGAGAAGAGAACAAGGCAGTGAGCTACTGGAAAGGACAGGAGCTGAAAGACAAGGGCGGAGCCACTCTTGAAGGACCCGTGGGTGACACAGAAAGAAAGAACTGAGGCTGAATGCCACCCGAAGCCACCAATTCCCCCGCTATTTCTGGGTCTGAGACTGACTTGCAGAGCTTCATGGTGGGGTCATGCACACAGCGCTTGCTGCGCATCGAGTTGCTGCAGGGAGCTTCTTGCGAAGAACCTTCACTGCACAGTAATGCTTGCTGAAGCACAAGTAGGGTCTGGAGAGAGGGCGGCATGGCGGGTGGAGCCACACAGTGGGAATTCATTAGTCTGGGACAGGAGGCAAGCTCAGGCTGCTGCCTGGGATCTGATCATAGGCTGTAAACTGATGTGATGATTCCTGGTGACCCATCTCATCTCCCTCACAATGGCCAGGTTCTTGGGGGTGAAGAAAGATTTCTCGGAGAGGTCTAAAGATACAGCATCCGTTCCTGAGAGTCTAGCCTGCGCCCAAGGTAGAAAACAAGGGCGGGTACCTCATGGGGAGGAGAGTAGCCTTAGAGAAATATGGAGTCCTGGTTGTTTCTCATTTCATCTCCTGAGATACACTTAGTAGGATGCACCTGGGTCCAGAAGGACAGACCTCTTGAACACATCTGGACAGGAGAAAGCATCAAGCAAGCCTGGCGACGCTTCTGTCATGGGCCCAACCATTGTCTTTGGTTATTTTCTTAATGGAGTCGCACAAAGGAGAGCCATTTGTTTATTCGCCAAGGTCTTCCTATTATCACTTTGGGAGTTTTGCTGTAATTTTATTCTGCATTTGCAAGCTGTGTCCTCAGAATAACATATTTTAATAATGAAGCCTAGACTCTGGCTTAATGTGGGCTTTTTGATGGACCTCATGTGTCTGGATGGATGATGGCCCATGGTTGTGGCATGTTTTAATCATCGTGACTTGCTTTAGACCACCACTGATGCCTAAGGCAGCCTTGTCTCTGAAGGACTTAAACGCTCTGCTCAACAGAGCTCACAACCTCTGTGATGACACGTCCAGTGGGAATCCTAATGGTTATTTACACCCTAAAAGTCTTAAGCTCAAATTTCTCTATGTTAAAATCTACAGTCCTTCTGGGTGTCCCCAGCAATGCTCTGCTCAGTTAAAGCAGACAGAAGGAGAAAGAAGCAAGACAGACCCAGCATAGCTGGAAGAGCAAGGAACCGGGCCAAAGCACTTTTCCTGTGGGTCTGGGACTAAGATCTACCAATCTGGTGGAGCTGCTGTCCCATTTAAAGAACTTGGGAAGCCCCAGAACCCACTTACCACGTTCACTCCTCACAGTCACACCAGATAACATTCTGGTCCTGTTCCCTCTGTCATTTTCCATCTCCAGACGTCTGAAGGCCTCATTCCCAGCACATACCAGCATGGAGGGGCCATCCAGGAGTGTCTGCAGAGAGTCCACCTGGAAGAGATTAACACAGTGTTGAGAGCCTGACCTGCAGAGTCCCTCTGCTCTGGAAGGCCCAGGATGGAAGACCCATCTCCTCAGCCCTTCTTAACTCTTACATGTACCATTCTGGGTTCCCACATCCCACGCCTTATCACTAGCCAGGGACTGAGAACCCACTGCCTTCAAGAAGATTTCTTTTTCAGTTCCCACCAGCTGAGAATCTGTGACTACAGGTTACTCTGGATAGAAAAGAAGCTGGAATTGTTAAGCTGCTTCCCTGAGCATACATCTACCTTCTAGAATATGTTTTGTAATGTGCCCGCAGCAGAACATTCAATGCCTCCATTTGGAGATCTGATTCTTAGCCTTATCCTTTGCCCAAGTGGAGTCCTCTCCAGTATTTAACAACTTTCCAGTATAATTCAAACCAGTTACCTCCACGTGAGTAAATGAACAAGGGCAGAGCACAGTTCTCCCAGGGAGCCCCTCTATTCTCAAATTCTACCCTTTCCTTAGACCAGCCAGCAGGTGGACATGTTTCTGCCTACTCCTGGCTCAGGAGTAAATAGGACTTTACTTTTTAGAGTGCAATGGCTATGGAGTGGCTAGGTATTCAACTTGAGAGTGAGGGGCTCGGAAGGACCAAGATTGGAGGGCTACTAGCAAGGACCTCTAGAGAAGTCACTCTCAAAGGCTCCCTGACAACTTGCTAGTGGGTGAAGACATACATGCCAGTATTTCCCTGGCCCCAGAGGCCCTGTATATCTAAAGGCCCGTGTTACAATTGGCAAGAACAGCAGTGTACAGTATCAAGGACTCTAAAGAATGTGTTCTTTTGAATAATTTCAAATTAGAAGGCTGTGTTCAGGAACAAAGAGATACCCCTACCACCACCGCCATGAAACTCTTAGAATGACCAAACCACAGAGCAATGACGGCATCAGATGCAAGGAGGCAGGACTTCAGGACCTGTGACTCATGACCCATGGGGAAGAAAAGTGGTCTCGCCAATCTGGAAGTCAGTTTCTTGCAAAACCAAGCACGCGAGGCAGCCATCGTGCCCATTAGTATTTATCCAGAGGACACATACTCCTCACCGACCACACACAACTGTGTTGTGCTCCGTATCATCCAGCCCAGTTCATTACCCCTTTGCTCCTTTTAACTTGGAGGTGGATTTATTCTTCTGGTAGATCTCTATGCCATCTCACAACCATAGCACCAAATGCTGGGGAGGCAGGGGAGTGCCAGAGACTCTTCCATTACAGACCCACTCAGGGACCATGAAGGGCGTGGAGGGGTGTTCAGGAGATGTTGGATTTGGAATGGAATAGACTTTGTTTTGCTTAAAGACGGTCCTCCTTATAGAGGAAACAATGGCTGTGTAGTGGCTAGGCATTCCACTTGAGAGTGAGGGATTCAGAAGGACCAAGATTGGAAGGCTACTGGCAAGGAGCCCTAGAGAAGCAGCTTCCAGAGGCTCCCCCCAAACTGGCTACTGGGTGAAGACATAGGTAAGTGATCACAGAGAAGGTGATTATCACATGGGCAGATTAGCCCAATCAGTGAATAGCAATGCCAACACCATTCCTTCAGGCACAGGTGGCCTGTGTCTTCTCAGAGGAAGCTCCTTGGGAGACTAACACTGGATGAATGCTTGTGATTTGCATACCCACAGGGACTCAGCCAGACACCCCTGGTGAGACACTAAGCAAACTGAACCTCTCAGGTCCAGCTGCTGTTATGCAGTGAGGGCATCTCTGTTGAAGCAGTTCCTATTCACTGGAATGGAATTGACTTTGGTTTGGTTAAAGATGGTCCTTGTCCTTCCTCTTTTCAATATGACCGTTGTGGACTTACAGAATACCTACGTATCACCGTTGTAAGCCAGGGAGGTGGCTGCCTTCACAGAAGAAGATACAAGATAGTGGGCTAACACCCAGAATTTACTATGTATCTGGGTATGGTGGTGTACACCTTCAATCCCAGCACTCAAGAGGCAGAGACAGGTGGATATCTCTGAGTTCCAGGTCATCCTGGAATACATAGCAAGTTTCAGGCCAGCCAGGATACATAGTGAGACTCTATTCCAAAACAAACTATAAGAAATCATTTTGTGGCTACACACTCTATCACCCACATAGTGTGGAGTAGTGGAATGGGTATTCTCTGGAAGATTCCATGTGGGAATCAGCTGGGAGGCACCCCTTTTTGAGGTTGAACTGTTTTCCTACAGGATGTGATATGCATTTCCAAGGCAAGTGATGTGAGCTGCTGCCTTCGTGTGAACAGACTCCTGGGGATGGGAGTCATTGGTTCTCACTAGCAGACAGACAGCACAGAGACAGTGTGGCTTTGGTCAGATAGTAAATATGACATTTTTGCTTTTTATTTGTTTTTAGACTAACCTAGAATTCTCTGTGTAGCCCAGGCTGGTCTCAAACGTGTAATTCCCTTGCCTCCAGCTGCTGTGTGCTACCTGCAGGACTTGGTGAGCCCTCTCTGTAGACCCAGCCCCGATCATACACTTCGGCTTTCTAGATCTGGCTCCTAATGCCCTGCATTAAATTTCTCGGTGCTCAAGGTACCTTGGGTGATCTATTTCCTGCACTAAACTCAGATGGAAATGGCCTGTTGAGAGGACGTCATAACAAATGAGGATCATATGTGTGCAAAGTGCTTACTAAATGGGAGCTATGAGTGGGGCGGCCATGTGTCCATGCAAGAGTATGTGTGTGCATATGCTTGTGAGTGTGCAAGCATGCATGTGTGCATGTGCATACACACATGTGTGCTTGTGCGTGCCTGACTCAGGTTCTCATGCTGGCATGGCAAGCACTCACCAATTGAGCCATTTCCCCAAGTCTGATGGTTGCCGTTTGATGGACAGATCTGACCTCGTGTCTCCACACTCGTCCTTCCCTTTTAATTAGTAATGGGCAATCAAGGCTTCTTTGCCCATCCATCTATGTATTTTGACCCAGGGTCCAAAGGAAATACATTCCCCACAGCCTACCTTCTTCCCCCGGATCGTGTACACCTGCTTGACTGGAAAGCGCAGAAGCTCCGAGGCTTGGCTGAGGAAGGCTGCCAGACTCCTGGTGTTCTTGTGACTGAGAACCACTGTCTGCTGGCTTCTAGGATCCCCGTTCTTCACCAGTGTCAGCTTCCTTGGGGCCACCGGACTTTTCCAGGAATAGGATGTTTCTGGAGCTTCATGCCCACCTTGGAAAACCTGTGAGTGGCCAGCAGAGGGGCTTTTCCGTGGAAGTCGGCCCTGCTCTCTGGGAATTTTGGGGGGCTTCCTATCAGAGCAGAGGTAGCAGCCCCCATCTTGCAGCTGCTCCAGGGCACTGAGGCCATGCAAGCCCCGGGGTGTGGTGACAGAGCGCACCCCAAAGGAAAGAGGCATGCGCTGAGACAGCTCATCCATTAGGGCGCTGAAGGTCTTGAAGGTGCGCTGGTGAACAGCCAGGCGAACCCCAGCAAACTGGGGATCTCCTCGCTTGAGAAAGGTTATCTTCTTGGCCGGTGTCACCTCAGTAACGGAGGGAGTGTGAGCCACGGAGGGCAGGAGACACTGCCGGTGGCTTGGTGCAGGGTGGCTTGGTGCAGGAGCATCCCTCCTGTCTCCCGGGGTGATGTTCATGATGTGGGAGCCCAGACAGCTCTAACAGACAAAGGAAGAGAGGCTCAGATGGTAACTCACCGATTAGGACGATCTAGTCTCCTCCCTTCCTTATGAAGGCGCTTTCTGACACCTCAAGTTAGTTCTATCCGACTATGTAAGGAGAGTCTGATCCACCTGGGTTAAAAGGTGAAGATTTAGCAATGGGGAGATCTGAGTGCCCATCCCACCTCCACCACTTGCTATCTATGTGACCCAGAAAGGCAATGACTTAGAATGTCTATAGAATTCAGCTTAGTCAGTCTGGATAGTGGTTATAGTAAGCAAATGAATTTATACACCCAAAGCACTTGACAGAGAGCAAGGGTCAAAAGTCTTGACTCTCTTCTTTTCTCTAGTTTTTCTTGCCCTCTTCTGCCAAACTGGCATTCCCTGAATGTTCTCTTGTTTTCTCTTCTAAAAATATAGGTAGAGAATAAAGATGGACGTTCAGAGGTAGGATGCTAGACATGGAGTCAAGAGCTCTGGCCAGGAGGAGTCCCTCTCCTGTGGTCTCCCCATTCACCCGGGAGATCCTTGTCTCTCTGTTCCTCCAGCTAGTGGAGGGCTAAAGTTGAAGCACTGGCCCCAAACTCTCTAGGGACAGGGGCTCAGACCAGGAGACTCTTGTCTATATCATGGAAAGCAGGACACATCCTGTGTCTTCCTTATTAGATTGTTGTTTGATTTGATATTAAAAATAAGTTATAGGGCTCAGCAAGGTGGTTCTGAGAGTAAAGATATTTGCTGCCAGGCCTGATTGATCTCTGGGTCAATCAGAGAAAAGCACATGGTGGAGAAAAACCTACTCCTGTAAGTTATTTTCTGACCTCCATGGGCACACACACACACACACACACACACACACACACACACTAAATGAAAGGTTTAAAAAATACAATTCTTAAAAGCTATCTCTAACACCCCCCTCAAGTCTTTTTAAGATGGGTGATGAGCCTCGTGAGTGGCCATCTTAGCTTGCTGCCACCATCAGGAGAGACCAAGGCACAGCCCTGTTCCCACTGACCATTTCCACTCCCACTACCCCATGGTGTGCAGCCCTTTTACATCCCATAGGATTCTTGCAAAACCTTCCGTGTACCTCTCCTCTCTGCTCCCAGGTACTCCTCTCTGCCTGTGGCAGCCAGGTTGCTCTGAAACCTGGCTTTTTCTTGTGTTTCCCAAGCCTTCCTGGGCTTCCCAGCATCTGCAGGAAAAAAAACAAAAACAAAAACCAAAAAAAAACCGTGTGTCCCCTGTCCCTGCCTCTTCTCACAGAATTACTCTAAGGTCCTCCAGTCAGGTGGCCCTGACCTCCTGCACCCCACTGTGACTGTCCTCTTTGCTGTGCCCTCTCCAAGCGCCCATGGTGATAGCAACCACCATTGTTAGCCTAGGGTCTCCAGCTTCTCCCTCCTGGCAATGCCTTTCTCAGCCTATTCCACCTGGGAAGCAGAGCTTGCACTCTCCAGGGCTCCCAGACTTGTGCCTAGAAAATAAAGGTGGATGAGTAACCCTGTCCCTCATAGAGCTTCCTGCTGGGAGCAGGACCTGTCAGTTATCTGGGACCTGAGCCAATGAGGTTAGAGGATGATTTTTCACTCGAGAGTGCTCAGAGACACAATGGACACTCCTGGTAACATGGGTGGCTCCCAAGGCCACACCTCCCACACCGTTGGCACAGCTCCTTATTTGTTGGACAGAAAGGGACTGTCTCTCCTTTTTAAAACCATGGGGCACAAAAGAGCCTTGTAATCCTCTCATCTCTGGGCAGATGTATAATTAGCTCATGCAACCTCCTTCCTCCCCTATAATCCCCACAAGCTGTTCTCATTAGCTCTCCAGCCAGTGTGACTATAGCTCCAGATACAGTTATTCCTCCCCCCCCCCGAACCTATCCATGGGGGGCTATTTGTACCTCCTGATGTTTATTTTAACTCACAACTACAGCCTTTGCTGGTGAACCCAGAGAAAAAGGAAGTGACATAGTGTCCCCAGCACCGCCGTGTTCATGGTCATTATCAGGTCTCTAGTGCCAGCAAGTCTACCACATCACTATGTCCCAGGTATCACCATATCTACTGGAATCATCATGTCTACCATGCCCCACAGTGTCACTATTCCCCAGAGGTTCACTCTGTCCCAAATACCCTTGAGTCGGCATGTTCTCTGACATCACTCTGTCCCACAGCAACTCTGTATCCTCCAACATAACCATGTCCCTGATATCATCATGTTCCCAGCACCACTGGGTCCCTTAGTATCACCATGTCCCCAGCACCATCGTGTCCTCAACATCAGTGCTGCCCAATATCACCATGCCCTCCTGCATCCCCAGGAGATAGGACTCCTGCCCCTGTAACCCTGCTTGTGCACAGGAGGCCAGAGGAGACAACAGTTTAGTAGGACACTCAAGGAAAGGCAGAGGTCTAAGGCAAAGACCTCCTTGGCTCCTCCAGGCCCCAGGTAGAAGTGTAACATCACAACCCAAGGGCGTGACAGCCCCATGATTCTAACATCCTTCTAGACTATTCTATGAACTAGAATTTCTGATCATTAAATAGGTTTCGTGACTTGCAGGATCCTAAATTGCAAATCAGAGCTGGCAATTCCCAACTCTCCCAGTAAATGTCCTGCACTGGTGTGTGACAGTGTTCTGCAGGGCACTGCATAGATACATTTAGCAACACACATCCTCTCACACCATCCATACACACAGACTCAGTATGCCACTGATACCCTCAGACACACTCAAGCATATTTTTATGGGCATGCACACACATTACATACGTGTGCCCATATACACACTTTAGAAGGGGATCTCAGCCCCAGGAGAAGGAGCTGGAGGGGCAGACCTTCCCAGCTGGGGTCTATGAAGGGGACACCATGGAAGGTATCACTGGAAGAATTTGTCCAGTCAACACACTATGAGGAATGGCTACAGAGTTTTAGTCTTTGTGCTCCCCTAACCCAGTATACAGCACAAGAGAGCAGATGATGTGATATCCTAGGTGAATACAAGAATGAATGAATGAATGAATGAATGAATGAATGAATGAATGGGAAAAAACAGCAAGTAGCTTTGAATGTGAAGGACTCAAATGGTCCTTGAATGTGGACTGTTCAGTAACAAGAGCCAGAAGCTCTTGCTTGATGAGTCTGAGTTGGGGTCCATGTCATGGGATACAAGCCTTACATATGGTGTTGGTTAGCCAAAGAGCAGCATCAGGAAACACTCACATTTCAATGGACACAGAAACTAGGAGAGAGCTTGGGCTGCGAGGTGGGTTAAGGCCCCTGCTAGGTCTCCTAGGTGCCTCATGTACCACAGGTCCCAGTCCCCTCTCCTGCAGGCAGATCTTCACAGGTGAGGCAAAGGACCCGGCACTGGCCAACAGAGCATAGTGCATCTTAACTTCACATCCTTTCTTGGTCTTCATCTTCCCTCTTAGCCTTGAGAAGTATTACCCTTCTTCATTGGCCAAGCGGAGGCTGGTCCAGTCAGGATGCCCTGTTCCTGTGGGATCCTCATCTAGTAGCACAAACAAGGAACCCACAACTACAGAGCTAGAGAAGTTCTTTCTAGTTCAGCACAGAGAAGACCACTTTCCTGACATTTACGTTCACATGAAGGTCTAGAGGTGTCAGATGGTAAGACTGTGGCTCCCCGCACCCCTGTTCTCCCAGTTAGTGGTCACATAGGTGGAACTAGCATACAGTCCCTCCAGGAAAATGGTGAGGCCCCACAGGCAATGCAGAGTCCAGTTGATTATGGGGGGCACGGGGGCTCTTCCTCAGTTTTCTAAGCTCCTGGAAGCCCAAGGGGGTGGAGAGAGGGACACTTGGGAGTCAGTGTCTTGTGGAAATCTGTAGCAAATGATCTTGGTAGCACAGAGTCTGTGTGGCCCCACCACCGGTCATGAAGTATTCCAGGGAAACCCAGGGCCAGAGGACACTGAGTCTGCCTGGAGGGGTGGAGTCAGGAAGGATGGAGAGGGCGGAAGGGTTCGGGGATTTCAGCGGAAGTGGACAGAAAGCAGAGGCTTCCAGTTTGGGGGCGTGGAGAGGTGGATCGGAGAAAAACAGATTAAGGGAGAAAAAATAGAAACCACAGGAAATACTCAAAAAGTAACAGGCCAATGGAGGAATTGGGCTGGGTGGGTCCGAGGGCCTGGGGGAGGAAACGGTTTAGCTAGCTAGAGGCGTGGCTCAGCTCAGGGAGGGGCTGGAGGCCAGCGAACAACAAGTAAAGATGGATTCAGGAACAGAGTAAATAGGGTGAGAGAAATCACCAGGCAGTCGTGAGAGACAATGGCTTCACTGCCAGAACAAAAGGGGGTAGACAGGAGGGAGGGGCATTATGGAGAACCTGAACAGCTGATGCATTTACGCAGCACAGATGCTGGAAGCGGTAGGTAATAGGGCACTTGGCTCCCAGAGGCAGCAAGAGCCACAGACCTTCACTCATCAGGGGGACTAAGTCCTACTTGGGGTCCCCATTGCTTCAAGGGTCTGAGTAGGACATAAGGGGCCATTTGATCATTTTAGCACAGTCTTCTAGAGTCTCAACTCTGTTATAGTTACAAGGAGATTGATAGAATTGTATGATCCCCTAGGAAAGAAAGGGATAGAATTCTTGATGAGCTAGGATGTCATATTAATAACAAGCTGTATCTAAATTTCAGGGATTCTGAAATGTGTGTGGGGGAGTGTCTTTGTGTTGAAGGTTGACAGTGACCAAGTGCAGTGAACACTTTATGGAATCCTCTCACTATTCCATTAGGGAATACAAAGCAGTGCCAGTCCTAATGAAGCAGTGTGGTGGGGGATCACGAAATTTACTGTGGAATTAGCACTGAACCCAGAAATCCCACATGTGATGTACCCAGAGCAGCTGGAAGCAGGAGCTGAAAGAGATGTGTGCAGCAATGTGCATAGAGGTCTATTCACAGGAGACAGAAACTGGAAACCACGCGAGTACCCATTCACAGATGGATGGATAAATGCCACATAGTCTGTCAACGGAATGGAAGAGGAAGCTCCTGTACCTGTTCTGACACTTGAGGGACCTACTGCTTCCTGGCTCAGCTTTGTTCTGCCTGGAGCTGGCTAGCGGCTGCTTGGCTCCTCCATGGTTCTATGACCTCAACCACCGCAAGGTGGGTGCTGAACTAAGGAACGCTGGAGTTATCTGGGGATGGTCTGGGAAAGGCCTGCACACAGTTTCCCGGAATGAGTCTTGAGAAATACCAAAGACAATAGTCCTGGATCGTATTCTCGACTTCTGTCACAAGGATGTGGGAAACTGTAAAAACACAACAACTCCCTTTCTTTCCTACACATACTGCAGATAAGTTCGGCATTTTGGACCTCTGATCCTACAGATCCCTACAAAGATCCAGGGCCCAAAATTAGGAAGAGGGGAACAGAGAGCAGAGGGAACACTAGAGATAGCTCAGGGTGACCAAGGGACCCGATGGTGTACGATTTCATCCGCAGCTACTAGGAAGAGACTCCCAACTGTTGAGAAGGGAAGATCACATCTAGGACAACCAAGGAAAAGACGTCTCAGACAGGAAAAGGCCTGATACTGGCACAGGAAGGAGAATCCCTGGAAACTGCCGAAAAGCAAAACAAAGACGAGTGTCGGAACATCTTCCTGCCCTCCACCCCGCCAGACTTGCCAATAGTCTCTAGGCAGCTTATCTGTAGGGGAAGCGGGCCACAGGCCTGGCATCTACTTAGGGGGGCTTAAAAGACAAGTGAGATGCACATTCTGGCATGGGTTCTTCAAAGGCAGGAAGCGAGACTGTGTGTGTGTTCCCTGGACTTGGCATACCGAGGTGTCTGACAAATGTGAGTGGAGTAAGTGATGCATACAGCGGGATCCATATAGTGGGGAGGGCTGAGAGAACGGGTGCAACCAGCAGAGAAAGCAGGGAGAGCAGAGACGGCACCTGACTGTGGCCCACTGTGTATGTGAACAGCTATAGAAGATATCCTGTAGCTGCCAGGGCTGAGGGAGCTCTGGAAGGTCGGGATGTGCACAAACCTATGGGCCAGTGAATAGTTCCAAGGGCGTCAAGATGAAAACATCAATTGTAAAGAATAGGGGAAAGTTGGGGAGGGCAGAATGGGTGGATTGGGGGCGGGCAGTTAGCCCTGAGGTAAGGGGCAGAACCGAACATTAGTAACAGCTAGGGCAATAGGGAGATGGCGTAGGTAAGTACGAACCTATGCAATTCCCAGAACCTTGCAAAAGAAGAGAGAAGTGGGGAGCAGCCTGGTATAATGCATAAAACGTATAATGGTGCTCACTTATAATCCCAGCACGGGAGAGGTAGAGACAGGAGGACCAGGGGGCTTGCTGACAGCCTAGTCTACTTGGTGAGTCCCAGGTAAGTGAGAGATACCATCTCAAAAACCAAAGACAGATGAATGAGAACTGAAGAAAGGCTCTTCATTAGTCTCCACACACATACACAGGCTCACAAAGACACTACATGCACACAGAAGTGTGTAACGAACACACACACACATATACGCACAGACACATGCACACACACGTACACTCTAGTGTGTTCACACAGAACTTGACAGGGCTTTTTAAAGATATTGGAGCAGTCATCAAAACTCAGGATAACAGCATTGAACATTGACGCTTTGTTGAGCCTGGGCAGCTGTGCCAGGAATCAACCACAGAGATCCCATCCCACCTATGACTTAGCACACACAGAAGTCCAGAAACAGGCTATGAACCTGGCGTTGAAACCTCTTTAGCCTGCAGAATAAGGAGAAATGGCCAGAGAACAATCCCAGGCCAGAGAATCATCTCTAGGTGATGTTCCAGGTTATAGCATCCCCCAGTCACTCTCAGAAACCTACAGGGCAGGGAAAGCCAGTAGGGAGGAGACAGCCACCTCAGACAAGCAAAATATAAGGAGGCCACTCACCACCTACAAGAGAAAATGTGGAACAAGACAGCAAAAGCCAGCATGCTCAGACTGATAAGGGCCTTTTCCAGAAAGTGACAGGGATTAGAGATCACATGGCCGCCATGTCTCAGGGACTATGGTCAGCAGGCATGTGGGTCGAGGAGGACCTATTGGCAGAGCCAAGTCTCCTGTTCAGAATTCTTACTACTATAAAACACTCAACCATCAGCTATGAAAGAACCCCAGGAGGCTCTGAGAGGCACTAATGTGTCTGTTCCTTTGACTGGGGTCATGGTACCACAGGGCTTGGTCATGTGTCCCAGATCATTGAGTTGAATATATATCTGTCATCCAGAAAATACAAATACAGCTTTCATAAGATAGTAAGCTGAGGCTGGGCAAGATGGTGCAGCCAAGGTGTTTGCCATACAATCATAAGGACGTGAGTTTGATCTCCAGAACCTGTACTAAGTCACGTATGGTGGCACGGGCTTGTTATCTCAAGGAAACCAGAGAATTCCTGAGGCTTGGTGGCCAACCAGTCTACCAATTTGCTAAGTCCTTGGTATTCATGAAAAAGCCTGACTCAAAAACGAAGATGGGTCAGTAAAATGGCTCAGTGGGTCTTGCAGCTAACTCTGATAACCTGAGTTTGATCCCGGGACCTCACATTATACAGAGAGCTGACTCTTAAGTTGTCCTATGACCTCCACATATGTGCCATAGCATACATTCACACATGCATGTACACAACCAGGGTAAAAGAGCCATAACTGTAAGGCCTGCAGCAGAAGCCATTAGTTACCAACTAGGAGGTAGCTGCAGCTATTATGCAGGGGATATTCAAGAACCCCAGGCTCAGGAAGGTTCAGGAGGGAGAGGCAATGCAGCTGGTGAGGGAGGCCCCCCAAGGCTGTTGCAGCTGTGGACTGTTAGACTCTACCTACAAACACTGGGCTTCTGTGTTTAGGGTAAGGACCAAGCACTGGGATTCTACAAGCTTTCAGTCTGTACTTTTCAGACAGAGCTGGAACTCACTAGGGTCATCCACTAGGCATAGTGGGGCAGCAATCACATGTTACCCCATCATGACATTAGCTCTAGGGGCATCTGAAACTGTAGGAGGGCCAGCCCCCTGTCAGAGCTTGGGAAGGTGCACATCTATACAGCAGGGTAAAGTTGATGCCAGCAGTCACCTCACTGAAAGGAACTCATTTGATGTCATGGTGTCTAGAAGCAGACAACCACAACTGGGTACCATGACAACTTTGGAGCAAAGCGTGGTATTGCAAAATGGGGCTGGGAGCAAGTCCCAGGTGTGGGTCTGTGCATACTTAGGCATGTTATTTCAGCCTGTCCTTCTGTTCCTATGAAGCCAGGAGGCTGGGAAAACCCCTCAAACAGAAGAAACCAGTGGCCTGGCAAAGTGCCATGTTTTCCCCTGTGCCCTGATCTTAGGTGGCAGAGGCTATGCCAGAGGCAGTTCTCGGGTAGTAACAAGGCTTCTTCCCTAACCTGCTTCTGCAGAGTGTGGGCAGCCATCCTAGTGTTTAAAAACCAAGGACCATGGACCCCCAAAGCCTCTGCACCCTGGGGACAATAATTTGAAGTCCAAACAGGAAAGGGGACCAGCCCGGAGCGCTTGGAACGGTTCCATGGCAGCAGAGTGAGTGACTCTGACACCGCTGTGGCCTCCGAGCAGAGAGCCTCATTTCCTCAAGAATGTTTTTGTCATTTTGTCATCATGCTTCTCACCGTGGTCGAGGTCGCCCTTGAGGCCACTAGAGGCCAAGTCCCGGTGAGGAAGGAAAGAGACAGAGGTGGGGCAGAGCCCAGGAGGAGACCAGGGCGAGGCCTGGGAGAGTGGAGTCTTCAGAGTCCCATCATCCGTCTACTGAGTGACCCGAAGCAACCTGTAGCCTCCATGGGCAGCAGACACTGGGAAATATTCATAGTCCCTGCTTAGGGTCAGCTTGAAGTGGATAATACTCTATGACACTTTATTGGGCATAGAAATAGCTCGTCTAGAACATCATTATACTTCAGCCTCTTCTTACCTGGAACTATATGGAAGCAGTTTTCTGTCTTGTATGGATACAGAAGAGGCTGGAGAAATAGTCTCTGTACCTGACATTTGCTAGGCAATGACCCAGCCTTCGAGGCTCTACCCTACCCCAGTATGAGGATGATGGCATAATGTTTCCCAGGGGATAATGTACAGCAGGAGGCACCTCTCACATGCCAGTGCACTGACAGTTACTGATTCTCCTCTAGTTAGACACTAGTCAGTAGATATTCAGCACAGTTAATGGATGTATGTAGCTACTTCCACATAACATACAAGATGAAGGACTCACTCAGTCCCACCTCTATGTCCTTGTCTTGCTGATTCCCACAGTGACTTGTTTCTGCCTTTCTCATCCCCCAGCCGGTCCATCCTGTATAGCTGTGGGCATATCTGGTTTATTTGTCCTACCAGGTCAGGAGGGATTCAAGAGTCCCCAGTACATATTGCGGTGTAGCACATTGCTGGTGGTTGGGAAATGCCTGTTGAGTGAATGTATGAGCGAAAGGACAAGCAGTCACTGGGTACCAGGGACATGAGGTTTTCAGTCTGGAATTGACCTGATGCCCAATCCCTAGGGTGACTATGAGGAGTCCAGACAACTCTGACAATATTTGAGGTCTGTGAGAGTGACAGGCCCATCAGTCAGGTCACTTTCTACTGGTCACTTCTTGGGCTGGGACTCGGGTGGTGGCTGCAAGGTAGTTCAGTGTTGAGTGTCCCAAAGCTTCAGGGTTCATGCTGACAGGGAGAGTCAACATCAAAGGTTAACTATCTGAAGGTTGTTTAGGGAGGAGACACAGGCAGAGCGCTCAATGCTCTGAGTTCAATCTGTATCTTAGAGGGATATGCTTAGAAGACACTGCCAGTGGGAAGCTTTGGCTACATACTTGTCTAGCAGGAGAGGAAATGGCACCATTGGGTCAGGAGCCCCAGAGCTAAAGAATCCAAGGAACTTAAGGAGACAAATGCAGTCAAGGCCAAGGCCAAGGGTGGGCTTGAAGTGGGGCAGCAAAGACTCTCTCTCTCTCTCTCTCTCTCTCTCTCTCTCTCTCTCTCTCTCTCTCTCTCTCTCTCTCTCCTTTCTTTCTGATCCCCTTCCTGGTGCTTCCTATTGTTTAACTGTAATCAGAAGTAAGAGGGCAAACAAGCTAGAGAGATGGTCAAAAGAAGTTATGTCCTTAGCTCAAAGGACATTAGAGTAAATAGACATTTAATAACCTTCAATGGTTTGTTTTCAGTTGCTGTAACAAAATATCTGAAGCAGGACACTTACAAAGGAAAAAAAATGTCTATTTAACTCAACTGTTTTGGAGTCTTTAAGTTCAAGATCAATTGTCCCCAGTGGTCCAGCCTTGGGAGAGGGCCTTTTGATGCTTGCCTGCATCCTTTCCTTGCAGATGGACTGGCATCACGGTGGGAGCACAAGAGAAAGAGAGTGGCAGCCAGAGGCCTTCACAGAGGACTAGCCTTACTCTTTTATAACAGTGTACTCTTGAGGAAACTCAAGAGATCCCATGAGAAGTACATTTACCCGTTCCAATGACAATACCTCCAGTGACTTCATTAGACAAGGCCACGCCTGTTAAGTGTCCTACCACCTATTAATATCATCACATTGGGGACTAAGTTTCCAACACACAGGGAGAAGCAGAGAGCCTGTGTGTCTCCCCTGGTCTCTTCCCCTCTTGGTATGAAGTCACCAGGATTCGTTCGTGTAGATCCTACCTAGTCACCACCTTCTAGTCATCTCCCAAAGTCCCTCCTTAATACACCACAGCCAAATGACGTTTTTACTCTCTAAGTGCCTCAAAGTGGGGGGGGGGTTATACTTTAGCACATAAAGCCTTAAGGGATACCCTGAAACCAACCATAATCATGGCACTCCAGGCTGATCTCTGGTCTTCTTCACCCAACTATGTCATCTTGTTCTCCCAGTCACCCACAGTCCACTGTTTCTAAACATTCTGGTTTTGTAAATACTCTGAACAGCTCACCATTGCAACCCCATGGTTGTAGACCAATACCTAATGCATCCTACCGCTGTGGCCCTTTTTTTGTTTGTTTTGGCTTTGAGATCCAGTCTCACTATGTACTCCAGGTTGGCTTCAAACTCTTAATCCTCTTGTCTTTCAGGTGCTGGGAGTACAGGCATGAGCCAACATACCTGGCCAAAGTACCATGCTTGAATGCCAAGTTCTGGACACCATCAGAAAGGTCAGGGAACTTCTCAAGGGAAGTGAAGTTCCTTGATGCCCAGTGCTACAGGAGCCATGATTTGAGAAATGAAAACCTTTGCTCTTAGCAACACCAGGAACTTCAGTCCTGCCTGTCCTTTGCTTTCCTTTCCTTGGGCTCAGTGCTGTTGAGGTCAAGGAAGCAGAGGATAGGAGTGATGGCTACCTATGGGGATGGGGATGGGGAAGGACATAGGCCCTCTCTGCACAAGGCAGGCAACTTCCTTGTGGGTCTGGAATTAAATTGAAGTAATCATCAGCTACCCTGAGAACATGGGCAGTAGAGACTTGGCGTCAGATGCAGCCTGGTCAGGTCACAACCGTGATGGATAAACGCTATGTCTTGGAAGGGGTGATCCTTGTTCTGGTTGCTTCATCTCCATCCTGGAGGCTGCTAGCCTGGATCCCAGGGAGCACCAGGTGGAGTCAGTTGGAGTTGGTTCTAACCTGCTGTAGGCATTGGTCTGACTCTAACTGAACTAAGAGACAGACAGACCGGGAGCCCTGGGCGATGCTCAGACAACCTGTTCTGTCTCTCCCCAGCTCCCCCTGCCCCGCCCCTATTTATCTACAAGCTCTCTCTTGACCATTTGTCCTGAGCAAGACCCGGAAAGTGCTGAATGTGTGTAAGTTGCCTTACATCCTTGGGCCTGTGTTTTCTCTTCTTAACAATGAGTTACTGAGACACAAAGGTGCTATGACTCTCTGACAGGACCTGGGGGGCTCCAAGATACCTGTCTTGGCTATCTGGAACAGGTAGCCTGCATCTTTTCCATCATGAAGGTGTCTACTTGAGAAGGAACAGGAGAATCAGATTTAAATCTGACCCTTTAAAATCTCAGCACTGCACTCCAGCAGGGGCAAGAATTCACTTCCCTGGGCATGAACATGTCCTCTATAAAATGGACAGACCCACAGACACATGCCCTTCAGGCTCTGAGGGAGTGATGGAACCCTCCTGAACAATCATGGTGGTCACACCTCTTTCTTCCCCACTCCCCTCTGTCCTGTCTCGGGGTTGTGTGTGTAGCTCAAGGAGCCTGCTTCACAGTGCCCCCTGGATGAAAGGCCCGGGCCACAGGAAAGCCTGTTGTTTCCACAGCTCTGGGCTTCCTCCCTTTGTCTCAGCGTTATAAACAAGCCCATTCCCAAAGCCACAGCTGATGATCCAGCTGCAGGCTGTCCTTAGGCAATCCAGCAATAGAAAGGGCTCTTAGATAGGATGAGTTTAGCCTTGAGCCAGCCTGATGCTGGCTGGACAAGAGTCAACCTATCCACATAGTTCCTTGACACAACACTTAAAGGCAGACCAGCCTTGGACCTCACTAATCTGAGACCTAGACACCAAGTATCCTGCAAGGAATGCTCTTTATAGGATGCAAAGCATTATCACCCATTTTCCAGCTGACCCCAAAGCATCTTGTCTAAATTGGGTCTTTGGAGGAATATGATATGAATGCTAGAGAGCAGAGAGGCCAGGCCTGATCTGGTAAAGGGCAGTCCAGCCTTCCTGGTTGTCTCCAAGGCCCTCCTCTTCTGGCAGATCCTTATACCTACCAGTACCCCAGGTTCAGCCTCACAGCCTCAGAGTGGCAGAGCACACCTTCTCCAGACTCTCATTTAAGTAATCAGATTGCCTTTAGTATATACTTATTGACTAATAGACAGCAATCCAACCGATCAATAAAGTTCATGATGCCTTCTGTGTGGTTGTAATAAGCCCTACTGGTTCCTTTAAGCTCTTTTGACAAGCTGTTTTTCAGATGGGAGAATACATAACATAATAAAAGCTAGGTGTGGGGCTTGGACGGAATGATGGCTCAGTTGGTAAAGTGCTTCCCACACAAGCATGAGGACCTGAGTTCAGACTTCCAGCACTTATGTAAAAAGCTCTGGGGAGGCAGAGACAAACAGATCCCTGGGTATCCATGGCTACCTAGTCTTGCTGAATCAGCGAGCTCCAGGTTTAATCAGGACACTCAGTATCAGCACACATATACATGCACACCCATACACACACACACACACGCATACACATAAATTGAGTGTGTGATGGCACATGACTGTAATCCCAGTACTCAGAAGGCTGAGGCAGGAGGATCACAAGTTCAAGGACACCCTGGATTACATGATCTCTCTCTCTCTCTCTCTCTCTCTCTCTCTCTCTCTCTCTCTCTCTCTCTCTCTTTCTCTCTCTCCTCTTTGTCTCTCTCCCTCCCTCCTACTCTTCTCTCCCTCTCTCTCCCTTCTCTTCATACATGTATATGTATATGTATATGTGTATGCGTATGCGTATGCGTATGCGTATGCGTATGTGTATGTGTATATGTATATAGTACACAGATATATAAAGTTGCCCCCCAACCATTTACAATCACATAATCCACTGAAGATGGACTCTACATTCTTGTCAGTTACAGTTCAGTTGATCTTTACTGCTAAGAAAGAGTTAACGTAGCTATTACTTGTGGCAACTTTTCTCCTACATCAGAGTTGATTTCCCTAAATTGGTGGAGGAGTGGAAAGGGAGGGAGGAAGTAGGAAGAGAGGGAGGAAAACCGCCTTAGGCTCCAGATCAAAGATGCTCTGAGATCCAAAAGGAAGCAGGGACTCAGAGGGTGGGGGGTTTTCATGACTGCATCCTCTTGATAAGGAGCTGGATCTTGAGATGGCCTCTTCCTCCTGCAGACAGACCCCAGCTGGATCCCCTTTGCCACCAGAGCAGGCAATGGCACCAGCCCCAGGACCTAGGAGGTCCCAGAGGCAGCCCCAGGTGGAGGAAACGTGTCTCAAGCCAGGGCATGAAAGAGCGATAGGAAATACCCATGCTGTTTACACGTTGCCAGGCTGGGTGTGTTGTTAGCTGCGGGTCCCGTTCACGTCACTGACGTGTATGAATGTGTGATATTAACTGAGGTCATCCACCCATGCCAGCAAGGGCACAATTAATTCCGTGTCATGTGTTCACAGGCACTTGTGAGTCCCATCCAGGCCCGGAGCCAGTTGAGTTAGCTTTGCTGATAGAACATTAGGAAACAGTTTCCTAGGCAGCTGAGGACCGGAATAGAAGATTCAGATTTGATGCAAGAAAAAAAAGCTAAAGAATTTCAAAACTTCACTACTTTGGCTTGCGTGTGTGTGTGTGTGTGTGTGTGTGTGTGTGTGTGTGTGTTTCTACTCTTACATCTATGTGTGAGTGGTAGCAATGGCAGAGGTTATCTTCCTGGATTGCCTTCTGGCTTATGTTCTGGGAGAGTCTCTCACTGAAGTAGAGTTCTCTGACTCAGCTAGCCTCGCTGTCCAGGAGCCCCAGGGATCTCTCTGTCTCCTTCTCCCCAGAGCTGGGATCACAGTTGCATCCTCACCACAATCATCTTTGATTTTGCTTTTGTTCTATGGTTGCTAGGAATCCAAACTTCTGGATGCTTACAGAGCAAACACTTGGACAACTGAGCCATCTTCCCAGCCCCCTGCTTTCTCGTTTTTTTCTTTCTCATAAAATTAGATTAAAGTTTCTAGTTAAAGTGAGGAGCTGGAGGCTGGAGAGATGGCTCAGAGATTAAGACCGCTGGCTGTTCTTGGGGACCTGGTTTCAGTTCCTACCACCCACAAGTTGGCTCACAGACACCTGTAATCCTAAATCCAGGCAGTCTGATGGACCCTCTTGACTTCCCTCTCCTGACTTCCTTTCTTGGTTTCCTTAGACACTACATGTGTGGTGCACGGACCACACATGTAGTGTTTCAGGAAAAAAAAACACTCATACACTATGTCTCTATATCAGTCTGTCTGTCTGTCTATCTAAATATATATATCTATATATAGATAGAGAGGGAGGAGGAGGGGAGGGGAGGGAAGGGGAGGAGAGGGGAGGGGAGGAGAGGTGGAGGGGGAGGGAGAGGGAGAGAGTAGACTCACTGGGCCCTGAGCTCAGCATCAGCAAGGGGCTTTCCAACAGAAGGGTATTCCTAAGCCCACTTTCTCTAAGGCTACTGGAGATCCTGCCCCACCCCCTGAGAGCCACTGTGTTTCTCCTTCTGGGGCTCCCAGATACCCTAGACCTAGTAATTACAACACTCTCATCAGGAAGAGAATTAGAAGTGGCTAGGAAGAGGGAGAACAAGAAGAGAGAGGATGCTCAGGGGTAGAGCAGGGATTCTGGAAATGCATATCTCTCCTGACTGTATTGACCTTCCCCAACTTTTCTCTTTACCCTTTCCCTCTTGTAAAATAATGCTTGTTGTTATTGTTATTATTATTATTATTATTATTATTATTAACGAGTGCTATTGGAGTATTTGACCATGATCCTATTTCATGACCTCAGGGAAATCTTGACTAAACTTACCTAGACTTCAAGGTCCCCACACCACAAATATGAAAGAGGAATGGGTTGAGCATGCTAAACGGAATGGAGAGTGTATTGTACAAGGGATACAGGGCACTCTTCTTTTTCTAGGGCCTGGTACTGGCAGATACTGCCTGATATGTGTTTTTCACAGTGTTCCCTGTGGCCGGGATTCTTATTACATTTTTTTTCTATAATATTATACTTAATAAAATAAGAACTAAGGAGCTGAGGAGATGGTTCAGTCAGTAAAGTGCTTGCTGACTGAGCACACAGATCTGAGTTCAGTCCCTGGGTCCCGTGTGAGAACACCTGGAGTGGTGGCCGGTGCCAGTAAGCCCAGCACTGGCAAGGCAGAGACTGGTGGATCCCTGGGCTTCTCTGGCCAGCCAGCTCGGCTGAATTGACAAGCTCTGAGTTCAGTGAGCGGCTCTGTTTCAAAAGGTGCAGGGCAACTGAGGAAAGACAGCTCATGTTGACCTCTGGTCTTTACACAAATGTGTACATATGCATGCATGCAGAGGCACATGCATGGATGTGCGTGCATTCACACACACACACACACACACACACACACACACACATGAATCTACTTCACAGGGACACCACAGTAGGGAAGAAGGTTTGGAAGCTGCCTAGCAGATTTGAGGGCCCGTATGCCAGCCCAGGAAGCAGAGCGTGGGATGCAAAAGGGTCTTGGCTCCTCTTATCATAGCCATGGTGCTGTTCTGATAGTGAGGTTCAGAAGCTTCCAAAAATATTGAGTCTTCACCTCATATTTGTAATTATGCTATAATTCTATTTGGGAGGAATTTGTGAGAAGTGGGAGACTCTTATAACAGTATAATATTACCATGTCAAATTATAAACTAAGACACATTTCCACACGAGTGGGAGCAGATGCACTGATGTGGCCCTTTTAATGCCAGGCTACACTCGTCCTGCCTTCCACACTCTTGTTATAGGGAGAGTTAAGGGACATGTGGCCATATGGTGAGGTGGGGGCCTGTGCACCATTGCATGTTTGCATGTACATGCAGAGGCAGAGGACAACCTTAAGTGTCATTCCTTAGGAGAGCAGAGCCACTGTGCTATAGTCATTTAGACCCAAGTGCCCTTCCATGGGAAACTTGCCCCTGTGGGCTGTCCAGAAGGGCAGCAACTCTGGATCACTGAGGTATTGACCTGTGTGAGCCACTGAGGAGTCAAGGTTGTTCAGCGTGGCAGGCTGTCCACAGAAATAAGCATTCAAGTAGGAGACAGGCAAACAAAGATGCACACACTGTGGGCCAGGGAGATGGCTCAGCGTTAAGGGCATTGGCTGCTCTTCCCGGACATCTCGATCTGATTCCTAGCACCCAAATGACAACACGTAAACATTTGTAACTACAGATCCAGGAGATCTGGGGCTCTGTTTTGGCCCCTGTGAGTTCCCAGGCAAGCAAATGAAGACAAGATCCTCATACACATAAAGTGGGGGTGTGGGAGAAGCTTCACAGGGAAAGATGTACGGGGAGACATCACAATGTTTGCTGTGCTCTTGACTTCATTCCTTACAGGTTATTTAATTGTCTTACATATTCTAATTTTTCATGGGATAGCATATACTAATAACTGTTCCTTGAATGCTTATTCCAGAGAAGTAAAACTTCGACTTCCCTGACAACCAATGCACAGATGTTCACAGCACCTTTAAAAAACTGGGAGGAGATCCAGGAGCTGGCTCAGCAGGTAAAGGTGCTTGCCAGTCAGAGTTAGATCTACTGAATGCATGTGAAGGTGGATAGAGAGGACCAACTCCACAAAACTGTCCTCTGACTTCCACGTGTGCACCATGGGACATGCACTCCCCCACGCGCATTGTACATACAAACATATACTCAAATAAATAAATGCATTTTTTGTTTGTTTTTGAGATAAGATCTCATTCTATAGCCCAGGCTGACCTGGAATTTTCCATGAAGCTCAGACTCAGTGATCTTTTTTTGACAGTTAGGACCATAGGCTTTTACCACCATGTCACCTGGAAACAGCCAGATGTCCTTCAAAGAATGACTCTGAAAACAAGGACAGGAGGTCCATGCAGCAGAGTACAAGCCAGCAAGGAAAAAGAACTCAGCACACATTGATGTCACTGACACAGACTCTGGAAATGACAAGCTCACAGACTAGGAGACTCCTGTGGCTGCCAGGAAGTGAGGCAGCCTCAGAGGGAGGGGAGAGGGGTTGGCATGGCCCCTGAAGGGCACCTAGGGGCTTCCTGGGGTGATGTGGTGATGTCAGTGTCCTGATCTTCACTGGATCGAGGTGGTGTTCTGGTGAGAACTATGAGCGGTTCATCTGGGGTTTGTGTTATACCTGCATAAAAAACAGCAGTGATGTAAAGTACAAGGCATGCTTCTTTAAAATCAGTTTTAACAAAAACTCAAAAGATGACAGAGACCAAAACTATCCATTCTCTCCTGGTTTGTAAATTCACCAAAATCCCACATATGCCAGTCCATTAATTTTTTTCAGTTAGTGAAACATTTCACCATTTCTTTTCGGATGGTGTGGACTGAGGAGTTTTTGGAAGGGTTTCTAGGAAACCTCTTTAAAGATTGCCTCCTCCTCCTCCTCCTCCTCCTCCTCCTCCTCCTCCTCCTCCCCCTCCTCCTTCTCCTTCTCTTCCTCCTCCTCCTTCTCCTCCTCCTCCTGTACCTTGCTCCTTCCAGATACCTGGAAAATACCTGGAGCTCCAACAACCATTTTGTAACCACAAGGGAGTCCAGTCTTCAAGATAAAAGACACAAGAAATTCCAATGTCAATGGCCTTAGAGAGAACACAGCAGTCACGGACTGCCCCATAACCACTGAGTTGATTTTACATGACATGCCTTGGATTAGCCGGTCATAATCAGTAATTATTTCTCTCTGCCCAAGTCCCCTCACCCGTCCCGAGCATCTCTAGCCTCTACAGAGGGATTAGGAATTGGTTGATTGAGATGTAACTGAAAGTTAAGCCGTGGGCTTGGAAGACTGAAAAGGCAAAGAAAGCCTGTGTTTGTTCAGCATAGATGCCCACAGCTCGAGCAGATCAAAGCTGTCTGGGAAGCCGAAAGTGGAGGAAAATAAGGCCGAGTAGCATCCACGCCCGATAAGATTAGGAGAAGAAAAAAATTCCAGAAGCTTCTTAGAAGACTTTGGAGGGAAAGATAAGCAAAGGAGATGTTAGCTGCTTTTCTACAGAATTATCTCGCAGGGGCCTTTTAGTGGCATTTTGGTAAATAATAGTTTATTATTTGTCTTTGTATTTGGAGGCAGGTATACATGAGAAAGGTGTGTGTGTGCACTTGTGATGTATGTGCATGCTGAGGTCATTGACTAACCTCAAGTGTTGTACTCCAGGAATGCTGTCACCTTAATTTTGAGACAGAATCTGTCACTGGGACTCGGGACTCGGATCAGTCTACTGGCTGGCCAGTGAGCCTCGGGAATCCTCCTGTCTCTGCCTCCCCATCGCTGAGATTACAAGTAGATGCTACCACACTTGCCTTTCTTTTTTTAAGCATGGGTTTGGGGGCTCAAATTCAGATCCTTGTTTGAAGACAATACAAAATTGTCTTCCCAGCTTAGATAACCTAGTTGCACCTGTAACGTGGTGGCTCTTTGGTAGTGAGATGTGCCATTAAGCTGTCCAACTATCTTTGGGTTGCACAGGATTCTCTGTATGCCCAGGAACCCTGAAGCAGCTGCTTCCAGCAAAATGAAGGAAGCAAACAGGGGCTTTCAGGAATGAGAACAGACCATGACAAAACTAGCAAATTTACAGCTCGGCGGAAAGGCAGGGGAGGGTTTTTGTCTCTTCTTAGATGCGTGAAGGCTCTGGATCACCCAAGCCTGGATAAATTTTGATTTCCACCTCTTTGAGAGGCCTGGTGCACAGTCGTGCTGGGGCATAGGCCTCCCTTCTGCTGTCCAGGACGGACAGGCTTCTTTATCTGAAAATTTGAGTCCAGTCACAGAAGGAAGAGAGCATTCGTGGTCTCGAGGAAGATGAAAGGGGGGGAAGAGGGGACTACAGGTGAGAGGAAGAGAAGGGGCAGAGGAGGAGAGAATGAGGAGAAAAAGAGGAGGAAGCAGAGAGGAAAAGATGAAAAAGAAAGATGAGAGGGGACAAGAGGAGGGAGGAGGAGGATGGCCCTGTCCTTTTCTTTCACCGAGTACCAGAGATCCTTGGGAGAGTTGGCATGAAGCCATGCCTGCTTGCATGATGAATGAAGTCTCCAACTCAAGGTCCTGGTGCAGCCAAAAACCTGATGTGGGAGCTAAAAAAAAAAAAAAAAAATCCCTTCCTTGCCTGGGGCTTCACCAGCTCACCTCACTTGGGCAGGCGACTGGTGCATAGTCAGCCATCCAAGCTGTACAAGCTATCGGGCGTTGATAGATCCATGGAAATCCAGGGGATGGAAGCAACCAGAATGTACGAGAAACTGATTCATAAGGCCAGAGCCATAAAACTGGGTGCAGCCTGTATTGGGCTGGCAGAGTGGCCAAAGGTGGGTGGAGCGAGATTGGGAGGTAGAAGGGAACAGAACTTTCCAACATCTGTCAACAGAGGTGCATGTCGCCAGGGAGTGGCTTGGGATGTGAAAAGGCTTTTTCAGGTCCCGAGAGCATGCATCCCAATTCTGCTTTGGGGGAAGTGTGCTCTGCTTCCTGTCCCTTTTATCTTGATGGGCCCAAGTTCCATCCAAGGAGCATGCAACCATCACCAATGTTTACTTGGGAGTCCTGAGGCAGGGAAGCCTTCAGAGAGCTCAGCAACCGGAGAGGCCATTTGGCTTGAGCTACTTAACACATGCCCCTTTGTTAACAACACACTTAGCAGCTTAGGTCCCCACCTACATCAAACTGTACACACGCTCCTCTCCACACAGCAGTTGGGACACTCTGGCTTCCATCCCGCCAGCAACATTTGGTGACTCCTCATCTGTGGCCAGATACATCCTGAAAGTAGGTGTAGTGAGACAATCCCCCCTAGATTGGTGTTGGGTGCACACACAGCAGGGCAGTGAAAAGTTCTCTGAGTGAACTTTTAGGGAGAATCCCCTATTTACCATCTTATGCCTATGCATGATGGGGCATGCATATGATTAAAATCAGATGCATTGTGGGAAAGGATATGCACAGTAAATAAAGGCTTATGTAACCCAAGCTTGTCAATCAAAACATAAAGTCACCCACACTCTGCCCAAGCAACTTAACTCCTCTTCTTGGACCCATGCAAAGATGCCCTGGGCAATGACCATGGCTCCTGAGTTGCATGCTGGCTCTGAGCCCTCTGCTCTCTCGCAGTGGATCTAACCTGGACCTCCCTTTTGGCTTGGAATAAAACTGCTTGCTACTATGGTATTTGTATGTCCTTCTTCAGTTCCATATAGAAGGTGCTGAGAACCTGGAGACCCTGGATCCAGACAGAGACCATTGACAAGATTCTTTCATTCTAATCTCCCCAGATGGCCCCAGGGACCTTGGGCCACAGTCTAGTCTTTTGGTTCTTCTCCAAAGAATCTCCAGTGAGAAGCTGGATCAGTCAGGCTTAAGGAAACCATCATGGAGTGTAACATCATTGGAGTGCACCGCTTTCCTACAGCTACAGTCTCAGGAGCACATAGCTGGCAGCTCATTTGCTAAGTTGTTCTCCATACTCAAACAGCCCTGCCATTTGAAGGCACAGACCTGGCCGTGGGACACGTAACTACAGGAAACTGTGACAGCTGAGATCAACCATCCAAGGGATAGCACAGCACCCATTAGATGGATCTCTGCATTTCTTAAGGAATATCCCATTGACCTTTGAATTCCACACTCCTAAGACTGGCCCCCTTGCCACATCTGAAGTCCATGAGGATGGCACCTGGACTCATAGTCAAACAGGGTTTGTCTAAGCTGGCTTGTCCATTTCTGGCCCTAGGGACTTAGACAAGTGGCTTCTGTATGGTACAGGAATAGTCCTGCTTGCTCAGAAAGAGTAACAAACCATAAGGTGCACAGAAGTGGTGCACAGAAGCCTTCTGGGAGCCGTTGGGTATAGGTCTTCCATCTTTGTCCTAGTTACTGTTCTATTGCTGTGAAGACGCACCACGGACAAGGCAACTCTTACAAAACAAAACATCTGATTGGGGGATTGATAACAGTTTTAGAGGTCTCCGTCAGCATGGTAGAGAGCATGGTGGCAGGCAGGCATGGTGCTGAAGAAGTAGCTCAAAGTTCTACATCATGATCCATAAGCAGAGATGAACACCCGACCCCCAGTGACACACTTCCTCCAACAAGGTCACACCTCCTAATCCTTCTCAAATAGTGTCACTCCCTAAGACGAAGCCTTCAAATATATGAGCCCATTCTTGTTTATGGGAGCCATGCTGATTCGAACCTCCACAATCTTCTCAAGGAACAGCCTTAGCCTGGGAGATTACTCCAACAGAGGGAGCCTGACCCTGGGTCTCCCCTTGCAAGGCAGCAAACATCCATGGGCCGTCCCCATGCACGGACAGTCCCCAGGAGCTGCGAAGAACAGCAGAATGGAGTGGTGCTTCCTTCAGAACGCCCTGAAATATTTGCCCCACTGTCCATGGACCCGCCATGATGCTTGGCTCGTCCCTTTGCTTCCCAGCTCATTGCCCTCCCTCTGTAGGGATTTATGGTGAGGACCACCAAGAAGCTGTGTCCCTCTAAGCTCCTCCTCATTTGGAATACTAGAACCTGCCTGTGTGTAGCTGAGAGCCCGTGACTCTTGCTGCACTCTGTGTATCTGTGTGGTCTGCAAATATGCCGTCTCTAACCCCTGTCCCTGTCTCCTCTCAGGGCTGCCTGTCCCTGTGCAGAGACAGGGATGAAAGGCTTGGTTCGTTCTCTTCCTTAGGACTCATTCCTCTGATTCTCTCTCTGTGGAGTCACAGGGCTCTGAGAGAAGCAAAACGAAATCAGATCATCAACATGCCTGGCCTTCTCAAACTACCGTCTATATACAGCCCATTTGGGGCAGGGAAGATGGCTTAGTGGGTAAAGTCCCTGCCTGGTAAGCATGACACGAATTCCATTCCTGAAACCTTTGTTTAAAATATATAAAAATTAAATAAAAATGTGGAAGACTGACTATTGTAATGTGTACTTATAATCCCAGCCCTGGGGGTGTAGAGACAGGAGGACCCAGGGGCTGAGCAGCCAACCTAACCTACTTGGAAAGTCAACTATAGCTACCCAGAAAGTGCTGGATCTAAGAAGAAATAGGATGCACCGTGGTATCCCAGCAGTCCTCCTGTGCTTTCCCTGGTTCAGGATTTCACCAGAGAAACACCATAGCCAGTAAGTTCAGCGGGCTGTGTCTCGCTCTGATCCACAGGGATCTGGCCTGCCCCTCCAGCAAGACTACTTACTGAGTTACTGGCCAGGGCTCTCAACATTCTCGTGAAAAGCGGCTTGTAAGAATGTGCCAAGTCCTTCTCTGGCTGTGCCAAGCTTGAGATACACGGAATGATTCACCTTCAGGTAAATGCTGAGGGGGACTGGAGGGTGGGTGGACAGGTGATCACCTCCCCTCAGTCATTCCTGCACCACCTTGTCTTTTAGAGTGTCCTGTGGCTCATGGGTCTCTTCCCACCCAGGGGCTGAGTATAGAATAGCCCAAGCCACTGTGTTATTCCATTCCCCGTATTTCAGGGCATGTGACAGATCCCTAGCCAATTGAGAAGAATCTAAGAAAGCTTTTTCATGCATTAAAGGCATGTTAATAGGGCACTCATCTCATCTTGCCTTGGGATGCTGTCCTGTGTGTGCGATACTTGGTGAAGCTGCAACCACAATGTAACCGTGAGGAGGAAGTCAGGACTTCAGAGTCATTATCATCAAGTGAGTTAGTCAACCATACCTAGGGAATTTCTGTTAGATGAGCCAAGAAGTCTCATTTCATTAAATCCACTTTTAGCACAGAGCCCTTTATCTTGCATCCAGAAGCACCCTAAATGGTAACTGTGGCCCCAAATGCAGCTTTGACCTGAAGGTCAACATGACCATGCGCATCCACAGAAGACGCAGCATCGTTTTACCCTGCCCACATCCACAGTGACTAGCTGTGCTGTGACTGAAGCTGGCACACGGGATGCCGCATCAGGCATCCTGTCACAATCAGGTGAGGAAATGGAGGATTAGGGAAGCCAAAGAACAGGACTTGGTAGCTCTTTGTGTTTCACAATGGACTTATGTAGAACACTTGACTTAATCTTTATAAAAATAACCCAGTATCCTCAATTTGTAAGTCAGGTGAAGCTGAAGGAGGTGCCAAGGCAGCTAATTTGACATGTCAAGATGGTTACTTGACATTTCCTAGGTCACAGAGTGCTTTGAGAATGTGCGTATTTATTCGTTGGAGAGAGCCATCTTGTCTAAAGGATGGAGGTGTGTATGTGAGGGAGACTCAGCTCGCTTGGCTAAGTATCAGTACACCCAGATCAGTCCTCAGACTTCCCAGACTCAGTACCTCCCCTTGGTGACAGGCTCCTTAAAGGTACAAATTAACATATAGCCCAGACTTCCTGGATCAGAAGTTCTAGGTCAGTCGTTCCCGACCTTCCTAGCACTGTGACCCTTTTTTTTTTTTTTCTTTTCTTTTTGTTTTTTCAAGACAGGGTTTCTCTGTGTAGCCTTGGCTGTCCTGGAACTCACTCTGTAGACCAGGCTGGCCTTGAACTCAGAAATCCACCTGCCTCTGCCTCCCAAGTGCTGGGATTAAAGATGTGCGCCACCATGCCTGTCTCTGTTCTTTGGTTGAGACTCTGAGACAGAAAACCCCTGCTTTAGCGTGAGAGCAGTGCGTAGAGCCCAGTGAGGTGCCTTCGACCCCAACCTCCAGTGGATAACAATGTAAACTTGAATTTGAGAAGCGTGGCTTTGCACCCAACTGTTTTCTCCTAACTAGAATTTCCTCTCTGGGTGAGCCGTGGGCCACTAGCAAGACTGAGTCCTTCCCAGTACTGCAGACAGATGGAAAAGCACAGATGTGTCCAGCCACAAAAGAAGACGACCGGTAGTCACGCTGCGCAGCCCAGACTGTTTGGTCCCGAAGCAGGGACCCATGCTAAATGAGACTGCTTCTAAGACTAAAGGAAGTGTCTTTGATCTCAAAGTGAGGACAGTCCTGTGGGGGCCACGTGGGTGACTCACATCGTTGCTTATGCATTATTGCAACACAAACATCTGACAGAAGGGACCGAAAGGAGGAAAGATGTTTTCGTCTCGTATTTCTGAGAGACTTGTGTTCATCATGGCTGTGGTGAAGGCCCTAGGAGCAGACCTGTCCACGGTGGTTGGGGATGTGTTGGAAGACAGACAGTACACATTGCAGTTGCCCTGGAAGCCGAGAAGTCACCAGAGGTGGGCCACACTATAACCTTTAAAAGGCTCATCCCTAGTGACCTACTTCCATCAGTTAGATCCTTCCACGACCTTCAAAATGTACACACAAACTAGAGAGCAGGTCTTCAGTCATGAGCCTGTGGGGGGCATTGCCAATTTAGACCATGACTCTCACTCACAGAACATAGCACCCCCCAGCTCACGGTGTGGTGGTAGTCAGTATTGATCACACCCATCGGAGCCATAGAGCACCCAGAAACTGGGTCATGGTGTCAGCATGAAAGATAGAGCTTGGGGTAAGTCAGGGGGTGGGGGCAGATGTCTACAGTCACTTACCCTGTGCCAGACACCCAGATAAGTGACCCTATCTTAGCTTCCTACTGGAACCCTCAGTTCCTAGGGCCTTAGGGAATTTAAGCCTCTGAAAGATGAAAGGGCTCACCCAAGACCCCTGCAGCTGTTGAGTAAAGTACTAATTTGCTTTCCTCTGGGTTCTGAGTTCTTTGAGCAACCTCACCTCATATTCATGAGAGTGTATCAGGAAATCAGACTCCGCAGAGAAGCCCACATAGCAACGCCGGCGTCCAGTCTGCAGCCTTGGCTGTGGCTGGCCCCTGTGGCTGACCTCTTTGGCCTTATTGCTTCTGCAGCCTTCTGCTTACCTCTTGACTCACCTGTCTCTCGCTCTGGTGGCCAGGGACTTCCCACTCATTGTCCCTGCCTCATAGCCTAGCTAAGCTCTGAACGCAGCTGGTGCCCAGCTAATGTCTACGTGTGATGTTTTCAGAGACGCTGGGTGAAGGTCCTTATCTTTTGGGAATGGTGACATAAAAAAAAAAAAAAAATGATGGATATGGTCTCCATGAGTTCCCAAGGCCCCAGACCATGCCTAACCAAGTGAACTCCAGATCTGAGGCAGGTGAAAACCCTTTTGGTTGCAGAGGGGTTGAGCTGTGTCTGCCCAGAATCTCCTGCAGGCCTCAGGGTGCTTGCTCAAGAACTCCCGCTGACAGACTGATCTACTGACTAATTTATGTGACATACTTATGGAGTGACACAGATCTCCTGGAAGGAGTTCAGAGGAAAGCAGCCATGATGATTAAAGGACTGGAAAGTGGGTTCTTTGGGGAAAGATTCTGAGGACTGGCCCATGGGGATTGACGGTTCCGTGGCCTCCTTTAGGCTACCCCTCATTCTTTACCACGTAGACCAAAGCCCAGAGAACAGAGCACTCCCCGGCCAGCCAGAACAGGGTCCCACATGTGACTGATAGGCCATGGGTCCCCTGTCATATCAGCTTTTCCTCTTAAACATATACACACATGAGCACACCAACACGTGCCCGAACATGTCATACCCATGCTTACATGATTGCCTGGATGCACGCCCACATGTAAACCTTGCTCTCCCTTCCTCCCTCCCTCTCTCTGTCTCTGTCTCAAACACACACACACACACACACACACACACACACACACACACACACACACACACACACACCAGTACACTGAGGTGCTGAGAATGACAGATAGTTCTTGTCTCCTGGGTTGAGAAAGCTAGCAAGCCTGTCTGAGGTCATTCTGATTTGTAAGAGGATTTTTAGAAATCTCTGTCTCTGAGAGGGTAAACAGGGATCCAATCACACTCCTTCAGGAAGTGGGGGTGGAGTCCCCACTTTCTATCTGCACGCCTTTCTGAGCATACACCTTTCTAAGGGTTGAGCTGCAGTCTTCCTCGGGTTTCAGCCGTCGTTGTGTCATGACGAGGCAGTGGCTTATGCCTCTCACCTCTCTCTCTCATCACTATGGAGCAGTTGTGGAGGGTGGGGATTTCCCCTCCATGGAGGGAGCTTTTAGTGCTCAGTGAGAAGGATGCAGGGTGTGGCCCCCGTGAGAAAGTTGAAGCTCGGGTTCAGGAACAGTGATGACCATGCTGGAGCTGGTCTAAGGAACCCAGACTCAGCATGAACCCTCGCTCACTGGCCTTGTGACCTTCACAGCACCTTCTGCCCCACCCTTGGCTTCCCCATCACTGAATCTGGCCCAGGGGAGTGGCACTATCCCCACCTTCTCAAGGAGTCCTTGGATGTGAAGAATCCTCAGTTTGACTCTGGGGTCCTTCTAGGACCTAATCTCTTTGCATCTTGGTTACTTCTTGTAGGAATGAACAAAAGATTCAAACCCTGAGGCTAGTCTAGAAGATTCCGTAAGGTCATACCCAGAGTCCTCTAAGCCCTTTGTCTCCTTTCTTTTTTTGCCAGATTAGGGCATCGTGTATGCTAGGCAAGCCCTCCACTACTGAGCCCCAGCTCCCCCAGGCCCCGTTTCAACACTCTCTATTCACCCGGGTTCTGCTTGAGGTCTACATCTTCTGAGAAGCAAACTGGCCCCGTTTCTGGGTACCAGCCCCACCTGAACATCCTTACTCCTGCATGGCCAGCTGATACCCCCTCCTTCCACTGTGGGACCCTAGTGTCCTGGGAAGGAATTTTCCTCTCGCTGGCTCCAGCGACTGCATCATTCCCCTTGCAAGTCCAGGTGGGAGGACCGGACAGGCTGCAGCACTGACACCCATAAATCAACTGGCAGGAACCTGAAACTCAGCTGCTGTAACAGCACCGTGTTTCAACATGATCTGCTCCCAGCTCAGCAGGCAGCGGGGAGGCAGTGGGGCCTTGTGTCGCCATCAGCATCTGCAGCAGAAAAACCTTCCCATTTTCTAGGACTTCCCAGAGTCAGTCTTCCTACCCACCAACCCCTCAGTGGCTCACCTCACAGGTGGCCACCCACTCACCGTCCTCCAGGGAGCACTTGGGCATGGCTTGGCTCTCTGAGCCCAGGGAACAGCTAATCAAGGTCAGGCTGAGGCAGATGCTGACCTCCCCACTGGCTTTTTGATGGGCCCTCTGGACATGCCTCTGGATGGTCTTCTGTGGCTTTCAGAATTCTCTGCCCAGCCACTGGCCCTCTCACATGGAGGACTCACCACCTCAGCAGCTTCCAGGAGAGCTGGATTATGAGGAGCCCAAGAGGATTAGAGGGGTTCACCATCTGCAGAGAGAATAATAAGCTTTGTGCAGTTACACAAATGGCTTCTGGCCCTCGGCCCGAGAGGAGGCTCGTGAGGACAACAGAATGTTGCTATGTGTTCACAAGGAGCCTTCAAGCACCAGGGGTCCCCATTTGACTTCAGCCCCTGCAGTGGCCACAGCCCTGGTGATGTACAAGCTGGAGGACTAAGAGGAAAGAGGGGAGTTGTGGGACACCAGACCAAGGCGGACTGGCAAAGAAACAGGAGGCGGTATATGGGATGGTGTGACGGGAGATCTTGATTATTTACTTAATGGAGTGTAGAATCATCACAGGAACAACCTCTGGGCATGTTCATGAGAGTTTCTGGCTAGAGTTTATTAAGGTGGGAAATCCCATCTTAAATGTGGGTGGCACTATTCCATGGGCTGGGGCTCTGGGCTCATTTCCCTTAAGCCTTCCCTACTAAGACAGGCATTATATTCAAACTATGAGCCCAAATCAATCCTTCCTTCCCTGATTGCTTTTCTCAGGTATTGGTGGAGCTCTCACCTGCTCCTCCCTCTGCCAGCTGACATCTGGCTTCCCCACTGAGAGCTCCCACTTGCAGGAGCTCTCACCTGCTCCTCCCTCTGCCAGCTGACATCTGGCTTCCCCACTGAGGGATCCCATTACTCACTTCAGATTTAGTCAGCCATAGTGGTTGTCTGTTGACCACACCCGTGGGGACATGATAGAAGCCTGGAACAATCAGATCCACTCTCTCTCTCTGAAGACAAAACAATCTCAACTTTGCAAAAATGTCCCAGTTTAGGTTCAGGGTTGCCAGGAGGAAGTGGGTGAACTGTGACCTGCACCTCATGAACTCTGCTCAGCGGAGAGAAAGAGCCACCTGTGAGAATTCCTGGTAATGTCACCTTTGAGAGGCAGAAGCTGAGCTGCCACACATTCACTCCAGCCAGGTCATTTCAACAAGGAAATCAAGGAGGGTTTCCTTCTGGGTGACAGGAACATGTTGTCATCCCTGTGATCAAATGGGCATAGATGTGGGCCACAGGGAGCGGGGGGTCACTCATAATGTGCTGGCTGGGTTAACCCGGAGCATTTTCCTAAGTTATAGCAAAGATTATCAGACCTCATAGGCTTTAGCCATGATTCTTCCAAAACATGGGCAAAAAGGAGGCTCAGTCTGTATCTGCTTCTTTCATGTCTACCTACTGAACTTCTGCAAAGAGTGCAAGGCCACTGGTATCTAAGAATGCTATTCTAGATAGCCACAGCGACAGTCACAAAGCCACTGTACACAGAGGGAAAATAAACAAAACCACTGAAGCCAAGTGTGATGGTTTGAATATGCTTGGCCTAAAGAAAGTGACACCATTAGGAGGTATGGACTTGTTAGAATAGGTGTGTTCTTGGAGGAAGTGAGCCACTGTAGGAGTGGATGTGGAGGTCCTATTTTTAAGCTCCACCCAGTTCTGAAGAGACCCTCCTCCTGGCTGCCCATAGAAGAGAATCTCCTTCCACCTGCCCTTCAGATCAAGATGTAGAACTCTTGGCTCCTCCAGCACCAAGTCTATGTGCACGCTGCCATGCTTGCCACCATGACGGTCATGGACTGAATCTCTGATACTGTAAGCCATCTCCAATTAAGTGCTTGCCTTTATAAGAGTTGCAATAGTCATGGTGTCACTTCACAGCAATGAAACCCAAACTAAGACCCTAAGAAGCCTGCACATGGCGGCTCTGGAGCACACGACCAACAGTGTATACAAATACAGAGAATTGACAGTTTAGGAGGTAGGGCAAGAGGAGGAAGTAGGCCAATCGGGAGCATGCATGTCATGGTACTCTGTCCTAGCATCCCCTCGCCCCACTGCCCTTCTTTGGCTTCTGTAAGGTGAGCAGCTTTGCTAAATTCTGTGTTTACTACCATGATGCCCTGCTTCAGTACTGGTCCAGAATCTAGAACTGAGTGACCACTGGATAACACCCGTGAAACCATGAGCCTAAATAAATCAGAGATGGGGACAAGGAGGAGGACCCGGAATTAGGAAATTCAGATTCACCCTAGATTACATCAGTCTTCTTTGATGGCTCCATAAGACGCAATGAGCATCCAGCGATGAAGACGCAGCAGAAGCCACATACGATGCTTGTTTTTTGCAGTGGCAGACCCTTCCATTCTCTGACTCTTCCTTCCAGTTCCCTTGCCACACTCTCTTCCTTTCAAGTTGTGGGTGAATGCTGTCCTCTCTACAGGAGGCACAGCAACTGCTTGGCTCCAAATCCTGTCTCTAGCTCCTCGACCCACATATACCTCATCCCAACCATCCCACAGAGAGTCTATAACTATACACTGTATGTCTGCTCAGGCATAGCATGCTGTACACCAAAGGACTCAAAGGGCAGATATGTCCTCGGCTCTGGAGGCTGGGTGTCCAAAGTCAAGTGTCCACAAGACTAGTTCTTTCTAGGGCATCCCGTGTTGACTTTCGGATATTTATGACCTCACATGGATGGTCTTTCTATGTCTGTTTCCCCCTTCCAATATGGACACATACTTCCCGTTTCCTAAGTTTGGGAATACAAAATCAAGGTGTCCAGAATGGATGAGGGTCCATCCTAAAGCTCTCATTTACCTTCATTATATCTTTAAAGACCCTATGTGCAAGCATACTTGCATAGTGTTGGAAGGGACACAGCTTAGTGCCCAGCGTGCATGAATAGGCACATGTGTGTGCAGGAATCACTGATTTATAGTGTGGCCAAACATTTCTTACATGCTCAGGGACCATTTTTTTTTTTTAGTAAGCAGGTAGATGAAGAAAGGAACTACTGAGAGTGACTATCCCAGAGATGCCTCTCTGGGCTGCTTGTCTCCCCTCCCAGCTATAAAACCAGATGGACACAGTCACCTTGTCCTCCCCTGGGACCAGCAAGGCTCCCACCTGCTCCATAAGCTTCAGACTCTAGCAGGTTGAATTGATGTCGAGAGGATTGCGCAGGTGGAATGGACCCACATCAGCACCACACACTCTGCCCTTGGTGGAGCAGATTTCCCAGCCTCCTCTAGTCCTAAAAAACTCTCCCTGGATGACTGGCAAGCTGTCACTTTCTCAGGGTCCTTACAGGAAGTGGTCATGCAGCTCACATGGGTGAGAGGAGAGACATCCTGAAGCTTCGGAACCTCCACTTCCTGGTTCTGGAAAATCACTTTGCTTTCTGTGAACAAGAGCCCCACCCCTTTGCTTGGCCCACCTCCCAATGACCTCTTTGGACCCACCTGGAGTCTCAGAAAAGCAAACCGGCAGCACTGAGGGTTGACTGGAGCTGCTGGGAACTCTAAGTCCAAACACCAACAGCTGAAACCAGACATGCGAGGTATCACCTCCTTGTCTTTCATCTGGGACAGTCTTGTCAGGTAGCTAACAGAGACGCAATGGCCTTGATGTCCCAATGGGAACCCAGGGTTGGAGTCTCAGTCTTGTACTTACAGCATGATTCCTGGTACTAGACCGTCACCTCTGCATTCCGGATGGGAAGACAGCAAAGGAACGGGAAATGGTTTTTGCAAGCCTCCCCTACTAAGCCAACCTGGTTCCCATTGGCTACAGCCTCACTGAAGCCTCACCACGGATCTGTGTTCCAATTAGGAAGAGGGAGAAAGGAAAGACCAAGAGTGTGCTCTGGCTTTGTATCTTGTTCCTAAAACCCTCTCCTGACCTTCCCCTGTTCACAGTGATCTGGCTTCAGGTCAAAGACCTACTACGTGTCACCTAGCCGCATCTTGCTTGGAGTTTGATTAAATACCTACATACCATGGCCCAGCCAAATCTACATAATTGACAACACAGATATATTTGTGTGGGGGCTCTGGGGCATGGTTAACATAAAAGAAAGTTTAGAAATCTCCAGTGAGAAGCTCAGGCCCCAGCATAGCAAGATGTAGAACACAACCATAAATTCCCCTGGCTAGGAGTCGGGGGTGGAAGGGAGGGTCAGGGTGCATTTTAGAGGCAATGGGAAAAGATAAAGATCCCTTCCCCCACCCTCCACCATCTTAGTTAGCTTTCTGTTGCTGTGATAAAACACTGACAAACCAACGTGGGGAAGAATAGGTTTATTTGGCTTATAGGACACAGTCCATGGTTGATAGAAGCCAAGCAGGAAGTCAAAGCAGGATCGTGGAGGCAGGAACTAAATCAGGGACAATGGAGAAATCATGCCCACTGCCTGGCTTCTTATGGCTTTCTCAGCTTTCTTTTTTCAAAATACATTCCAGAGCCATCTGCTCAGGGATGGCATCACCTATAGTGATCTGGGGCCTCCCTCGTCAACCATTAATTGAGAAAATGCCCTTCAGACTTGCCTATTGGTCAACCTGATGGAAACATTTTCTCAGTTAAGGGTCCCTGGTGACCCTTAGTTTGTGTCAAGTTGACAGAGAACCAACAAGCACGTGAGAGAACCTCATTCCCAAGCAGTGTTTCCAGGCCCTCCGTGGGGCTCTGGACATGCGCAGTGAGAGAGGGGAGAGCCGTAGTTGTCCCTTAGGTTCCCAGGAGTTACCGGGGCAGGGGAGGCCAGGAGAAAGCCTGACTCCTCACTTCTGGCATCTGGTGCCTGTGCACAGCAATTGGGGCACCCTTGCTTAACTGCTTTCTGGGTCCTCCAAGCAAAGTCCTGATATTGAAAGCACAGAATTATGGAAGCCACTGGGTGAGGGTGGGGGCACAGGCTGGGTTACCTCCTGAGTGGATGCAGGTATGTGAAGGTTGGTATGGATGGAGATCAAGTCTGACCTGTAGAAGGACAGGAAGTCCTAGGCTGCAGTTATCAGAATGTATAGAATGAAGGAATGTGTGTGTGTGTGTGTGTGTGTGTGTGTGTGTGTGTACAAGCACACACGCTCATTCATGCACATGAACAGATTAGCAGCTGAGGCTGACAATAAGGGAGAAGGAGGCATCCCTGAACAGATACACAAGATGCAAGGACTTCTGAAGGACCAGGATGAAAGGAACAACTAGAAGGAGCCCCAGGACCCCATGACATAACAAAGCCAGCCTTCTTTGCCAGGGTTCTGGGAACCCAGTAAGTCCCAGTGAGGTCTCCTAGCAACCTGGAGGAGTCAAGGCCATGGCACTCCTAACACCCCAGGGAGTGAAGGAAGTCTTCCAGTTTCAGGTGAAGACCTGGATTCTTAGAGACCTTTGCTCCAGTGGATATGGTGGGGAGGGGGATGTGTGCCGGTGAGGCTCCTGGATGCTGTCTCCTTGAGTGGCACCTCTGACATCCCAGCACATCATCTCTGAGGGCACAATGGATGCTTGGGGCTGGAATTCCAGAGTTGCTGCTCCTGAGTCTGGTGCAATGGATGCTTGAGGCTGGAATTCTAGAGTCATAGGCTGCTTAGGGCCCACAGGGAAGTCTAGGCTGTGGACCAGACCACCTGGGATAGGGGAGGGAGAAAGAGACAGTGCCTGCCTCCTGCTGCCTTAGACCCCAGCAGCCCTCTGGATCAGTGTCTCACATGTGGGGGGAGGCAAAAGGACTCTTGCTGATGGGAGCTGCAGGGAGGGGCTGCATGGCTCAGAGGAAAGTGGTAAACAGAAACTGCTGGGGGCCAAGAACAGGGGCTCTAGGTTCACTGTCACGGTGTCTACCATTGCTCCTTCGTTCCTCCACTCAGAGCCTCCTTACCCTGGGGAGCTGAACTGTGTATGGCAGGTCTCTACAGCTCCACTTTTTTTTTTTTTTTTTCGAGACAGGGTTTCTCTGTGTAGCCTTGGCTGTCCTGGAACTCACTTTGTAGACCAGGCTGGCCTCGAACTCAGAAATCCGCCTGCCTCTGCCTCCCAAGTGCTGGCATTAAAGGCGTGTGCTACCACGCCCAGTCAGCTCCCTGTTTCTTATCATTGAATTGGCTCTTGCTTCTCCTATATAACCCTTCTAGCAAGTCTATAGAACACTGAGGGGAAAGTTTAACCTATCAGACTTCTCGCAGCCCACAAGAACACCTGAGCTTCCATCAAGTTAAACATCACCTTATTAAACCTCTTCTTCGTCAGTCATTTACACTCTGGCATGAGTACATCAGGTCAGCCAGTAGAAAGTAGCCTCAGAGAGAAATGAACATGTTCTAGGGAACAGAAGCAGGGAAAGCATAGTTCAAAAACCTGAGGCTTATTGGAGGTATATAAACCTGGGGCTGCACGGGCGAGCATGAGAACTCGCAAAGAAAGGGATGTTCGTAGAAAGAATAAATGATGCCAGGGAGAGAGCTAAACTGGCCGAGTGCTTGCCACACAAGCACAAGGACCTAACTGAGTCTGATCCCCAGAGTGTATTTCATAGGCACCCATGGGTGGTGCCGTAGCTTTACACTCCCAAAGCTAGGGAGGTAGGAGGCACGGAGCCTGGCAAGTCCCATGCTAGTGATAGACCCATCCCAAACCCAAAGTGGACTATGAGTGATAACTGACAGCCTGAGGCTTCCCTCACACTCCCCACACAGGAGCACACCCACACACGTGTGTACCAACACACATGGGAGCACACCCAAAAGAACAAGTCCCCAGAAAAGGGGAGACACAGCTACCCCCACATGCCTGGTTAGTCTCAGGATGTACGTGTGACCCCGTGTCAATGTTCTGTCCAGTGACGACATTGTCTCCTTTACCCTGCAGAAACCCCAGGGGCGACAGCACCTGCGGAGGCTCCTGAACTGGGAGGAGTTTGATGAGCTGAGGGATGCACGTCGGAGCATACTGCTGGACACCCTCTATGACAGCGTCATCTTTGCTGTGGGCAAAGGCTTCCCATGGGTTGAGGTAGTTCAGGTGGTCAAGTTCACAGAAGAGCTGCTCAAGGAAACCAAAGGTAAAGAGTGTCACCGAGGGCACATGGGAGCTCTCAGGAGCCAGGGACCTCTCAAGAGGCACTGTGCTCAGAAACAGTACAGCCCTGGGCTCTGCTCCCCATCCCTGGTCTCCACGCCTGCACGACTCATAGCACTCCACGCTGCCCCCAGTTGCTCAGGGCATTATCTTTTCTTTGCCCAAGTGTATCAACCCCCTCCCTGGAGCCTTTCATGAACTTCTCCCTTGTGTCCTGGGACAGCAGGTTGTCTCCACAATGGCTGTGCTCCTCCGAGGGTGTCCCTTCAGAAGTGAGCTGGTCACTGCAGGACCATTAAGGAAATATAATGACTTAATTACTAGAAGTGAAGAGTATATTTCCCTCCGTCATTCCTCAGTGTGCGTCACACCAGGGCATCTTTAGGTTGCGCTGTATTAGAAGGTTTGGTTTTTTAAATCGCTATTTGAGTTGCTGGCTTAAGTTTCATAGGAATATCATTCAGTGATTTTGGTTTGAGATTAGGGCAAGTTTTCTACCAGTTTCTGAAAGGGACCTGGATACACTTCTGTCATTTTGGACTACATATTTATTTGAAGCAAGTATTCACAGCACTGCAAAGTCAAAATATTAATGAATCTGAAAAACACTGAAAATATTCTATATGCCACAGTATCAAATATTCATCCAAAATTTCTTTTTTATATTTAAATAATCAAGTAGATCATCTCATTGATATGTAAATTAGATGTAATAGTTAGTCAATTATAAAATTACATCTACTAAAAAATGTCTAAAATATAATACTCATAATGGGTAAGTGTTTGATGTGCATTCCCATTTTATTTAGCTACATAGCTGGAGTTGTGTTAAACTTGGAGGGCATAAAGCTGGGGATGGTGACGGACACTCAGCACTTGACAGGCAGAAGTAGATGGGGACTCTGTGAGCGCGTGGCCAGCATGGTGAGCACAGTGTGCACAGTGAGTCCCAGACCAGCCAGGGCTACAAGGTGAGACTCGGTCTCCAAATAGATTTGGTGAGGGCACAAAAGGATCCCAAGTGGAAAGCACTTCAGAAGCTGTGCTTACAGCTTGGCTGTAAGCCGGAAGACTCTCATGAGCATGGGAGCCAAGTGTTACCATCATTCCCACTGCTGGCGGGCTGTTCACCTGGACAGCCTCACCTGTTCCCCGAACCAGCCACCCATTCAGAACTCTGAGTCTTCCATACGATTCTGTATGATTCACTGACTTCTGCCTCCGCCGCTTTGCTGGAGTGATGGAGTGTTCCGCCTCAACTCTGCCCACCAATAGTCCTGATCTTGGCCTCTCTTTTCTCTCCCTTCCGGTCACATCTGAACCAGCCAACCAGGTTCACTGTTGGGCCGTGATCCCGAATGGTAAACCTGCAAAAAAAAAATAATAATAAAATAAAAATTCTTAAAAGTTGGGCTAGGGAAACAGTTCGATTGATAGGTTGCTTGCTGCCCCAGTGGGAGGACCTCAGCTAGGGGCCTCAGCAACCACAATAAAGGCAGGGCTTTGAGGTGTCCATCTATGACCCCAGAACCAGGAGGTAGTAGGCAAGAGGTTTGTAGTCAAGATAGATCCCAGGGACTTGCTAGCAAAATGGTAAGATCCAGTTCAATGAGAGACTTTGTCTCAAAAAAATAAACAACTAAGAAAGACATCCAGCATTCATCTCTGGCCTCCATACATGCATGTATAGGCCTGCACACCATGAACACATGCACATGTGCACATGAATGCACACACGCACGTGCACACACACACACACACACACACACAAGCGCCAGCTCATGTAACACTGTTCACTTGGCTCTTAAAAGAGCTGAAATCCTGATACACTTTCTCTTTCTCAAATGCAATAAAGGCATCTCTCTGTGTAGTAAGGAGGTGACTGCACTGCCACACCATGCACAGTGTCTCTTGTGACGATCGCACTTCAGGGGCCAAATCCATGAAATGCAGGAAGCTGATCAGAAGTCTCTATGCCACTCACCCCTGATTGGACATGAAGCAAAGCTGAAGTAGACAGCATCCTGAATAACAGAAAAATAGCCACATCAACAACTTAAAGTAGTGGGAGGAAGCTGAAAAGAATGAACTGAAAAAAATTGCAAGCCAGAGGCAGCATTTGCTCTGTTCAAAGTCTTGAAGCCGGCTGACTTGGACAGTCACTGACCACACTTTGAAGTCTTTTGTCAACGTGAGTAGCTGCTTTTTTCCCTACAGATGCTAACCTTTTAAACTTCCCCTATGGTTTGAGATAAACCAGACAAGCATGGTCTGTCCTATTATGCCCCTCCAGCATCACGGCCTGGTATTGTTTCCTGGGCATGGAAATCTATCCTACCAACCCCTCAGCCTGGGTCAGATGAAAACTGGTAACCAGACAGTAGTGCTCTTGCATGAATGTCTTTTTTTTTTCCTGTCCCACATAATTGTTTTCGAAGAGGTCAGTTATTCTACTGGCTTCTTCAAGCGAACCTAGCCTTCATTTATTAGACGCTCCTGGGGTCTCACCAGCAGAGAAAACACCAGCGACGCAGACAGAGGGTGTGTTTGTTAACTCCAGCTTTGTCTCTGCACACCCCTGGCCCTGTCACTCTGCTGGATGTTCTGTGAAGTGCACTGGACTAAGTGAAAAGCTAATGGTTCAGGATAAGGAGCCAGACAAGGCGTTGCTTATCTTCCTTTCATCTGCAGATGGGTTCAGGTTATGGGTCAGCACAAAGGAAGCCCAGGAAATCTCCAAGTGCCTTCTAATCCAGCTGCCATGGGCCATGACCTAGCCTGGCAAACATGCACACAGGCACCACCACCTACCTGCATGAGTGAAGAAAGTGAGCACTGTCCTGATGAGGGCACCCGAGTCTCCATCCTGCATCCTGCCCCAGCCTCTCCTAGGTACATCACACCAATGACAGGTGTTGGCACAGGATGCAGGCAGTGGGGGCCACAGGCCGGCACCATCAGAGTTTCTGTTCCGGCTGACATCCACACGGCTGCCGCTGTTCTTGGCAGGTGACTTCCCTGGGGTGCTTTGTTGTGGGTAGCCTAGGCTAAGGATGGTTGCACGACAGATGAGGGCATTGGCAGGCAGTGTTTAAGGAGGGGCTGTGTTTGCACAACAGTGATTCAGAGCCCTGCCAGGATGGCTGCCAACTCAGCTTATCTCCTTGCCCAATCGAGCCCAGCTCTGGGAGGGAAAGGGCGGCCCTTTATTCAAAAGCATAAGCTGATTCCATCCTGGCAAAGGGCTCCCGGGATCTTCTGGCCTCGATTCCAGGCCAGAAGAAAGAGGTCTGTACTTGGCACCTTCTTGGACCAGCCTCCGGGAAGGCCGGACAACTCACCTCCAGCTGCCTCCTGAGCTTAGGGTGAGATCATCAACCAGGGGGGATCAAGTGGCCGAGTTCTTCCAGTCCAGCACATCCTGGTGGAGGGAGAATAGCAGGAAAGGACATAGGAGGCTCAGGAGAAAAGAGGGAACTACAGATATGGGGCTGCTCAGGAAGCCATGGGCAAGAAGGAGAGATGAAGGGTAGCCTGGGCCACCTCTATTTTACTCTGCAGCCCCTGTTCTCTGCTTGCCTGGAGGACTCTTCCCCAGCCAACTACCTGCTTCCACATTTTGCCACCACAACAATATGGACACATGAAGTGGAAGACACCCCTGTCCTACTGCCTGGCCACAAAATCTTAGGGCTGGGAGGAAGGCAGACTAGGGAACCGGTTGATAGAGGCAGAGCAGAGTGTGTATCATGGTCCTGGCATCTCTAGTTCCACCCATACCACTCCTGATTCTCCAGGAAATGTCACCAGGCCACCAGAGGGTGGGAAGGCAGCCACCTGCCTGTCCCCAGCAACCCAGACCTGGAATAAGCCATGACTCATCAGGCTACCCAGCGTGGCTTTTCCACTCAGGCTACTCATGGCGAGGCACGAGTTCTGTACCCTCATCTGCAGCACCCCAGGCCAGCCAAGCAGAGAATAGATGCCATTTCCTGCTGCCTGGGACAGGCTGAGCAGGGCCCTCAGACCAGGCGAGGATGAAGATATGAGATAGAGTTTCTTTGCCAGGGTTTCCACCGAGGCCTTTGGTGGAGATGTGAAATGTTTCTTGGGACAAACTGACAACTCTCACTGGGTGAATCACAGACCTCAGGTCACCCTTGCAATAGCCATAGACCATCAAAGTCAGCAACATACTTCTGATTCCTTACTGTTTTGGAGGCTGCAAGTCCGAGAGGAGGTATTGGTAGCCTGTTCCTAAGACTGTTCTTGTTGGCCTCTAACTGCTAGTACCTCCCATGTCCTCCCATGGTTCCCTTCTGCACATGTCCACTCCTTCGCATATAAGGCCTCATTCAGTCTACATGACATCATTTAACCCTAACTACTTTAAAAGCCTCATTCCATAAAACAAAACAAAACAAATAGTTCGAGCTCTTTGGGATGGAAGTTAGGTATCCAATGTATAAATTTGAAGAAGGAAGCCAGGTGAGGTGACATATGTCTATGTTATGACATATGTCTATAATCCCAGAACTTGGGAGGTAGAGACAGGCGTTTTGAGGTGGAAGCCATCTTGACTATACCACAAGAGTCCATATTAAAAGAAAAGAAGATCCGTTCAGGGTAGGTGAGGGTGAGATACTCAACCACCGTGCAAAGTGGGGGTCACTGCTAACTATGTCGGCAGGATTGCCGCAAAGACATTCTCCTTCCCTGGCCAGACAGCAATGTTTTCAAGGGGAGACACTGAGCCCCCCCTCCCCCCCCAGGGAGATGAACTCTCCTAAGAATGCACCTGGGGTAAATGGGTTCAAGATTTGAATCTAGGTCTGTGTCTGACTCAGAATCCACACCCTCCCTGTTGACTTTGCATTTGGGTCAAGGACCTTGAGCACATGTGGTGGAGTGCAGGCCCGAGAGGTAGACAGGTAGCCTGAGAGAGACCTCTTCCTCAAGTGGGATGGGAAGTTGGCATAAGGGCTGGGCGAGATGTCTGGGGATGTGCTTCTCACTGGGTCACCTGCATGAGCATGGGGACAGATACCAGCCACCAGCAGGAGGGGTTCAGTGGGGTCTGTGTCTCGGGCCAGACTGAAAGAACAAACTATGCACATCCCCTATGGACATATGTGCAGGTCACCTGCTGGCCGGTCTTCCAGCTCTTGGCTTCAATCCTCTCTGTCTTATTCCTGTCCTTCCTCAGCCAGTCAAAGCCCCAGCATGGAGAGGAGAGCTGATGTACAACCTACCTGATTGGCAGCCTGGGTAGAGTCATGTTCTTGACACAGGAGGATTATTTGGTTGTTTTCCTCTCAGACAGGGGTGACAGTTATGATGTTGCAGAGTTGGGGCTCCCTTCCTAAGCTGTGGCACATTGCAGAGCACAGCTCCCAGCCCCTACCGCACGCAGCCCATTATGCCTCAGGGGACTATCAGCTCCATGGAAATCCCCACAGCTTCTTAGTGTGGAAAGGGATCCAGGAGGCCACCTGATCTATTCCCAACCCCATCCAACAGCACACTTTGGAATCTTCTCTCTGCCACCCCTCCCACTGAGGCACAAGATGGAGGTCACTCTGTATTGAGGACTCAGCGCTTAACCTGGTACAACACCTCTAGAGAGAGACATTCAAGGTTATCCCCTGGGAGGTACTGGTAGAGACCTAAGGAGGAGGAAGAGGATGAACACACACACAAGCACATGATTTATCACTATGGGAAGCCTGAGACAAGTCACTCTCTTTGGGCCTGACAAGGCAAGATTTTTATTGGCTCCATTTTCCAGATAAAAGCACTGATTTCTAACGAGAATCACCTGTGCGAGTGAGGACACGCTGCGACCAGGTGTGAGCCGCATCTTTCTGACTCCTCAGCCTGTGCTCTCCTGGGCTCACTGAGCTGCTCTGTGGAGAAGCGAGACTCTGAGCTCAGGTCCCCAATGTCAAAGCCATCTTGAGCTCAGTGTGGGGGAGTCACAGTGACTGTCAACCATGGGGGTGGAGATGACCGATATGCGGTTGGTCCTCAATCCAAAGGCCAGGGCACAGGGGAAGTTTCATCCTGGCAGCCTAAGAGGAATCCTGAAGGTCTTCCCTCAGGGGTTTTGGAACCAGACTACCCAGTCTCCTGTCCCTGCAGCACCACTGGCCTCTGCAGGAAGGGGGGGGGGAGGTGCGCATGCGCTCATTCTTCAGGGAACTACTTGCCCTAAAAAGAAAGAGAGCCAGCGTCTCAGAGACCTAGGCATAGACAGATGATAGGAAATGGGGCCAGGCAAAGGTGGAGAAATCTCACAGGTGTCATCTAAAAATGCCATGTGTCCTCCTGCCTTTGGTCAGCAGAGCAGGCACAGTCACACTGCCCAGGACAGCAGCAGAATGATGTCTCCTGCCCTGGCCTATCCCTTCCTTTCCTCAGAGACTGTGGCCAGCTACATTCAGAGACATTTCTAACCACAAGAAGCCCCAGAGGTCAGGGGCAAGAAGTAGAGGAGACATGTTCCTTCCCCAGGTTAGGAGTTGAAACAGACTCCAATGCTAGGCCCTGTTCCCTGGGTTGGGAAGGGTCCCATCTTTTTTTCTGGACCTAAGTTTATAGAACAAGGTCCTCCAGATAGATGCTTTGAAAACTATTGCATTCTCTCCACCTTGTTGATGACTAGACTGAGCGCATATTGAAACCGCTCAGTTTCCTTGGACCGGTTTATTTTCGAAGCCTTTGACTCAGACCGTGCATCTCTGAGAAAGTACTCACTGCAGAACAACATTCTTTTCTTTCATCCACCTCTAAACGTCTACGAAGAGAGCTTGAAGCCACTTAAGAGACAAGTGGCTTGGGTTGAATTCTGACTCTGCCAGTCCTCAACTCTGTGTCCTTGAGTGAATCTCCCAGCCTCTCTCTGAGCCTCAATGGGCCCCATGGGTCAGTGTGAGCCTCCCTGAGCTAAGAAGGGCTTGGGGGCCCGAGGGACACGGGTAGATATGATGGGATGCTGCGGTGTCCTCCAACCCTGAGGATAATACTTCCTTGGTAGTCACCGCATGGATTTCCAGATGCTGCGTAACACAGAATGGAGCTGGATAGAGGGTGGCGAGCCTGAGCTCCCCTCTGCCTTCCTTTTCTCAGGCCAGCCTCTACTGCTCAAGTACTGGGAAAGTCAAGTTGTCAGGTTGTGTCCTGGCTTGACTCTTCTGCCTTGGATCCAAAACAAGGCAACCAGCCTATCTTGTCAGAGACACCTAAGTCATCCGGTACCCATCCAGAAAGATCAGCCCCTCTTCACCAGTCCTATGTCCTCCCCACCCTCAGGCTGGGCTCCTCTCTTGGGCTGCTATGGAGACGGCAGTGCTCCCTTTCCAGGTCTTTTATGCCCAATGCTGGAGCAAGCGTCTGTGTTGCCATCGGCAGATCCTCCCCCACACCCTTCTCCCATCATTCCTCTCCTCCTCCACTCTGCTCCTCCTCACAGGTGTGGGCCTCCAGGGGTTTGGGGACAGACTTCAGGAAGTTCCCAGTGGCCAATGCAAATGAAGGCCACTCCCTGTTATTGAAGAGCAGTGTGCAGGCCCAGCTCTGCCTGCCTCTACCAGAGACTTCTGCGACTTAATCCCTCCATGCTGAGTCACTAGGACACAAGGAGCCGACTGTGCACCTCACGGCGGAGAGGGACAAGGTCTACTGAGCCCGACGGTGTCTCCGGTGGAGTTCAGAGTCAATCAGGGATTCTTCTCATTGACCCAGGCAAAGGCTGCACTAGGGTTTCAAGAAAGCTGTATGGCAATCTCAGGGAGATTCAGACATGGCTAGGCCTGACAGAAGTCATGATGCAAATCTGAATTCTGTGTGTGGCTGCTGGGGCCGAAGAGGACAGGATGGCCTTGGAGAAGGCAATAAACATGGCCACCCACATAGAGGGGCAGGGCCCCCGTGCTGTGCACTGCTGGGCCAGGCCAGGCTGCAGGCAGAACAGAGCACCTTCTGGCAAGTTCATCCTGAGGATCCTCGAGAAGTTCTGACAGCTCACCTCATGAAGGTTCACCACTTACCGTGATTCACCCAGGTCTGCAGGCCAGCCTTAATGACTTCCTGGCACTCGCCTCGGATCACTTGTCTGGTGGTCCCTCGGCTTGACTGTCATTCTCAGTCTGAAGCCCACTCAAACTCCTCTTTCTTCACTACCCCGAGGAGCTACACTGTAGAGCTTAACTGGGAGGAACTTGAGGATTCTATGTGTTCCTTCAGCTTGAGGAACCCCTCACCTCCTGTTCCTCAGCATCCACACACATCCTCTGGCTACACCTTCCGTACTCCTTGCCTTTTTCATCCTGGGCCTTGAATGAACTGCAGGTGTTTATACTTGCATCCTCTGCTCTTGACAATTTGCAGCATGCGTGTGCCCTCAAAGTAGCCAAGACTGCCCATTTCACATCATTTTTCAACCACTACCACCCTCTCCAAAAGAACTGAATCTGTCAATATGCCTACAAGTCTGAGCGGCCCCAAGACTCACACCCATGGAGGAAAGGCCCCAGCAGCTTGAGGGTGATGACCTGCAAGTGATCACAGAGAGGAGAGGCTCTGTGTTCCTGCTGGTCACCTTTTAGCCAGAGGCTGAGATCTCTTGGCTTTGATCCCAGATGCAAAGAAGAAATTCTAAAAGCAGCCCTGTCCTGGGAACCAGTCCTCATCTTCTGTCAGGGATGAGACAGGGCTGCGTTTGTAGGGAACTATCTGCATTCTAGAAGGGTCCTAGGGATTCTAAAGGGCAGGACTGAGAGGCACAGTCAGGGGGTCCCACTGGGCCTAGTCCTTCCGCTAACCAGGATGTTAGTGATGCTCAAGAAACCCAGAAGGAAAAAAAAAAAAATCAATGCCAAGGATCAGGGTGGCTGGCAGAGCTCAGCTTCAGAACGTAGTTAGAGTTCAATTTTTTTTTTTGTCCCATTGAAGGTGTGTCCCCTTGACTCATTTGGAGTTTTAATAAACTAATATGCAAGAGATAGGAATCTAGTTTCGTTCTGCGTGTGGATATCTAGATTTGTTAGCACTGGGTGCTGAAGAAGCAGTCTGTTCTCCAGTGGACTCTCTTGCCCTAGCTGCATGGGTTCCTATCTGGGTCCTTTGTCTTTCCTGCTTCACTATTCATGTATATGCACTATGGCACTAAAATGGAAGCAATAGTGACTAGGGAAAACCACGGGACAGATGGAGAGGGAGGGGTGGAAGGGGGGAAGGTAACAGGATGGGAGATATTCGACGTGCATTACGTACTTGCATGAAAATTGCTTTATGTAGCCCAGTATATAAGATTGTTAAAAAGAAAGGGAGAAAGAAAGTGTGTGTGTCAGAGGAACACAAAAGAATACCAAAATGAGGCCAGGGAAGTTGGGTGCTGTTAGGGTTTAAATATGCAGTGTCTGCCACAGGCTTTGAGTACTCAGTCCCCAGCTCTGGCCCGATTTTGGAGGCTGTGAACCTTTAGAAGGAGTAAGTAGATTGGGTGGAAGCAGTCACTAGGAGAGGGCCTTGGAAGGGGATGTCTGCCTTTGGTTCCACTCTCATCTCACTTCCTGAGTGCCACCAAATGAAATAACCTCTGCTATATACTCCTACAGCACCGACTGTCCCATTTCACCATGCTTTTCCTACTGTGAAGGACTAAAACTGAGCCTGAACATATCTTCCAGTTGCCCCTGTCAGGGATTTAGGTTACAGCCACAAGAAATGCAGTGGATATGGGTGATAGACACATCAGAGTTGCTCAGGCAAGTAGCCGCAAAAGAAGGCACAGCAAGATGGAGCCAGGCCAGTTACCCAGGTGAGGCGCCAGATGCTCCGCGGAGCACAGATGCTATCCTCACTGTGTTCCCAGGGGATGCTGCTGTTGTCCATTGGCTGTCTTTGCAGTAGAGGAGTCTTCTATACTCAGATACCCAGCCCAGACAAGAATAGGGTAGCGAGGGCCACTAGACATTGGCGCAGTTACTGTTCCCCAGGTGGTAGCTGCCAAGAGCCTCTGGTTGGTGAACTGACCAGCGCGCCTGCTCCAAGCCAATCCCTAGGCATCAGTTCCTCTCTCCATCATGGCCTGCTGCTCCCACTCATAGACGTCCCACTCCCACCTCCAAGAACTCATTTCTGCTCACCTCCAACCTGCTCAGATGTCCCTAAGTGTCCGCTCCTAACATTTAAGCCGTAGTGAATGAGTGCGGCCCACGGGTCCCTTCCATTTGCTTGCTACCTACTTTGTCACCAACACTTGCTGCGACCCATCTTGCCCCCAACCTGAGCCATGCTGTTGTTTGCTCAGCTCTTTCTCTCCACGCTGGACTGACCTCCCTCCCTAGCCCTGCCTCTTTTAGCCAGAACAAAGCCGCTGACCAATCTCTACTTCTTAGAGTGCAGTCATCTGAGTGTTCCTCTGGCCCAATCCTTTCCTCGTTGGACACCATGGCATTGGCACAGTACCGTCTTACAGGATGGGCAGTGGCTGTTCATAGACTTGTCAACAGCTGACAGATTGACCTTGGAATAAGGGCAGGGGGAGCTTAGAAGGAAGCTGAAGACAGGAAGGGTGAAGACGGGGAAGGAGGAAAACAGGAGAGAGCAGGAGGTGGGGGTCGGGAGAGAAAAGAGAGATATCAGAAGCAATGAAAGAAGAGGGAGGAGGGAGCCAGGAAGGAAGGGAAGAGGGAAGCAAACTTTTCTCAGATGATCCTGCAGCATCTGTGGCTCTAGGAGAGGCAAATGCATGTGTTAGCTCACAGGAAGCTCCAACAAGTCTTTAAGTAAATATATACAATCCATAACTATACATTCAATGGCAAGTTGCTGGTGCCCCAGCTAGGAAGGGTCAGAATGAGTGTCTTGGAAGGACACTCACCCAAGCCAGGGCCTTTCCCTAAGACAGAAGCACAACTCTTAGCACTGAACTTGTTCTGCTCTGCTCTGCATGAAGGGATTTGCCTATGCCCGGCTCCAGCCTGTAGCCACCTCCCTTCCCACTCATCTGTGGAGCCTGGGCATTAACGGTCTACATCTGAAATGTCCCCTAAAGAGTTGTGTTTGGAATGTTCACTTCCCAGTGAGTCACGGTGGACTCTTTAGGAGATGGATCTAACTGGCTGCAGTACTGAGCATGGATCTTTGAAGGTGACACCCAATGCCTGTCCCAGCGCTGTGCTCTGTCTGCTTTCTGGTCCACTCTCACTTGACTAAACTCCGCTTCACCCATACACTGTCACAGTTACAGCCTCAATGTTCTGCCTTCCATACCTTCCCCACTGTGACAGACTGAAAAACCTCCGAAAATGAGCCAAAATACAAGAAGCCCTTCTTCCCTTAAGTTGAATCTGTGGGGTTTGGTCATAGCCACAGACGTGAAAATACACCAGGCAATCTCCCTAGAGCCCCTAAGGAGGCTCTCAGCAAAGCAGGCCCCTGCCTACCTGCTGTTTTCAAGGCAACACCGTCTCTTCCCCTGGTCCTCGGTTTCATGAGATAATGGTCAATATTCCCACATGGAACAACACAGCCTTTCGAGGAGCCCAGAGTAGGTGGAGACCTAAGATGGCAAACTTTCAGCACCACTCTATGAGCAGAACCAAGTCACCCCTCTATAGAAGGTGGGGAAGGGCAGAGTGAAGACTCCTCTAAAGCCAGGGGAATAAGGGGTGATGGGAAGAGTTAAGGAAGAGATATGCTGAGTCACCCCGACTTTAGGAAAAAGTCAGGCTCCTGCTTCCAGGGCTTGATTTCCACAGTCACTAAAGGGACCTTCATCCTAAGCGTATGTGGCCCTGCATTGGCCTCATACAGAGGGCAAGGAGACACATGACCAAGCTCACTGTGTTTAGCCATGGCATCTATGAGAACTGGCTCTCCTGGTTATATGAGGGTTGTGTTCTTAAGCCATATCTTGCTTGCTCTGCCCAAGACATGCACAACAGTCTGCCATGACCCTCCGGGAACCAATTCCTGTGTCAAGTCCTGGCAGCCTGAGTAGGGGTCTACCTCCAACCACTGCACCGAGGCACCTAGAGGGCTCAGGCATGGGGAGGGATGGGAGAGAACTGATCTCTCTCTCTGAGCTTCACCGTTGGTATTCTCAGAGCTGACTCTGGGTGAGGTGAACCCTATTTGTCCAGCTCTGTCCCCAAGTCCCCATTATCAAGGTGACCTGGATGCATCTCCAGTCACCACCTTCTCCACAAACGGCAGAGACCCCTTGTTGCTCCGCCTTTTCCTTTCCAAGGAATTGGACATTGAGACAGTGCAAAGCAGTTGGAGCAAGACAGAGCAGGAGCCTAAGGACAAAAAGGATGAAATGGTTCCATAGAGAAAGTGCAGTGAATACAAGTTACCACGGAAGAGATAAGTGGGAAGTGGGCTGCACTTCAGAGCCCTGGGGAGCTAGTGAGTGGTGCTGGAGAATCAGAGTCAGGATACAGGCTCTGAGGTTGAACCTGGGTTCACAGCCCAACTGATGCTCTGTGCTCTACTGCTCTGTCCCCACAGGCTGCTCCATCACAGAGGCTGTGACAATACTGGGGAAGAAGCTCCGAGATTACCAGAAGCAGTTTAATGTCACCCACCTGCTGGCCCTCTGTGACTATTCCCATAACACTTTCATCAGACACTATAGACTCTACCAGTACGTCCTGAGCCAGGATCAGGAGGTCAACCTGACAGTTGCTCATGAGCAAGTGTGTGCACCACCCCAGCCCCTTCCACTGACAGAGGGCACAGACAGGGATGTGTGGAGGCATGAGCAGCAGGTGGCTGAGCTGAGCACCGCTGAGGCGGAGAAGCGCGCGAATGTGCTGATGCTGAAGGAGACGCTGCGCATGGAGCAGGCACAGATGCTGCAGAAGGCCTTTGGGGCTGAGGAGGCTCCAGGGCAGCTACAGCCCCATCCAACCCTGAGGAGGGAGGTGAGGCTCTGCCCCAGGATCTCTGAGACACAGCAGGCAGGACTCACTCCCAGGCCTCCTTCACCGTCTGCACTGGTAGTGAAGACAGAAGGCCACATAGGCATCTAGCATTTTCCACAGACTTTGCATGCACATCATTGTACAACATTCCTGTAGAGTAGAAACTCTTGTCCCCATCTCCGTGGTGATATAATAGGGATAGAAAACATCATTTGCCCAAGCCACCAAGCTACAGTGGAGTAGGGTTCATAGTGGGTTGAGGCCTGCTGACCCTGAAGTCTGAGTTTTTCCCAGTGTTGCTGACTGGAGACGGATACCACTGAGTGTGTCATCAAAGTAACATGGCTCTCTGAGCCAAAGGGAGAGACCTAAGTGCCCTTTGTCTGTAGCAAGAAATATCATCATGGAGACCTAGGATTTAGACAGCTCAGGGAAGTTGTGTGAGCAGATGGTACAGGGAGAGAGAGGGGGAGAGAGAGAGAGAGAGAGAGAGAGAGAGAGAGAGAGAGAGAGAGAGAGAGA
>NC_034597.1:54956749-54977149 GCF_900095145.1 Mus pahari | reverse complement strand
GAGGAGAGGAGAGGAGAGGAGAGGAGAGGAGAGGAGAGGAGAGAGAACAAGAAAGATAAACAGGCAGAGATAGACAGAGAGACAGAGAAACAGAGGGACTATATACACAGGCACAGCAGGAGAGCTAATTGCAAGTTTGTTGTGAAGGGTCCCATTGTTTGTTTGGTTAGTTTGGGCTTCTGATTTGTCAGCCAAAGAAGTAAGTATTCCTTTAAAGTTCAAAACTATGTATGAGAAATTGCTAAAATAATAATAACCCAGCAGGTTGGATAACACTCATCCAGGGCCAAGGGTCCTGGCACATGGGAACAGGACAAGACCACGCGATTTAAGTACATGAAAACATCCAACGCAGGCAGTCAGGCTTGGAGTGCACATCTACCATCCTAGCACTCAGGAAGTGACCGCAGGGGAAGCAGGAGTTCAAGGCCAACCTTGACTCAGTCACAAGCCAACAGACATCCAGTGGGAGTTGAGGAAGCTCGAGAACAGCCTTTCTCCAGTCCTTAAGGGTCCTTTCTCTAGGATACCTTGGAGTCTGTAGGCTAGGCCAAGGAAAGGCTGCCTGATAGCAACTCCTGCTCCCATCACACCCTCCACTGCTCCACCATGCCTTTCAGGTCCCTCTGACCTTCCTCGGGGCTCTCTGGCAGAGCTTGGGCTCCCTTGCAGAGAGCCCAAGAGAGGCAGTCAACACCCATCACCACGGGACAAGTAGACCTCTTTGCGGAGTCTAATCTTCACCTAATGCTGGGGAAGAACGTTAGTTTTATATTGAAGTAAAGTTCAGGGAATACTCTGGGATGAACAGTACACCAGATTTTAAGTACATGTTACAAACAACAGCATACTCCAGAATATATCCTTCATCACCTCCAGATATCACGCACAACTTCTCCTTTCGCATATCTCCAGGACACTGCAGGGTCAGGAATGTGAAAGGGTCACAGTGTGTCCTGTTACAATGGTAAATGGGGACTGAGATCACATTCTTATAGCTGGCTAGTCGGACGGTGGTAAGTCTGCTCTCTAAAACTCTGTCTGTCCCTTCCAATGACGTGACTAGAACTGAGAGGTATAAGGGAGGGGCTTACTATGGCCACATGAATTATGAGTTGTCACTGGCTTATGTTCCAGAAGCACGTGAGGGATGAGTGACACAATCAAGGAGATTGTTACTCTGAACTTGACAGTGGGAAGGGAGGAAGCAGTGAGCTGCAGTGAGGGAGAGAGCTGATGGACAGGAGGTGTGTCTACAGAAGATGGCCACCACCATGAAGAGCCACAGCTGGTAGGAGGAGGATGAGCCTTGGCCGCCCTCCAAGCATGCTCACTGGTGTGTGTCTTGCAGGCTCTGGAGCGTCTGGTCAGTGAGGCCATCCACATCCAGATCGCGTGCCTGCAGGAGCTTCTACAGTACGAGATCCAGGCAGCCTTTGACATCCTGGACCTGAGGCTGCAGAAGAAAATGCTCAGTCTCAGTGCTCCTCCACCCCCGCTTCCCTGTATCACTGCTGGCCCAGCAGCCTTAGAGGACTCTCCCAAGGCTAGTAAGGCCAATAAAGGAAAGAAAGCCAAAGCTAAGAAGTAGGAGGCTGGTGACTACCACTCAAGGATACACGAGAAAAGCAACATGGGGCATGCTCAATATAGACCAGAGGCTCCTAGTGATTAAAAGGAACAAAGTGACTGCCATGCTGTCTCTGTCTTGGAAACCAGTGTGTGATTGGAGAAGGTAGCTGATTGGCTAGGCCAGACCTTTCTTTCAGTGGGACCTTAGAGGTTCTCCTTGAGGTTCTCCTTCCCTGCATGTTCAGCAAGTGGTGAAGGGCTTCCAGAGGATGCTAGGAGAGAGAGCAGGCAAGGTCAAGGACCTGCTCACAGCCAACCAGAGACAGAACTTAAGAAAGGGGACTGGAGCCAGTGCTCAGGGTTCTCTCTGGACTCTTTCCCTGAGGCACTGTGCCTCCATGCAGACAGACACAAGCTCGAAGCTTGGTTTGACAGGAGACAATGGCTCAGTTACCCCCCTGCATGAATAGACCATTAAGCACAGGCAGGTTCATCCAACTCAGCACCAGTCAAGCCAGCCTGGAGAGGGCAGATGCTGCAAAGTAGTTCTTGTGGTCCCAAGTCTACAAAGCAGTGACAGAATCCTTTAACTCTCTGGGGCTCCCTTCCCTCACCCAGAAAGAGTGGGGGTTTCCCACCAGAGTTTCAGGCACACTGTAGGTGGGGTGTTAAAGAATGGTGTGCAGCGAGGGGGCTATCACTCCGTTGGTAGGATGCTTGCCCAGCATGCGTGTGGCCCTGGGTTTGAGTCCCAGCACTGTGTAAACTGGGCATGGTAGTGCACACCTGCAATCCTGGCATTTGAGAGGCACAGGCAGGAAATCAGAAGAGCCGGGTCAGCCTTGGCTACCTAGAAAATTGGAGGTCAGCCTTGGATACATGAAAATCCTGTCTCAAAAATAGGGATGGATGGAAGGAAGAAGGGATGAGATAAGAATCCCCTTCTTCTGTCCCTAGAGACTGAGAAGGACATGAACCATCTCAAGGGCAAGTGCTCTTCACTGCGGCCTATGGTGAGCCAATGTCTTCATCACATCAGGGAAAGCTGCACTGCTCTGCACTGGAAGCTTTGCCCTTACAAGTGTCATACTCAGGGGGAAAACAGGCATGCCCACCCTTGGCTGACTTTCACAGGCGAAATAGGCACCAGGATTTGCATCTGTGAGGTGGGTTTCAGGGAAGGAGAGACTCGATCTCCTTTCAAGTTCTTTCTGGATCTGTGATCAGGACAAACAGAGGGCTTGGGTGTTAGACTCTGGCAATGGACCCTGAGCTGCCTGGAAGCAGCCCCGAGTAGGATTTTCCAGCATGGTAGGTGGACACTAAGCAGACAGTGGACTGAGGGTCCTTCCCTGAGCCTCACGCATACGCCAAGCTGTGAGGAGCCTGAGTAAAGAACTGGCCCATACCAGTATGAACCTGGAACAGTGTCGGGGTCCGAGGATGGAGTGGTTACAGATTCTGCTTTGTTGGGGACAGTGCAGGGTGACACCTGCTGGGTTTGATTTACTGCTTGTTCCCATGGCAATGGAAGCCAGGAGACTTGGCTTTAAAAGATGACAGGCTTGGTTGAGAATCCTCTACTTGTCCCAGGTTCAGACACCATACCCTTGGTGGGGACATTGTTATGATCTGAATCTAACATGCCCCTGCCAGGCTTCTGTTATGAACCCTTGTTGACCAGGGAGTAACACTATTTAGAAGAACTGTGGAACCTTTGGGTAGCAGGGTCTAGTGACAGAAGTATGTCCCGAGAGGTAGGCGTTTAAACCTGATATCTGGTCCCTGCTCCTGATCTGTCTTTCAGCGTGCTGTTGTCACCATGACCTGTGCCCTTCAACCATGCTTTCCCTGTCATGAGGGACACAAATGCTAAATAAACCTTTCAACCCTAAAGTTGTTTTGCACTCATTTTGGTCACTGCTGTGTAAAAGTAGCTAATAGATGGGAGGGCACTCACGGCATGCAGTGAGTGAGCTCTCACCTGGTCTCAGTCTACCTGAGAAGACACTGGGGTGCTGGGCCTCTCCTCTCAAGCCTTCCATAACTCAGTGGAACACTCCGTAGATAGTCCATGAGGCCTCCCTGGCCTATCAAGAGCAGGCCAACACAAGCAACCACAGATAGGCGGCTCCTCCCCGTTAGGGCGGAGCTCAGAGAAGGCTCAGGGGCTGATCCTCCTGCCAGCTGCTTAGTCCCCAAGCCACTGTGCACTGTAGGTGTGGGAAGCCACCAGCCAGCAGGCTCCAGAGCCTGTGGGAAGGGTGGAGAGATGAGCCAGGTGCTTGTGTGGAAGGTGCAGACGTGGACGGAAGGACTTGGCCCTGGGCCAGGGTGGGGGTGGCATGATAAACCCACAGCCATCCACTTACCTCACTGCTTGCAGTGACACTTGACTTTTCAGTCGAGCCTTTGGCAGCAAGAGACTTGATCAAAGAAGAACCTGCCTGGTAAAACGTGATTGGTTTTGAGTCAGAAACTTTATGTAGCCCTAGTTATCCTGGGACTTCCTATGTAGACTCGGCTGGTCTCAGACTTGTGGCAATCCTCCTGCCTCGGTCCCTTGAATTCTGTAATTAGAGGCACTTTTCACCACACCTAGTCCAGACGTGACTAGGTAACGGCAATACCACAGTATGAACAAACTGGGTGTCGGGTGTACCAGGAAAGTCACAGCAATATCCTTGGGTACAGAACTCGGGGAGTGCCAAGCTGCTAAAGACAGCTCAGGCATCTCAGGAGGTCAGCAAGACTTCAAGGCCATCTGGAACTTGGGATTCGACACACAAGGAGCAAGTGAGCATGAGGCAGTCCTGGGGTGACTTGCTCTCTGTGGGTTCCTAAGAGGTCTTCTACACGCTGCTCAGTGGACATCACTGACTCAAAAGACCTTCCCTCTCGGTAAAGGACGCCGAGTGTTCTGTGCCGATAGCAGCTTCGACAGAAAGCACAGCTAGCTTAGTTGTGTTGTACTTCCACACAACTAAGGCAGAGCAGAGCCTCCGGGAGATTCATTCCAATGCCTTCAGTATTGTGAATGGTGTCAGAAATTCAACCAAAGTCCAATACCCAGCGCTGGGGTAGGTGGCTCAGTAAAGTCCTTGCTGTACAAGCACAGTACGAAGCTGAGTATGGCTTGTAATCTCAACACCAAGAAGGCAGAGACAGGAGGATCCCTAGGGGTCCCCGGCCAGCCAGACTAATCTACTTGACAAGTTTCAAGACAGTGGACATCCTGTCTCAAGCCAATCAACCAACTAACCAAACAAACTAAAAGAACAGAAGCCCCGAGGCTGAAGTTGACCTCTGACCTCCACAGGTATATGCATTCTACCCTACATACACAAATATGAACCCCCACATATAGAATTCAGCATTTACTAATGATAAAAGTACTCGTTTGGGGGGGGTGTCCTTATCAGTTATAGCCACGGGAACAGGAAGCAGAATTAGAAGAGGAACTGGAAACAGGAAACTGGAAAAGAACAGGACTCCACCGATGACACTGCCAGAAGCTGTCAGTGGTCCCTCAACTCTTCACCAGTATTAACTGAACACTTATTGCTGCCAGACACTTAGGGACAGCTTTCCCACTTTTGAGAGGCTTGAATTCTAAAGCAGGAAATTAACCAATGATAAAATAAGACTCCTGGAGGTGCCTGAGGCTGTTCACACCGTGGCAGACCAGGAAAGGGAGAGAGCAGGACCAAGGCTCAGGCCCAGCAGCCAGGGATCGTCTTCAAAGTTCAGCCACCAGCAGCCAACCTCAACTAGTCAGGCCCTGCCGCCCAACAGCCATAAAAAGATACACACATCAGTGTGATCTTGGGTGTTAGTGTGTTCACAGCCAAGGCTGTTCAATGCCTACTGTACGCCCGACACTGGGGTGTGTCTTACACATAAACAGAAAAATGTCATGCGTGCCCTGCGGGGGGGAACATTCACTGTCATGTTCATGGGAGCGCTTCACCAAGGTTCCCCCTCCCACAGGGTGAGAGAATTCCCCAAGTGGACCAGTCGAAATAGTCCACTACTGTGGACCACAGTGAATGGACCAGACAGAGGAACAGGACCCAAACTGGACCAATGAACAGACCTCATCCTTACCCATCTACCAGACCACCAGACAAGGTGATCGACCTAGAAATTTTGCTGCTTAAAACGGACAGGACGCATTTCCTCTTAGTTGTGAGACTGGAAGGACTTTAGGACCAAGGCAAGCTTGTGACTGAGACGAGAGGGAGATGGGAGAGAGGGAAGAGTCCAAGGTGAGAAAGAGAGAGAGAGAAGGGAGAGCTCTGGCTGAGAGATTACATCTTTAATCCCCCACGCTGGGAGAAGCACCACCCTGTTGCTCAGTGGTTTGGCTGTGTGAGCCAAGGCGTACACACCCATTATCTGACTGAGGTCAGTGGGAAGGGCCGGGAAGGATGCAACCAGGACAGATAAGGAAACTGAGGCTCACAGGTGAGACGATTGCTCAAAGTCACTTGGCTAATAGAGGGTGAAGCTCTGCAAGGAGCAGCCAAACCTCCCACTAGGCTGCCTGGGTGACAGCTCCTGGGCCGCTGGTAGCCTCACAGATGGGCCCTGTAACCAAGACCACCACCCTCCCAAAGTGAGCCATAGGCCCTATGGCAGAGACCATAGATAAGCTCCATGGAAGTAGCAAACGATCCAGGCTCAGCTGCAGTTCCTCTCCTCTGGAACGTGTGCACATGAAGTCAAAAGGAAAGGTCAGAACAGATGGAACAGAGCTTGCCTACCTACACCCCAATAGCAGACCCCATTCACTATCAAACACAGAGGTCCTCGCTTACATGGATGGCTGATGCTCCTCACAGAGCCCCTGAGCAATGTCTAAGAAGTTCCTGACACTGTCTGAAAGGTTCTTTGCTATCCCAAGGGGTGAAGCACAACATCCAATGGCAGTGCCCAGCCTTGAACTAAAGAGTTGGGGAACCCATGTCTCTCCCAAGACTCCTTCTGCTCTGACATTTTAAGAACATGATTTCCAGTTATTGCTCCGTGAGATCTGGGCCACGGGGTTTCTAAAGCTGACCCAAGCCTCAGACATGATGAGACTGTGCTGTCCAGGCACCACTATTTCAGAGCGGGCTCTTGGGTTGTCCTTCCTGTGGGGTTCAGATTTCAAGCAGAGCCTGGAAATACCGTTTCCGTTGGCCCTCCACACAGGAAGTGGCATGGCTGAGATCACCGGGAACCTCATGTGTTTGTGATTCTGTGTGTGTGTGTGTGTGTGTGTGTGTGTGTGTGTATGACAGGGCTGCACTGACTGTGTTTTGCACTTTGTGTTCCCACCAGTGTAGTGCACAACCAGTGCAGCCCTGTCACTGGTGCCTGGCAAACAATTCCAGATCTCCGGTTTTCAACAAGCATCACGGCTTCACGGCATAGTAAGAGTTAACGTGCACAGCTTGCCTCTGCTCCCTGTAACATCTGCCGGGACAGGTGAACAGGGGCCAAAGCAGGCACTTCTGTATGGCTGGTCTCAAGAGCTGGCAAGGTGGGCCTTGCCAGGTGACACTGTTAGCTGGCAGCCTGTATTCTTACCCCTGGGGCTTCCCCACGGCATGGAGCTGGGTTCCAGTAGGAGGAAGAAGTTAGCAGACACTTCCCTGGCTCAGAGGCAAACACCCCCAACCCCTGCTTCTACTGGTGCTACTGTGCCAAAACGCCCTGAGGAAAGCAACTTAAGGAAGGGTCTATTTTGGCACACGGTTTGAGGGCACAGTTCAACATGGCGGAGAAGCCACAGCAGCAGCAGGGGCATGTGGCAGCTGGTCGTATTGGATCCACACTTAAGAAGCAGAAGGACAGAGGGTCTGCTGGTACTCAGCATGCTTCCTCTCTTTTCTTCACTTCCAGCCCACGGAATGGTACCATCCACATTTAGGGAGTATCTTCCCACCTCCACTCACGTAATCTTGAAACTCCTTTTCCAGACATGCCCAGAGGTTTGTTTCTAAGTCTCATGAAGCCGACAGTCCAGATTAACCATCACAATTCCTGAAGTAGTTTCAGGCCAGCCAAGACTCAAGAGGGGCAGGCAAACAGACGCAGCCCTCCGTGCAGGGCGTGACAATCACATCGAGCCAACTGTAATCTGCCAGGCTGGCACAGACACTGGATAAGCGAGGAAGCAAATTAGCAATCAATTGAGCAAGCAAATCTGTGAATGGGAGCCACCGGAGGACTCCACGCATGGTCTCTCTGCTCAGCTCCAGCACTCTGCTTGGGCTCTCGGGAGAAGATATTAACACTAATTTGTTTCAGACTGGGTGATTTCCTTTTTTTAATCTCAGAGTTATGAAATAGCAAAGCCGAAGGGATCCTCAGGGTGTAGAAATCTACTTCAGCCATCTCCTAGCTGAGTAAAATGAAGAGGGGACAGGATTTGCCTCTGGCAACCATGCTGTTGGCCCATGTCTGGGATACTCCAGAGGCTCTCCCCAGGAGTTTGCTGTTTACAGCATGGGAGTCTGCCTTACCAATCCCTTGTGAAGACTCACTTCCAGAGATTCCCCTCAGTGCCCTGTGGGGAACAGTTATTGAAACATCTCTAGAACCCCAACACAGGAGGAACACCAAGGATATCATGGAAGGAACTCAGACCAGGAACTCACAAAGCCCCTCTGTGTTGTTCCAGTGGTGGCCCACTTGGTTACCAATCACGTAGTCATATGGCTTCGATAGACACACCTATGGTGACCACACAGGCACTGTGTTGCTCCACATTGCACAGTCCAGGGGCATGTGTATGTTTGGGCCCATGGGCATCGTGGGGAAATCATAGAATAAAAATAAGCTCTGGCTTACGTTGAGTGCCTACTAAGCAAGGCTCTGATTTAGTCTCCTCCATTTATGGATGAGAAACCAGATCCAGAGATGTTGAGTAATCCTGGCTCTGTCTCCTTGGTTAATACTTTATCTGCTGGGACCAAACCAGACCACCTACTCCCTTCCCTCAATCAGCCAATCTGAATGTCACAGCCTGCTCTACAGAGAGATCTCAGGGGAGTTCTGATACCTTCCACTCCATCCGTGAGGTTGCAGAGCTGAGGGAATGCTGGTCACAGAAGCAGGACTCCGAACAAGAGAGACCTAGAGAGCAGGGGTGGAAACGTCTGGGAGCTGAGAGGTTCGAGGGAAGGTTAGGAGTTCCTGAGGTATGTGCAGCCACACGCTGAGCAAGCTGCCTGGTGCTGCGAGGATTTCTGGAGAGACATTCTAATCAGTCCAGATCGAAATAGCACGGAACGGCCAAAGAAATGATTCCATTTCAAGTTAGGTGGACCAGTGAGTTTCCTGGAACCGGTGAGTGCAGGCACATACGGGCAAAGGGTGACGTACAGGGGTATGGGTGACTCAGAGGTAGCTTTTTCACTGGAAAGGCCACCCGAGCATGAGTGACCACTCTAAAAAGCTGTGTTACTGGAGCTTCCCGCACAACTTGTGGGCAGCTACACCTCTGAAGTGTCTCTTTTCCCACAGCAACGATGTGCTGCTTGTGAAAGTCCCAAGAGAGCATCAAAACCCTTAGATATTTCTTATGAGTTTTATGAGCCTTCTGAACCTTCTTTTCTCCAGGAGGGAATGTTTGAACTTATGGGAAGCAGACACATGACACTGGCTTGCTCCCATGTTGGATGGAGAAGAGATTGGCCCGTGAATGTTGGGTGATGAACTAGATTTAGGGGGAGCAGGATTTGTGACTGGGGAATTCTATATTCCAAGTTCATGGTCCAGGGGACCTCTCTGGAAGACCAACTATTTTCTAACTCACACAATTTCCCAAAGTGCCCTCTGCCCTCCACCAAAATTACTGCAGGTGCCTAGGAGACAAAAAAAAAAAAAAAAAAAAAAAAAAAAAAAATCATAGCCTACAAAGCCATGATCCAGCCGTCAGAGAGGCACACAGGACAAGTACCCCATGTGGTTTACAGAAAACAGAGACACCTCCAGGCTCAGGAACCCCAGGGCCTTGGTCCCTCCTCCCAGGAAGAGAGGTTTCCATGTTAAGCAAGATAGTACAAGTCAGAGGCTGAGCCTGGCCATCCTGGCTCAGGCTTATTCCCAGCACTGCAGGACATCAGGGCCAAGTTACTGACTCACCCTGCAAGGCTCCACACAGTCACTTCCCTTCAGGGCAGTGGTCCAAGCTTGAAAGTGGGCATCCCTGTAGCCCCAGCCACTAGGGCCTAAGCCTGGAGCCCAGACGGGCCTTTCCAGCATTTCTGAACGAGACTGACTTGCTGCTGGCAATTGTGTTGTATCCTGGCAGGAAAACTCCAGAACCACTTGATGGTGGGAACCATTCAGGAAGTCTCCTGGAGGAGTCTGTGCCAGTGGGAAGATTCAGCTGAAGGCTGGGAAAGGTGGTTAAGGCCCTGTGCTTGCTAGGGCTCTGTGGTAGAGGAAACAGGGACCCGGTTCCAGTTCCTTCAGCAGACCCAGAGCATCCTGGGGTGCAGTGACATGGAAAAGAACCTGCAGAAGGTTCAACACAGGGTGCCCACTCACCACAGAAGTACAGGCAGTGATGAGGAAGACATGCAAGCTCATATTTATTCATTTAAAAAACAAGTTCCCAGCCTGCTCCAGGAACACTGGGAATAAACCGAAGAGGGTGAGGCAGGCAGATCACAAATTCCAGACCAGCCTGTGCCACACACTCAAAAAAGCCAGTTTCCAAGAGCTGTGACGTAACTAAGTGGTAAAGACCCCCACCCCCACCCCCACTCCACCCCACAACCTGTGCAAGGCTCTGAGCTCAGTCCCCAGAACCATTCAGAAATAAGGCAGTGTATTTCCAAGCCAAGAATCTCAACGTTCTAAAGAGACTTTGGGTGAGCATAGACTGACTGTAAAAACATCTAGAAGGAACATAGTGAAATATCAGTAGACAGCATCCATCACTGTATATGGAGCTTATAGGGATCTCCCCTGTCCCAAAGGGATCAATGGGAGAACAAGATTTAGTGACCCGAGAATGTGTGTGTGTGTGTGTGCATGTGTTTATATGTGCAACTGTATCCACATGTGTATATGAGTGTGTAAATTACATGTATATGTATATTGTACATCTATATAATGTGTAAGTCTGTGTGAATATGCATGTGTATATGTATAATGCATGCATGTCTATATGTAAATGCATGTAGATGTGTGTGTATATATGTGTGTATGCATGTGTTTATATGTATATGTGTTCGTGTACACATGTGTAATGCATGCGTATATGTATGTATATTGCATATATATATGTGTATCTATATAATCTGTGTGCCTGTGTGCATATGCATATGTGGATATGTATAATGCATGTATATGTATTATGTAGATACATGTACACATGTACGTCTGTATATGTGTGTGTGCATGTGTATGCATGAGTATGTGTGTCCGTCCCCATGTAGCACAGATTTCCTGCCTGGCCATACCTTGGTGAGGACAGCATTCCAAAGCACTTTTGCTCATGCAAGATGCCAGGGTAGGGTGTGGCTTCAGCCTAGGAAGTACCAGAATTCAGAATAGAATTAGATTTTTCCAGGATCACTAGAGGGTGACATTACTGGGAATCTATTTCTCAGCATGGATCTTCCCCAGCTACTCCAGCTGATGCTGTGCTACTTCTGATGTCCAGAAATCTCACTTTGCAGAGAGAAATACAGGTGCAGAGAAGCAAAGCCACTGGACTAGGATGGGGTCCTGGGCTGGGACAGAGCCCTAAGCTGGAACAGAGCTCAGGACCAAGGCAGAGTGATGAGACTCTCAGGCCTGAGCAGCTGTTATCCATTCTGCAACCAGCACAGAACACCTTCTCTGTACATGCCACAAAGATCAATGTGATGCCCTTTCCAGATAAACACATTCCCAAACTGGTGGGAAGAAACAAATACAAAGCTGGCATCAACAACACAGTATCCTGCCGTGTGCAAAAGACTGGAATACACGGAACTGGGGCCAGTCATCTCTGGTGGGGACTGTGAGAGAGCAGGCCTGGGGAGTGGAGGGCATGTCGATGATGCTTTCAAAGGTGGAAACGCTTGAACCAGTGTCCTGACACAGACTGGGAATGTTCTATGTGAAGGTGTGGAGGAGGGCAACTCTGCAGGCAAAAACCACGTATGCTAAGGCCATGGGGTATGAAGTAATGGATATCCTACTAGTAAAATTGCTGTGGACACCAGCTCAGGCTAAGAAAGTAGGTGAAACCTCATGGAAATGACCCTCAGAGAGGGTCAAGCTTCATTTCATTAGCAGAACTGAGCCAGCAGGGTTTTTAAAGGTGGATAATTGCCTCCCTAGATTGTCTAAAACCTTCTGGCTGCCTGGAAGAAAGAAAGGCTCAAGGTAACAAGAATAGGCAGGATAGAATCCAAGAGGGCAGGGGCTCAGAGGCACTGTGCCTAGCAGCAGAACCCCAGGTTCCACCCAGCAGGAGGACCTTTGGACAGGATTCAGACCATCAAGACCTCTTGTCCCACCCTGTTCAGCTGCCCTGGGCTGGTGGAGAGATGGATAATCAGATGTGGACAAACGGGGCAATGTTTGCAGGACATAGGGGCCAGGGCGGTGATATGTGGGAATGGAGCCAGGCCAGGTGTCTGGGGGACTCATGCCATACCCTGGTGACAGAAGGCTGGGTGGCAGCCAGGACAATGGAGGCAGCCAGGATGCTGACTGAGTTGCACTCAGGGCCAGGATACAGCAGTTCTGGTCCCAGTCCAACTGTGTGCAGCTCCTAAGCCTCACCTGGCTGAGCTCTTGCCCAGAAACACCACCACCACCACCACCACCACCACCACCACCACCACCACCAACCCTAGAGGTCACCCTAATACAGAGGCCAAGGGCAGAGCAGGGAGGGATTAAAAAGATCTTTCCACAGTTCAGAAAACTAAGGTGTTTTAGCACTAGGACACTATGAGTTCTGCCTCCTAATTTAGGGAGGCACAGAAAGGGAATGCAACTGGTCCAAAGTCACACAGCAATTGAATGGCTGAGCTGGGTTGGCAGAACACTAGAGAAAAAGACCTTGACCCCGATCCGCTTCCCACGCTAAAAAACTTGAGCTGTACTTTGGCCCTTGGCCATCCGCCTTGCTTCCCAGGGAATTTCCCTCCTTCCTCTTGTAGCCCACCAGCTGCTTGAGAACCCGATGCTTTGCCCATTTGGGAGGAGGCTCATTCCAAGATCAAAGTAGACCCAGAGCCAATGGAGCAGAGACTGTGGAAAGGGGTGGGGGTCTGGCCTCCACTACCCAGGACCAGTCTGTGGCCAGCTATGAGGACGCGGCCCCCTGCTATGCATCTGGTTTACAAGCATCAGCACCAACCCCCCCCCCCATCTGGGTAGGGCACACCTGTGCTTGGGTCGGGATGGCCGGGCTGAATAAAGGAACGAGCAAGCGTAACAAGGGCCAGCACTTACAACAGCACACACTCACCTCCGCACATGTGCACAAGAACGTTTGCCCAATAGATGCAAATATGTCCCCATCAAGCCTGAGCATACTTGCTCAGGGGCGTAAGCAAGCCTTCTGGATGGTATGTGTGCGCACGCACACACATGTGTGTGCACACTTATACAGAAGGAGTACATGCAGAAGGGAGGACGGAGGACAGTCTCAGATGTCACTTTGCCACCCACTCTTTTTTTGTTTTTGTTCTTATTTTTTACTAGTTTTTTAAGACTTGTTTATTGTATGTATATGAGTACACTGTCGCTGTCTTCAGACACACCAGAAGAGGGCACCGGATCCCATGACAGACGGTTGTGAGTCGCCATGTGGTGGCTGGGAATTGAACTCTAGACCTCTGGAAGAGCAGCCAGTGCTCTTAACTGCTGAGCCATCTCTCCAGCCCCTTGTTTTTATTTTTTATTTGTTTAAACAGAACTTCACTGGGTAGTCCAGGCTGGGCGGGTACTCATAGAGATCTACCTGACTCTGCTTCCAGAATTCTGGGATTAAAGCCACTTTTTGTTTTTAGGTCAGATTATTTACTGGCCTGCACCTCCACATGTAGGCTAGGCTGGCTAGCTATTGAGCCCCAGGGACCCTCTTGTCTTTGCTTCCCCAGAGCTAAGATCACAGCCTATGCCACAGCCATACAGTTTTTTCACATGTGTCCCAGGAACTGAACTCAGGTCCTCCTGTTTTACTGACACAGCCATCCCCCCAGTTCTTTTGGAAATCTTTTTTTTTTAAAGGGGTCAACTCTGAACCAGGACAGAATGGCCAGAATATAAGGGTGGGAAACCCACCCACTTTGGGGAGATGCCCTAACCATAGATGAACCTGGGGAAGGGGTGGGTGTGTGTGACAGGAAGATCACCTGGAAGCTAGGATTTGTGAGCCCAGCGACCACAGCCCTCACAGAACCAGATCCTCCTCCATTCACTCTCAGCTGAGCTCTGAGCTGCAAGCCCTTCCTCTACAGCCTATACCTATTGTACCCCTAACATTGTCCCACTCCAAAGAGCAGAGTTTGGTCTGGCACCATGGCAGATTCGGAAGGAGAAGGATCCAGAGATTTTCCTATAGGAAGAAAAGCTAGGGTCAGCCAGAGAAAGCACTGAAAACAAGAGACGCCTCCTCTGGCGGCTCACTTGCCTGTTCTTCCTCAGAGTTTGAGGGGCACTGGACAAGCACTCCTGCTGCTCTTGAAGGTGCCTGGCTCCCAAATCTAAAGATGGGGTTAGCTCCTAGAATCTTGTGATTTGCTTTCCAAACGTAAAAGGCAGCTCAGTAAAAGACAAGGCTAGCCCCTCAGAGCTGTCAGAGAAAGTGGGGGTACAAGCCTGTACCCAGAGCCCACAGCTGGCTCTCCTGGGATGTCCCTTGGAGATGAGCAACTAGGAAACTGGGAAGAGCTGGGTTCCTGGATAACTGAACAATTTACATGGTTTCTGAAGACCAAATTCCAGAAGTGGGGTCTGATTGGCTTCTGCTAGTGGAAGTTCTGCTGTCCTGACAGTTGGCTCAGGGGGCAAGCTTTCTGTTCTCTGGGGAAGCAGAGGGTGGGACTCTGAGACAGGCAGAGCCACTAGGTGGGACCCCTGGGTGTGCAGATCCCTGCATTTCCTGTGGCTGCTGGGGACGCTCAGGCAGACAGAGAGGAAGGCACAGAGCTCTGCTAATCTGGAGAAGAGATTTTCCTCCTAGGAGGCCCTTCCTTGGGCAGGGCTCTCTTGGTGGCGGCCGTGGTGGCTGGCCTGAAGGTGGTGGCCAGGCTCTATAGGGAGAGGCTGCCTTATCAGACAGGAAACACTGGGCTCTGGTCACTTCCTCCCACTCCTGGTCACAGCAGCTCTCAAGGCAGGAAAAGCTCAGCAGCTACTACTCACTGGGTTCTCTGCCCGCCTAACCCCCTGAGCTGTTCTCTAAGCAGAAAAGAGGCTTGCTTAGGTGCTGTGTGCCCCCGCTGCATGTGTAGTGTGTGTGTGTGTGTGTGTGTGTGTGTGTGTGTGTGTGTGTGTGTGTACTACGCACATGTATGTCACATATGCATAGGCTCTGTGTGTGTTCTACTTGCTGTGTATGCACTGTATATGTCGTATGTGGATGTACTATGCACATGTATGTTCTATATTCATAGGCTCTGTGTGTGTGTTGCATAATGTATGTGCACTGTGTGTGTATGTTATGTATATGTGCTATGCATATGTTTGTCACATATGCATAGGCTCTGTATGTGTTCTGCTAGCTGTGTGTGCATTGTATATGTGGTATGTGGATGTACTATGCACATGAATGTGCTATATTCATAGGCTCTGTATGTGTGTGCTGCATGATGTGTGTGTATTGTGTGTGTATGCTATGTGTGTGTACTATGCACATGCATGTCACATATGCATAGGCTCTGTGTGTGTTCTGCTAGCTGTGTGTGTGCACTGGGTATGTGGTATGTGGATGTACTATGCACATGTATGTGCTATATTGATTACTATGCACATGTATGTGCTATATTCATAGGCTCTGTGTGTGTGCACTGCATGATGTATGTGCACTGTGTGTGTGGTATGTGGATGTATTATGCATGTGTATGTGCTATATGCATAGGTTCTATGTGTGTGCTGTATGCTGTATGTGTACTGTGTATGTATGCTTTGTGCAAGTACTCTCATGTGCTGTATGTGAGTACATGCTGTGTGTGTGTGTGTGTGTTGCATGCTCTGTGTGTGTGTGTGCACACATACATTTGCTGTGTGGTAATGCAGGTAGTATGTGCACATGATGTGAGTATGTGTACTCTGTCCCAAGTGTGTTTTGTGTGCTGCCTGTTGTGCATGTACTCAAATTGCTGTGAATGCAGTGTGTTCTGTTTAGCTTCTCTGAACCTCATTGCAGCCCAGAGTTTGGCGTCTGGTAGCACAAAATCTTACAGCAACCCCCTGAAGACATGTTAGGTATGGCCTTGCCTCCTCTCACCTGCCTTGGGTCCCTTTCCCCGGGGATCTGTCTGAACTACAGCCACTACCACCTGCTGCCACCCCTGAGGCAGGGGCTCTTGCAAAGAGAATGTTCTGGAAGCCTGTTCTGGAGCACCTGGCCATCTTCCCTCTTCCCAGCCCCTTACCCTCTTCTCCACCTCTACCCCTCAGCTGGTTACCCTTAGGTAACCCTTTACCTCACTGAACACCGTAATCACACCTAACATGGGGTATAACAACGATGCTCAATCAGGGGAATTTATCCCCAAGGGTTCAGAGATGGGGTGAGAGTTTCCTAGTTCCAAGCCCCTTCCATTAAAAATGCAACAGCAGCCTTATGCATAATAGCCAGAAACTGGAAACAACCCAGATGCCCTTCAACTGGATAAGGAAAATGTAGTTCATTTGCACAATGGAATACTACTCCGCTATTAAATACAAGAACATCATGAAATTTGCAGGCAAATGAGTGGCACTAGAAAATATCCTGAATGAGGTAACCCAGACTCCAAAGGCCATACACAGTTTCTACTCACTGATAAGTAGACATTAGCCATAAAGTACAGGATACCCACACTACATAGACCCAAAGAAGCTAAATGACAAGGAGGGCTCAAGGGAGAATGCTTGAATCTCACTGGGAAGGGGAAATAAATTTGCCATTGGAGTTAGATGGATGGATGGAACTGAGTGGGAGAGGGAATGGGGAGTGGAAAGGGAGATGTAGGGAGAACTGGGGAGAGAGGGCTGGGAGAGTGAACAGAAGTCAGTGGGGGAAGGCACCTCTAGGACTTGCCAAAGACCTGGGATGGGGGAGGTTCCAGGGAGTCTATGAGGTTGACTCTAGCTAAGGCTTCTAGCAGTGGGGAATATGGAGCCTGAAGTGGCCACCTCCTGTAGCCAGGCAGGACTCCCAGTGGAGGAATAAGGACACCAACCCACACACACAACTTTCCACCCAAAATTTGTCTGGCCTACAAGAAATGCAGGGACAATGATGTCACGGAGACTGAAGAAATAGCCAACCAATGATTGACTCAACTTGAGGTCCACCCCAAGGGCAAGAACCAACCCCCAACATTATTAATGATACTCCATTAGGCTTTCAGACAGGAGCCTAGCATAACCACCCTGCAGCTGATGGAACAGATGGGATCCGACAGCCAAACATTAGACGGAGCTCAGCTCGGGAAGTTTTGTGGAAGATTTGGGGATAGATTGAAGGACCTGGAGGGAATAGGGACTCCACAAGACCAACAGAGCCAACTAACCTGGACCCCTGGGGCTCCCAGAGACTAAACCACCAGCCAAAGAACATATAAGAGCTGGACTTAGGCCCCCTGCATATATGCAGCAGATGTGCAACTTGATATTCATGTGGGTCCCCCAACAACTGTAGCAGGGGCTTACCCTGATTCTGTTGCCTGCCTGTGGATCCCATTCCCCTAACTGGGATGTTTGGCTGGCCTCAGTGAGAGAGGCTAGTCCTGCAGTTACTTGAGGTGTCAGAGTGGGTTGGTACCCAGGGAGGACCTCACCCTTCTCAGAGATGAAGGTGGGGGGGAATGGGAGCAAGGGCCATGGGAGAGAAGGACTGAGAGGAGTGTGGGCTGCAACTGGGATGTATATTGAATAAATAAATTAATGAAAAAATTTGAAATAAAAAAAATGCAATCACAGTGAGACTTTGGCAATCAAGTGATTAATAGTGCATACTTGGTCACTCAGACTGAAAGGATTCATAGTATTGCTGGTGTGGTCTGTGCCACTCTACCCTGGACAGTCAGTTAGCACTGAGCCTGAGTAGGCTTTGTTCCCAGTCATTATTCATCATTTTCCAAGGAGTGTGACATAAAGAGAGGTCTCACAGTAGAGCTTTCTGTTAGGTATCATAAGACATCTGATGTAAAAATCTCTGAAGGTGTATTCAGGCTAACTGTGGACTGCACCCTGTTATTTAAGGGGCCTGAGCATGGGGGATTTGAGTATCCACAGGAACCATCATGCATACTAAGAGTTCTAAATTATAATGGCTGAGGAGGTAACAGTGGGATGTGACACTTCTCTTCTGTTCTCTTGAGCACAGTTACACATGTTCTCTGGCCTTCCCAGAATCCTGAGACAGAGTGGCAGGGCTGGTATTCCTATCTTTTCAGATAGATAGATAGATAGATAGATAGATAGATAGATAGATAGATAGATAATAGATAGATAGATAGATAGATAGATAGATAGATAGATAGATAGATAGATAGATGATAGATCTCTAGCTTCTTGAGCTCTGTTCGAGAAGCTGTGAGATTTTCCCCATTTCTGTGATAAGAACCAATGGGGTAAAGAGACATGGGCAAGTGGACCTCTTTAGTCACTCACCCTCCACATGACCTTGTGACCTTGAAGTCACAGCCTTACCATGTAGATCTCTTCACCTCTAAAACACAATAACTGCCTTCTTGGGGCCTCTGGGGTGACCAGGGCATCTGAAAAGGGAGGCAGCAAGAGTCTGGTCACATAAAATCAGTGACAAAATGTCACCAGGGGGTTCCAGCCTTCAGATAGGATCTGCTCTTCTTTGTGGAATCCTCAGGAGCATCTCAGGTTCTTTGTACCAGGAACTGAAGGTGATGTCCAACCTAAGCTACCTATATGCTCGCAAGTGTAGCTATAAATGCAACCCAACAGATAATCATAAGACTACTTAAAATATAATAAAATCTTTTTGCAAGTTTTTAAGGTTAAGGTATAGCCTTTGTAAATGACATCCTGCTACCGGGACAGCAGGTTGAACAATCCAATTATGGAGAGAGTCATGGGCTGGCCAAGTGAAATATGTAAACTGTGATGTCTCATAGGGTGGCCAAGTGAAATATGTAAGCTGTGATGTCGGTTCACTGAAGTTCTGTGTAGCCACAGAGGAGGCTAGTACAAACACAGATGTCACTGACCAACTCCTACTTTAGGGTGTTGAATGGAACAAGCTATTACCAGTGGGTTGTGTGTCCACATGATCACAATCATAGTACATACAACTGTGTAAGCTGGGAAATGGGGCAGGAGTGGCCACACATAAAATCGACCATAGGGAAGTTGATACAGCAAGTGGGCAATTTCTTTCTCCATTTTTCTATGGCTCTCTCCTTTTCTTTATTTTCTCCTGCAGTTTTTACTTCTCCTTATCCCTTCTTTCTTCTTTTACCCAGAGTCTCACTGTGTAGTTTAGAATAGCGTCAAACTAGTGATCTTTTGTCCTTCTGTTTCAGCCTTAGTGTTACTGGCTACACAACAGGATGGGTGGATGATGAAGCCCATCTGAGGCACTCAATGTTCTTATTAGAATTTTATCAAGCAGGAAGAAGGAAGAAAACAGCTTTGTAGAATAACTAAGCCTAATGATATGGGGGAAAGTTTAACATTAAAGTAAATAATTAAAGTAAAATAATTGTTATAAAAGACATATGAATATATAGGCCAAAAATGTTTAAAGCAAGATAGATATATGTTAAAAAAAAAAAACTAGTGAAGGCTCTAAGTTTTGGATGAGAGATAACTTTTTATTTTCCTAAATTTACTTTAAAGACTAAGTCTATATTTAGAATTAAAAGAAAGATAACAGACTGACAGGAAGTAGGAGGAATCCGTCTGTGTGTCTATGTGTGTGTGTGTATGTGTGTGCGTGCGTGCACATACGTGAATGCATGTGTGCACACAGATGAGTGAATGCAACAAATAGAGAAAGAAAAGAGGCATAAAGGGAAATAGAAATGGGAAAAGAAAGACAGAAAAGATGATATATATATATATAATATAGATAGATTATTGATAGATAATATATAGATGATTGATTATAGAAGATGATGGGTAGATATAATAGATTATAGATAGATGATAGATTATAGATAATAGAGATAGATAGATAGATAGATAGATAGATAGATAGATAGATAGATAGATAGATTATAATGTTTGCTAGATATTGTGGGGTTTTGTTACTTTTTGTCAACTAGACACAGATTAGAGTCACCTGGGAGGAAGGAAATTCAATTGAGGAATTGCCTGTGGGTGTTTTGATAAATAATTGATGTAGGAGGGNCTANCCCTCTGTGGTGGTACCATCCCTGGACAGGTGGTCCTAGGGTGTATAAGAAAGCAAACTAAGCCATCCACCCAAAGCAAGCCAATAAGTAGAACTCCTCCGTGGCTTCTGCTTCAGTTCCTGCCTCAAGATCCTTGCTTTGATGGACTATGATGTGGAAGTGTAAGCCAAATAAACCCTTTTCTCCCCAAGTGTACTGGCTAGTTTTGTGTCAACTTGACACAGCTGGAGTTATCACAGAGAAAGGAGCTTTAGTTGGGGAGATGCCCCCATGG
>NC_034597.1:54938290-54956740 GCF_900095145.1 Mus pahari | reverse complement strand
CCTGACCTGCTTGAGTTCCAGTCCTGACTTCTTTCAGTGATGAACAGCAGTATGGAAGTGTAAGCTGAATAAACCCTTTCCTCCTCAACTTGCTTCTTGGTCATGATGTTTGTGGAGGAATAGAAACCCTGACTAAGACACCAAGTTACTTTTCATCAGTCTTTTATTGTAGCAACACTGAAGCAAATGGGACAGGATGGGTATATCTTTTTTCATTTCTCGCTCCCCTTTCCATTTGGGAAGAAAGCAGAAATACTATTTGTTCAAAAAGGAAGGCTCATATTCCATCTCCAACCTATCTCTCCATTCTACACCATAGCAGATGCAGGCCTACCTCAGCCACATGAACCAGAGACCTGAGGGATATAGTTCCAAGGAGGATGGACCCAGCACGATGGGGGTCTTTTACCACTACTCAACCCAACGAGGGTTGTCAAACCTACTCTGGGTCTGGCAATGGAGGACATACAATCCAGTTGAATACATTGCTGGCCAGTCGCTGTAGCTACCAGGGTCCATGTGAGAATAAGGACTTGCCACTTGGACATTGTATGAGGTATCACTAGACAGGCAATAGTGTGAGGGTCTTCATGGAAAGTGCTGGCATGGTTAAATATGGATACATGGGAAAGGATGGTGTTTTCAGAGACCAGTTGGAATTCTTGCAGCAAGATCCACCAGAAGAAAAGAGAAGCTGAGAAAGAAACTTCTGGAAAGGAGAGAATCAGCCATTGGGGAACTAACATTGGTGCTGGGCAGATATGACAAGCCTGAAGTTTGTATAGTTGGCAGGAGATGTAGTGGTGGGGGTGTGTCTTAGAGAAAAGAACACAAGTGTTTCCCTTTCTACAACATTTGTGAAAATAAAGACTGCCCTGGACATAAGCAAGTGGGAGTTGAAATACAGGATGCCTCAGCCACAAGGTGAGCCTCCTTTATTGTTCACTGCTTAAGGAACAGGAACAGAGATCTTAAGGCAAAGAGTGACATGGGAACATCAGCATTTTAGAAAAACAACTTGTTGTCATGGCTTGTCATCCTGTAAGATGACATCAGTCACATTGTAACCTGAGTACCACAGGCAGGGTGCACAGGTAGCTGGGACCCACTGAGACCTTGGTTGCCACACTGTCCCACTCAGAACAGAGAACCCTCCTGCCTGCTTCTTGTCATCTCATAGGCATGGACAGTGTAACCATACTGTGTGTTACAATGATGCATGCCCATTTGGCAGTGCCAAGGGGCACACCTTGACCAGATACTGCCAATTCAGAGCTCAGTGTAGCCAAGGATAGTAGCTCAGTGTACCCCTGCATATGGCCACCACTGGCCAGGTGCAATGACAAGCCAGAGCAGCATGGCTCTGTGTCATCTCAGTTGTCACCCATAATTCCTTTCCTCTTCTCTGGCCTGAGATGGTCATGGATTGAAGAGCAGTTGACTCCATCCCCTAGTGAGGCACAGAAAACAGAACCAAGGAGGCTAAAGAAGGGTTTCCACAAGTTCAAGGCTAGTCTGGGCTACCTAGTGAGTTCCAGGTCAGTCTGAGCCACAACATGAGGCCACATCTCCAACACCAAAACCAGAACCAAGGAGAAGCACTAAGCCCTCAGCCATGAATGCTCCCAATGAATGTGCCTCATGGGTGCTGAAGCCAACACCCTAGGAGGGTGGTGAGTCCCATACCACCTCCCACTCGGAACTGTAGTGTCCTTGGTCACCCAAGATTGAGTAATAACAGGTCTGTGATGCCCTTAGATGTCCAGGGCTACATGCGCACTACACTGACTGGCTCAGCGTGTGCCCACCCTACGCCAGCAGGCGCGGGTAATCCGTTGAACCCCATTTGTGATGGAGATCAGGGATTGCAATTATTCCCCATGAANGAGGAATTCCCAGTAAGTGCAGGTCATAAGCTTGCATTGATTAAGTTCCTGCCCTTTGGTGGGAATGACAAGCCCCACCTGGGCTGTGGATGAGAAACAGTTCAGAAACCTTCTGTAACACGCCCAACAACTATGAAGTGCTACTGAATAATGACTGTGGGTTATGATCAGCAGAGAAGGATGTGCAGAAGCCCAGGAGGGCCCCCGTTGGCCCAGAGGAGCATGGGAAGGGGCATGGCTACCTTTGACTTAAACAAGTTCCTTCTTTACATGAAGAGAGGCCCGAATTAGGTGCCATACATGGGATAGAGCCAGGTTGATTTTCCAGGAGCTTTTTGATGGAGCGTGTGTCCTGGACCGTCCCAGCTGTCTCAGACCTTGATTCCAGGCTGTGTGTCTGCCTCCCTGACAGCATGTTGCGCAGTCCAGAGGGCCACTGCATACTGCTACACCACTCAAGTAGGGGAGAGGGCAAGATGGTCCATGGCTTAGACTTGGGCAGCGTGCAGTTACTGAATAGGCATGGGGAAACTGCTCATGTGGTTTGCTATGGCTTTCCTTTTCCAGTGTCAACAAAAACAGCTCCAATGTGTAGAATCGAGATTTGTCTTTTCAGTACGACTCATAAAGACATTTAAAACCTTATATAACAAAAACTCCTTAAAATAAAAAAGTCGACTCAGAAAATAACACAAACAATATTACAGGTAACACTGAGACCTAGTATGAAATTTAAAAAAAAAAAAAAAACTATTTCAAAGGATAGAATGGTGAAGGTACAAAAAAATTTATTTAAATTAAACATTTTGACAAATCAGTTTCATAACTGTTCCATGCATATTCAATTTTCTTGAAAAAATGGAACAGAGTAGCTTAATGCCTGTGATAGTGTTTCACGAGATTATTAATATCCATCCGGGACTGGGCACCAGTCAATTACATCATCAACAATTCACTATTTATCACCAAATGGTATATACAGTAATAGCATAAAGATTAAGTATATCTTATAAGTGATATTATAATAAGACTTCTTGGGGATCTGTCAACAATACAAAATATAAGGTGGACATAATGGCAGAATATAAAAACACATTTCATAAAGGCAATAATACACAAGTGTCCAAGGGCAGACAAGAGTCTGTTAGCTCAGTGTTTGGTATGTTCCTTCAAAGGAGGTTTAGGGGATGGAAATGTCTGGGGTGGGACCAAAGCGCAGAAACATCTTTGGGTGTCACAGGGTGTTTGTTGGGGACAGCCAAAGGACAGTGGGATAGGTGAATTGTTCTGATGTATCCACTTGAAAAACAAGAATCAGGTTCCCTTCACGGCCAGGGGAATCGTGCCTGGGATTCCAAGCAAGGGGCCCTTTGAATTAGGGGCCAGTTTGGAGGGAGAGTAATAGAGAAGAGAGAAAAGCCCTCCTGGAGCAAGGGGTAGCAGACATCGGGCAGGGAGTCATCTCCTGCGTCTGTAGATAAGGGTATGCTATAGCTCTGCTCGAGAAATCAGCACATCCCAAGGCTGCTGCTTTGTGGACAGACTTTTTAGGCTCCTAGCTCTTTGGTTCATTCTGCAGGGAGGTGAGGAGACACTGTTACAGTTGAGAAGAATCTAAATCAGGGTACACACCTTGGGGCACAGGGTTGGGGATGGGCATGCCTGTATAATACACAAGCAATATTTCTCAAACTGTAGTCTCCTGAGATGTATGTAACAAAAACAATGTATCTAAAGTATATATTTTTAAAAAAATATCCAGGCTGGGTGTGCTGCCAATCACCTTTAAACTCAGGAGGCACAGGCAGGTTTACCTTTGAGTTTGAGGCCAGCCTGGTCTACACAGTGAGTTCCAGGGCAGCCAGGGTTACACAGAGAAACCCTGTCTCAGAACAGAGCAAAACAAGTTCTAATCTGCTTTTGCTTTCAGTGTTGCAGTTGAACATACTAATTTTCTGAACCAGGGTAGATGTTTTCCTTTAAAAGAAAAATTACATTGTGTGTGTGTGTGTGTGTGTGTGTGTGTGTGTGTGTGAGCAGGGCACACGTGCATTGGGAAGTCAGAGTACAACTTGCAGGAGTCAGTTCTCTTCTTCCACCATGTAGGCTCCAAGGATAGAACTTAGGTCATCAGGCTTGGCAGCGGGCACTTTTACCCACTGAGACATCGCACACCATCTTGCCAGCCCAAAGGTGAATATTTTCCTCGACTGAAGGAGTTTCTTTGGAATTCTAGGGTGGCTGTGGACAGGGTTATAGGAAAGCAGGAAACCTGGGTCCTCGGGCAGTCAGTCACACTTTCCTTGGCCTGGAGGCGGCTGTAACTTGGAGATCCATAGAGCGAGGGCTCGGCTGTGAGGCCTCACTGTGCAGGAGAGAATAGTCAGGGCTGGCTAAGCCAGAGTGGGGTTTTGCCAGTTAGAGACTGGACTGAGATGGACCCCAGGCCCAGGCTCCATCTCACCAGGAGCACCACAGATCAGAAGTAGCTACACCAAAAGCAGGAGCTCCAATGTGCCGGGCTTCTCCCCATCTGCTACACCGATGGTGTAGAGTGGCTAGGAAATCCTACAGCTCCCAAGGCTGTGCTTCCTGGGTGAAGCCAACAAAACACATTTAAAGGGACAGACGGAGCGCTGGATCCTGGCTTTTGACCGGAAGGCTCTGGAACAGCAGTTTTGACCTCCTGCCACCAAGGAGTGGCATTGCCACAGTTTCTGCTTAGCTCGGTGCTTCATAGGGAGGAGGGGATGGCAGGGCTGGGCCAGGCTCCATTCCTCCAGCTCTATGACACACTGTAGCTGTTGTAATACGTGGCTGTGGCATCAGCCAGGACGGAGATGAGGCTGGTCTCTGTGGGGCCTGTGGGAGTCCCCTGGGAGAGCGGGACATGCCCAGTGAGGGTTCCAACCCCTGCAGCAGAGTCGGGGTGGCCGGGAGTGTTCAAATACTGATCAAATTCATTGCGATCCATGTCCCCCAGAAGTTCCACCTGGCTTAGCTGATCCAAGGTGTCAAAGCCAGGGTGCTCGGGAGGTGGGGACAGCTGGCCCAGGTGGGCCTGGAGGTTGGGGTGGAGAGGGTGGTAGGTGGCATGGGAGTAGTAGGCTGGAGATGGGGGACATCCAGGAACAGAGGACATCATAGAAACCCCTGGGGACTGGCCAAGGGCCAAAGAACCTAGAGGGTGGCTGCAGTGGAGGGGACTAGGTGTGAACTCCGGTGAGTAAGGGGGCCCTGGTAGATGGGGGAGGTGATGGGGGTGGCCATGCTCCTCCTGACATGAGGACGAGAAGAAGGTCTGCTCCGGCTCCAGCGCATCCAGGGGCGACATCTCCGGAGGTGTGGGCAGCCCATAGGGATACGTGTCCACACTGCCAGGGGCAGCAGCTGCACCTTCATGGTAGCAGCTGTGCAGTCCAGGCAAGGTGGCCCCTGGGGAGTACTCACCCCTGTCCTCCTTCTCCCCCCTGCCAATGCTGTTTTTCTCAGGCAGTGCATTCTGGTCACGAGAGAGGGAGCTCAGGAGGAAGCCAGGGTCCACACGCTTGCAGAGGCGCTTGCCTTGTTTCTTCCTGCGGGGCCGGTACTTGTAGTTAGGGTAATCCTGCATGTGCTGCAGGCGCAGCCGCTCTGCCTCATCCACATAGGGTCTCTTCTGGGAAAGTGTCAGCGCCTTCCATGACTTTCCTGATCACACAAACCAGAAAAAAGGCATGCTCAGACTCAGTGCTGGTTCAGCCTCTGCACCTGCTTCAGCCTCCTGCTTCTTAGCATCCCATTGCTGCCCTCTGACCCCTACCCCATCCTCTGGACCCCCTCTCATGGCCACAAAGGACACCGCCTGCCTCTAGGCGCTCTTCATCCCAGATCACACACGCACTGAAGGGGCTGGACCAACTCTTCCTGTTTGCACCGCACAATGTTAGCGTCGTGGAGAAAAGTGCTTAGAAATCATCATCTCACCCCGAACCAACAGAATTGGCAACCGTTCCAAACTGTGAGAGTCCCAGGGAATTCCTACCCTACCTAATTGTCAGCAACAGAAAAAAAAAAAATCTAAAGTCTATAATATTGACTGGGGTTCTTAAATCCTTTAGGGGTCAGTTTTGTTTATTTGTGCATTTTACTGAAAGTTCCCTGCCACTTATGAAGGGATGACACGCTGTTTAGTAATGTATATCTCTCACGTCTCTTAAGTGCGGTAACCCAGCTCCAGCCAATTGTGTAATCAAAAAGTAGATTAGAGAATTTTGTTCAGGCTCACAAATAACTGTTCCTCACCTCTGAGGGTCAAATAGACACTGCTATGGAAAGATATAGGTATAGACTGTAAGCTAATATTTAGAGAGAGAGAGAGAGAGAGAGAGAGAGAGAGAGAGAGAGAGAGACAGACAGACAGACAGAGAGAGAGACAGACAGACAGACAGAGACAGAGACAGAGACAGAGACAGAGAGACAGGACAGAGACAGACAGAGACAGGGACAGACAGAGAGACAGAGACAGAGACACACGTATGTGTGTGCACTACCACTTTCTCTCATGGAGTTAGGACTCTCTGACCATAGCAGGACAGTTTCTCAGCCACAGTTTTCCAGAGGCAAGCTCCTTAATTGTCCCTGGTCTCCGTCTTTCTGACTATAACAGGTGCTGCTTCCAGCTCAGGGCTCGGCTCTCCCCTTTAGGAGTCTCCTCTCTGTGTATCCCCACCGGTGTTAAAATGCTGCTTGTACTTGGTTTTCGATTCACCGTTCCCTACCTGTCTGTTCCTTTGCAATCACAAGCCACCTTGGTACCCCGCTTCCATCTTTCAATGGAATGCAGCCCTGCTCCAGAGAGTTCCAAGGATCACTTACAGACCACTTAAACTGCTGCCAACTAAAACGGAGGTGGGCATCTGCAAATTTAGCATGCTCTCCTATGACTCTACTGCACCCTCAAGTTTCAGACCCTCTAGTGAAGAGGACAAGGCATCTGGCTGGGTAAGCCCTGTAAGGAAAGAGGCCATGTCTCCCTACTGGGTACAATCCACTTGTGACTAAGCACAGGGTATGTACACCCTGCCCTGGTCCCCACTGTCTTTGGTGTCTGCCCTTGCCCACACTGGCTGGCTCCATGGGTCAGGATATCATAGGATAGGGAGTGCTCAAAGGCAGAAGCTACTACTATCTACAATTGTTGCAATTAGCTGTTGCTTAGAAGTGAATCTTGGAGAGTGTCCACAACACCAGATGTAGAGATGACACTAGTTTTGCAAGATGTCCAGAATCCGGACACACAAATGCTCTATCCGTGGCCTGACTATAAAATGTGGCTCTGGTCTCCAAACGTACCCGGATGCTCTAGACTTACTAAAACACGATTTCCCCTTTAAATCCTAACAAATGTCTAATTTGTGATACACTTTCTCATTCGTCATGTAGTAGGCACGCCTCAGCGTATTCATGGTACACTAAACTAGTTCTCTTTCTATTGCTAAAAATCCTTTACCTGGGTTTTAAGGTTTGGGAAGCCTGCAGTGGCAAGCGTTGGGAGTCTCTCGTCCCGTCCGTGCCTTTTCTCACATGGGCCAGAAAGAGAAGAAAGTTCTCAGGAAGGAGGAGTACAGGGGGGCTGCAGCTGCCCCTGCTAGCGGGCACTGCGTGGTCTCTACTTTAACAAGCAGCGAAGAGCTGCTATTTTCCCTCGCCCATTTTGAGCTGTACTGCTAAAGGAGGAAAGACAGCCTTTTCTGCAAGATGAACTGCATACTCAGGAAGCCTGCAGTTGTATTCCAGATAGAACTGGTCCACAGGGAGAAGGTTTGTCTGCCACATCTCTGTCCCTGTCCTCACCTCCCGAAACAGGCAGCCTGGATTCCTCTCCAGGTTCCCCGCCCTTCTATCTCCACCAGGGCCTTCCTCAGAAACCTGGTCAAAAATCAAAACATTCTCTCCTCAACTAGGACTGAACCACAGAGGGATTCATAAAATTCATTTAAACAGAAAACAATATAAGCTTTCAGATTAAAAAAAAAGGTTGTAAATATTAGTCTATTTCATGTTATGCTAATAGAATGGGGAATGTACAGGCTTATTTTTTTGTTCGGAGGAAGGAGGCCCGGCGGCGATGTTCATGAATATACACTGGGCAGAGTTGGCCAAAAGATTTGGACAAGAGGTGCTTGGAACCCCACAACTCTCACCAACTGCTTTTTGGAGCCTCCAGACAGCCAGAGAGCTGGGCCATCTTTCTAGGCTCAGGCCTATTACCAACAGAAAGCCAGCCCTTGCTCTGTGACTCTGAAAGAGGAAAGAGCCCAGGTTCCTACGGAAAAGGGAAGGGCTTCCATCCCAGCGGGGTGGGGTCGAGGGGCCTGTATGCCTCTCCTGGCAGGCCTTGGTGCCCTCTGCAAACAAAATATTTTGAAGGCATCTTATTGGTTAAATAAATAAGAACCACGTTGAAGGGTAAAGAGATCTGAAGTAAGGTGAGGTTGAAAGTTGTTTGGCTTTGAGACGAGTGAGGTGATTCAGTGGGTAAAGGCATTTGCCACCAAGCCTGAAGATGTGCATGTCTAACTCCTAAAACCCACATGGTGGTAAGAAAGAACTTACTCCCCACCTCCCAGATATCTTCTGACCGTGTCTCCCCCACACTCATGGTGGCACGCGTGTGCACACATACACTCACTATCACAAACACATTTGATATATGTGTGTATAAATGTGTGTGTGTGTGCGTGTGCGTGTGCGTGTGCGTGTGCGTGTGTGTGTGTGTGTGTGTGTGTGTGTGATGTATATATTAACCCACCCACCCCTGCTCTGAGTACTGGAGAGAATAGAAAATCCAACAAAAACAGGTTCCTTGGAACCGTTTTAGCATTTTCATCCCCAATTCTCTGGCCTGTCTGGGTCCAGTCAGGATTATCTGCGGACAGCACCATAGCTATAAGCAAGAAGCGATGGGCTTCAAAGACCCTCTGTGGCTGCTCCAAGTATCTTTTCAAATTATCTACACTTCTGCGATAAATAGATAATCGAACCCAGCCTATTCGGGTGGACATCTTTTGATGCTGATTTTTTTTTTCTTTCTGTTAAATAGTTAAAAATAGGGACATTTCTCAGTGAGGCCTCAATTGACGTATGTTCGTTATCTTTTTCTCCGTGACAATATCTCTTTCTGATTTTCCCAGTCATACAACGTGGGGAGTGGAGTCTCCTCTGTCTTCCAGCAAACGCCGGTTCAACCCAGGCTAAACGTATCTGCCTGTCTGAGTCCTTAAGCCCGAGTTCCAGTCCCCAGGGCCGGCCGCGGGTCGCTCCCACCCCTGGGACCCGAGTCTCTGCTCCGTGACCCGGAGAAGGGACAGGTCCGGTGCCCCGCGCTGGACTGAAGGTTTCACCGGTTTCACCATGGCCCGCTCAGGCCCTGGTGGTGTCTGTGTTCAAATCCCACCCCCACTCCCCACCTCCCCGAACGGCTTTGTCACCCGCGCCATCCTCGCACCACCAGCTTCGCGCCCCGCGCACTTACCCAGCATCTTGCTGAGCTCCGCGTTGTGCAGGTCCGGGTTCTGCACTGCCAGACGTTTCCTCTCATCCTTGGCCCACACCATGAAGGCATTCATGGGCCGCCGGATCCGGCTCTCCGAACCCTTGTCCCCTGAAGGTCGGGGGACGGCGGGCGGCGACAGCCCATCCGACAGCTCGGCTTCCAGGGCGGGACACTCCAGTCCCTCGGTCCACGGGTAGGCGCCCAGCAGCGAGGCCATGGCCGAACGCGGGTCACTTGGCTTCGCCTCGTGGGGCCGGCGCTGACCTGGCCCTCGTTCGGGTCGCGACGTCCAACTTGGCCAGCAGCCTCGGGCTCTGCCCTTATTTATCAGCTTCGGGCCACCGGGTCCGCCAATGACTCTCTGGGGCGGCGCGGCCCCTCCCGGCTGCCCCGCCGCGGCGTCCCCGCTGCGACCTGCCGGCAGGGGGAGGGAGGGGCCGGGCCTGCCCCGGTGCCCGCCCCTGTCCGCCCCTCCGCCTCCCGAGCCTGCCCGGATCGGCGCTCCCGTGCAGGTACTGCAGGGCCAGGAGGAGCGAGCCCAAGGCTCGAAGTCACCACTGCTTGGCGCAGCCCCTGTTCCGCTGTTGGGCCGCCCTCCGCGCTGGGACCAGACTCCACCAAAACTCCCGCAAGGGAAAACCGAACTCAAACAGCTTAAGCCGGGATACCCGAGGAGGAGAGACAATGACTATCAATATCCCTAGATCGGTCAAGTATGCTGTTGTGGACAGATCACACCTATGGCTTGGGTCATCTCTGCCCCAGTAAATGTGGGCAGCCACCAAGGGTCTTAGGTGGATGTGAGATCCACCAGACTACGGACTGCGCAGTTACCTCCCTAAACTGGCACTGTGGATTTCTAGAGGGGTCGGGTTTTCTGCTATCCGATTTTCCTCTTCTTGTCTTTGCCCCCATCCCACTCTGCCTGCCGCTGCCCCCAGCAGTCGGAGGGGGTCTGCATCTTCCTTGCTTGTAGCTCTTTTGCGGAATCCATTTCTGGTGCTTCTTCCGACTCTAGAGGAGCCGCTTTTCCGCTCCTATGTCCCCCAACTACTTCCTTACAGTAGAGTCTTCTTGGTTTCCTGCATCCTGAATGAGCTGTGGACCGGGAACTTGAGACCCTAACGCACGCCGCGGCTGCTTTGGCAGTTACACCAGCGCCAACACACAGTAGGCATTCAAGAACTGCCGAATGAGTGAATGAATGAATGAGTGACGAGCCAACATGCTTTAGACACACCCCACTGTAGAAACACCGCAGGGACGGGGGGCCTAGTTCCTGGAATTAGACCCACAAATATTTATGGCGCGCCACCCCATGTGGAGGCTCCACAGAGGCGACCTTCAGAAAGAGGCAGAGTCTGAGCGGAAGACAGTGATGTTGGGTGTGAGACTCTGTCTTGAGTTACTGAATGCGTGACAGCAAGCCCGGTATCTCCCAAGACCTTTCCTAATCCTAAAAGCCGGCCGATAAGGCTGACCTCACAGGCGGTGATGAGGTAAATACAGTGAGCTCTAGCTGTGTAATCTTTGATGGAGATGCCTCTCTAGTCTCAAAGTCCCCGTGCGGTGACTGAATTCGCTTAGAACGTGCGAGGCGGCCAGTACTGAGACGCTGTAAATGTCCAGAGAACTGCAACTTCTCCGAGTTTAAGATCTAATTTTACCCTCCAGGACCCCAGATAAAATTCATCAGGGCATGTGCTTTTGGCATAAAATAAACTGGCATTTCTCATCTCCTCGGGTCAAGATCCAGCAATAGCGCTCTAAGGCTGGTGTCCCTTAAAGCCGGTGGTCACTGCCCTCCACCCCCCGCTACTGTGCAAAGCCAGGACAGCTACCAGCCAAAGGTGGTGCAGCAGGGAGCTGGTCTGGAAGAGTGTGTCCTGAGGTGCAGGTAGCAGAACCATTAGTCACCATCCTAGACTGGAAGGTTTGACCAGCTTATCCAGAGGCGGAAGCCTCCGTGTGGCTGTTGGGGGTGGGCGCTAGGCTACTTGCAGTGCTGTGCTTCACTGCCAGGATTGCTCCCAGAAATGCTTCTCCTTGAGAGGGATGGCTTTCTGAGAAAGGGGGACAGGATGACAGCAGATCACAGGGGGCCACTATTTGGACCCTAACCCTGCTCTGGGGACAGGTTGCTTTTAATGCAGTTTTAGAGAGGCTAGCACAGAGTGTGCCTGTTTGTGAAAATGCTGGACTCACACACCCATTAGGGAAGACTGTAGATACCTTGGCAAACCCGGGGCAACGAGAGGGGTCGGGCTCAGAGAATACAGGTTGGGAAAGTTGCTGCCAAGTAGTTAGTTTCACACATTGCAGCTGGTGATTGTTGTTAAGCCTGAAGTCAAGTGACTTTGCTCCATCGCTGGCTGGACCTGTTGCTTGGAGCCATCTGTAGGCTGGAACCCGGGCTGGTTCGCTCACTTTTGTAACTTCATCTTTGTAATGGTGTTTATTCTCCCTTTCCCTCCCTCTCCCTCTCCCTCTCCCTCTCCCTCTCCCTCCTCCTCCTCCTCTCCCCTCCTCCCTCCTCCTCTTCCTCTTCTTTTAAATTTACTTTACATCCCAATTACAGCCCCCTACCCCCTCTCTCCCCAGTCTCACCCTTACAAATCCCTCCCCCATTGTCCTCACACCTTATCCCCAGAGAAGGGGAACCCCCCTTGGGTACCACCCCACCCTGGGGCATCTAATCCCTACAGGTCTAGGCACATTCTCTCCCACCAAGGATCGTCCAGGCAGTCCAAGTAGCGGGGAAGGGACCTGGGAGCACGCTCTGTGGCCAGTGGGAAAGCCGGAAAAGGGTGGAGGAGACGCCAAAGGACACAGAGTTGCAGTGACCCTGGCGCCTCTCAGAGCTCTGCGATAGTCAGACTTTGCAGGCTGATCAGCTCTGAAGAGTCGAAAGGCCTATGAACTACAGCAGCTATGGCGCCCCGCCCCGCCCCGCCTCAGGCATTCCGACGCCCAATTTTGCCAGTGCTGGCCCAGGACTGTGTCAGTGTATTGGTCTGATCACTCTAGACTCCTGCAAGAGCTGCAAGTACTAGCCTTCTGCAGGCAATGCCCCAGAGTCAAGGCATAGGGACTGCAGCTGGTCCTATCAGGGCATAAACCCAAAGTGGCAAGGGGTCCCCAGCTCCGTGCAGGATATCAGAGTCAAATATGCAGTACCTAAGAGGCGACCTTGCACACTGGAACCTGTGTGTGGACCATGCTTCAAATTTATCTAACCCAAATCAGGGCCGACCCCCCTCTCTGCTCATCTCTTAAATGACATCTAGTTTTCCCTCTCCCCCTCTCCCGTCCCCCTCCCCTCATTCCTTCTCCCTCCATCCCTCTACTTTCTACCTCTGCAGTTCTCTAGCCCCGGTTTTTCAGGAGGACATAACCTGACACAGAAACCCTCAAATCAAAGTTTCCTGCAATGTGTCCCGTGAGTTCCAGCCTTCATGCCTCCTCCATCTGTAAACTGAAAATTAAACCCGGTTTCGAGGTGCACATCAATGAATGGTGAAACAATAGAGCAGACGCATGGTGAATGTCTAAAAAGCTTAAAAGGTCAGGCCTTCAAAATGTTCCCCTCAAGGAGAGTTTTTCCATGGCCCTGGGGGCCTGAGGAGAGGGAGACAGACAAAAAAGGGTCAAAGTTAGCTTGCAGGTTCCCACTTCACCAGGGCAGCAGCACCGGAGCAGGATTAAGCGCAACAATCTCTCAGCCTTAGCAGGTCTCCTTTGGATGCCAGACAGCTGTGCTGTCGTCACTTAGAGCAAATGTCTCTTGTTGCTATTTGTCCCTTGATCTAAGCTGGAGGTGGAAATTTTCCTCCCCATCTTTGATCAGCTCAAGGTCACTGATCTGTCTGAATTTGATTGACAGTTCACAAGCTGGTTGCTAATTGGCTTGCTCCACTCTGCTTCCATACCACCTACGGGAAGTCCAGGATGAGCTTAGATCAGGGCCATTTCCCAGAGGAGGGAGGCCAGGCTGTGCCTACTACAAGTGATAAAGCCCAGACACTACCTGGCACCTCTTTCGTCAGCTCCCTGGCTCTCACATGCCCAGGGGAGGGCATTTCACCAGCCTCTGAGATTCACTCTCCTTGACCCCTCCCCTTAGCTCAGGAAGTCTCAGCAGAACTTTTTTCACAATCACATCCAGAGGTCAAGACTTGTCCTGGATGCTGAAATCAAATGAGCCAAGAGCAGCTGGAGCTAGCCCAGCCCCACCGGCTTGCAGTGCTCACCACTCATCCCCTGGTGACTTCTATTTTTTTCTTTCCCCTTTGTCCTTCTGTCTTCTCCCTTCCTTTCCTCTCTCTGCCATACCTCCTTCTTCCCTCTCCCATACTTTCCCCATTTCCCCTCAATAGGTTCCTCACCCATAACTGGTGCAGAATTAGCAGCCCCCATTTCCCTACAATTCACTGCCTTAGAGAGTTCCTCTTTTTCAATCCATAGGAAATCAAAGCCATTGGTGATAAACCCATTGAGGTTCCTAATTTAGAACTACTTTAGGGATGAAAACTAACAGCTAGGATCTGAGATGTCCCTGTAACTGAGCTGACTGGAGCCAGCAGAGCACAAGGTCACCTTTAGGGATCTCACAGATCACAGGATCAAAGATCCTCTCTACGGAAAGGAATTGTTTCTGGGTGTGAATAAGGTGGGCCTTTGATAATTCTCCTATAATATAAGAGTATAATATCAAAACAATGTTTTCTTAAGTTCCAGACACCCCGGGTTCCTACGGCACCCCCAAACCCCAAGACCCAGCTCTCCAGTCACTTGCCTGACCAACCCTGCCTCCCAGTAGATTCTGAGAGATGACCCAGCAGGAAGAGGACTGACTGGGCTCTAGAAGCCCAGTACAACTGGCCACTGCTGGTTATGGAAATCTTAACCACGGAACCTGGTTGGTTCCAGTCAGGTCCAGGGGCTCATCTGTGACCCCTGAAATGAAGGACCTTGTTCTGTGATTCTGAGGGTGCCTGTAAGAGGAATGGGAGAGGCCCATCCAGGAACATGTCTTCTAACTTAACTTGTTTCCTTCCACGCAGAACATTTGTTAGTTCTCCCTGAAAAGAGAGCATGCTGCCACACTGCTCCTTGGAAATGCTGTACTTAATTGGTTACTACTAAACTCTTGGATTCTGATAAAGGAATCAACAAATCAGCCAGGTGTGGTGGCTCATGTCTGTAATTCTATTATTCCAAAGGCAGAGGCAGGAGAATCAAGAATTTAGGCCAGCCTCAGCTACGTGAAGTTCAAGATTAGCCTGGACTACATGAAACTCAGAAGGAAGAGAGGGAAAGCTGGAGGGAGAAAGAGCAAAAGGCAGAGGGAGAGGGAGAGGGAGAGGGAGAGGGAGAGGAGGTCACTGTAAGAATGACTGGGTCAAGGGAATATATTTCTTTCTCTTCATCCAGTTCAAAGTGCCCATATAGAGTGGAAGTGAGTAGAAACCATGAAGTAATAACACAGCATGGAAAATAAGTATTTGCTGAGGCAAGTGCACCTGAGTCCTAGGTGAGGAGTGTCAGGCAGATGATGACAATGGTGACATTCAGCCTGATAGAGATCTGATCTCAGAGCTTTGTCACCAGCCAGCAATCCCTGCGTGAGCTGGTTGAGGACACTTTTTGTTTGTTTAGCTTATGGGATTGCTTTAGTGGGTGGACTAAAAATTACTATTATTTTGTGTTCTGTTTTTGTTTTTGTTTTTGTTTTTGTTTTAAAGATTTATTTATTTATTATATGTAAGTACACTGTAGCTGTCTTCAGACGCTCCAGAAGAGGGAGTCAGATCTTGTTACAGATGGTTGTGAGCCACCATGTGGTTGCTGGGATTTGAACTCCGGACCTTCGGAAAAGCAGTCGGGTGCTCTTACCCACTGAGCCATCTCACCAGCCCTGTTTTTGTTTTTTTAATTGAGGCATATCACATCTGCAGAAAAGTAGGGATGCCTGCTGGCTGTTCCACAGGATGACCAAACCTCATAGCACTCAGATTAGGAAATGTAAGGTTCCCAATCCTGCTGTTTTTAGTTGCCTGCCCTGCTCCTATCCATACTTTCCATACAATGAGGCCTTTCCGTTCTGTTCCCATCAAGCCTGACAACCTGAACTTGGCTCCCGGAGCACATGTGGTGAAAGGAGAACTAGTGGTTTGTACACACACACACACACACACACACACACACACACACACACACACGAATGATTACAATTCTTTAAAAGCAGACTGCTTAATTTTTATTTGAGCCAGCAGGGCAGAAGACAGCTTGCTACTCTTAGTGAGGGGTAAGGAGAACACTGTGCCAGGAAGAGTCTGGGGGGCAGGGGCTTCTGGTTAGACAAGAGGCAAAGGAAGAAAGGGCTAGCTGCTGGGTGTGGTGGTGCACGCCTTTAATCCCAGCACTCGGGAGGCAGAGGCGGGTGGATTTCTGAGTTCGAGGCCAGCCTGGTCTACAAAGTGAGTTCCAGGACAGTCAGAGCTACACAGAGAAACCCTGTCTCAAAAAACCAAAAGAAAGGAAGAAAGAAAGAAAGAAAGAAAGAAAGAAAGAAAGAAAGAAAGAAAGAAAGAAAGAAAGAAAGAAAGAAAGAAAGAAAGAAAGAAAGAAAGAAAGAAAGAAAGAAAGAAAAAAAGAAAGAAAGAAAGAAAGAAGGAGCTAGCTATGGGCAAGGGACTCCACAGTCAGCAAAAGAGGGAACAGATAGGGAAAGTAGGCTCTAGGGTTGGGTGGTAGGAATGGTGTCAGCAGGCTCTGGGCATGAGGAACTGTCCCTGGGTTGGGGATGGAGGTGGGGGCACCTTGTCCCGAGTTAATAGATAGAGACCTGGAATTTGGAAGCTCACAGGAAGTGATTAAGGTTGGGCTCTGGAAAGGTTTGCATATGAAAGGTATGTCAGAGGTGAAGCTAACCAAGGAGGGCCATTGCTCCAGGGTCTGCAAAGCCCTAGAACAACAAGCATCTACATAAAGAAAATGCAAAGTGTGGTTAATAGGCATCCATCTTTGACTCTCTCTGGCCTAAAAGAACAATTTGCATATACAGGGCCTGTGAAGGGAGGGTGGGAGGAATCAATGACTGGTGGATGGGCCGAGGGCTCTCCTTGCCTTTGCTTTCGTTGTTGTTTGTTTACCCTGAGCAAATCAAGAGCTTCTGCCATACTTGCTTGTGTGCAGGGTTGCTAATCAGAAAGCCTCCTTGACTGGGGGTTCTCCTCATGCTGTTGCTTCCCTTTCAGCATGGCTTCAGAGGAGGTGGGACTTCTGGCATATCAGCTTGGGATCCAGGGAAGAACACTCATGAGAGCACACACACACACACACACACACACACACACACACACAGGCACAAGCAGCGCAGCCTTTGCTGACAGGCTCAGAAAGCACCTGAAAGTACCCCCACCCTCTGCTGATCTACTACCAGCTGAAGCAGTCCCAGGTCTGGCCAGAGTGAGGGAAAGGAACATGGATCCTAAGTCTAAGTCTCCAAATGGAGTGTCAAAGTCATATAGTCGTGACTGCAGGAGATGGCAGAAGTAAAACGTAAGGCTGAAAGCCTGTGACACCTGGTAGGCTTCCTTCCCAACCCCAAGGCCCAGGGGAAGGCAGAGGAGAGTGTCCGCCTTCACACACACACACACACACACACACACACACACACACACACACATTTGATAGCCACACTTCCCAGTGCTACACCTTTAAAGGGGGCTCAGAGGAGAACAGTGGTCCCACCTTTAGGTGAAGGATATGCCAAGACACAATCTGAAGGGGCAGGGTGGACACTAGAGTTGCATTTGGAAAAGACCTTATGGAGTCATAGATCTACATTAGGAACTGAGGTTTACCGGGCTTCTTTTGAGGGGGTTTTCAGGTGCAATTTGAAATGAACTTAAAGGCCGGTATTAAAAAATGGCTCCTCAGCCCTTCTCCAGCTGTCTTTGGACTGGAATCACCCTGCTCACCTGACCTGGAGGCCACTAAGTATACTGTTTAAGAGGCACAGGCCAGGCTTATTTCTGCTTGTGAATACACTTTTAAGGTGCCACCATCCCATCCGAGGGAAGGTCTGCTATTATCACCTGGATTCTTTATCTGGTGATGAGTGAGGCTGCTGGAGAGAAGTGACAGCAGAATGGGGAAGAGGCTCAGCATTCCAAACATCTGGTCACTGTCCGGTTCTCCACAGGACACATGGCTGGACGCAGTGAGGCTGAATCCACTCAAACAACATCCTATGTCAAAACCAGAATCCCCCTTCTGCCCACGACGAAGACTTGAGGATCATAGCTGCCCTCCTGCCTCACATGCCTGCAAAGCCGGGGAAGGTTTAAGGGAACAAAGGAGGTGTTCAGACATTGCGCAACAGAGCACAGGATGCTAACTAAAAGGGACACTCCTGTGGGGAGCCCGTGTGGTGGTGGAAACCCACAGAGACTACGGGACTCTGAGGAGAGGGTTCTCAGTTCAGGAAGGACAAAGCCAGCCAGGACAGGAGACTGACCAGAGGCAGGCAGGGGCGAGGGAGTGGGGGTGAGCTCTGAAGTTCTTCTGTAGGATCAGCTGAGCACTAATGCACACATACATGTGCGTGTGTGTACACATGTACACAGTGTCTGTGTGTGTGTGTGTGTGTGTGTGTGTGTGTGTGTGTGTGAATGCTGATTCTGTGGAGAGAGCCCTGGAGAAGGCAGGAGAATAGTTGTTGTTCTCCTGAACTCTCACAGGGACAGAAAGATTCTGCTCTCACCAGTCAGACTGGGAAGCTTTCCTAAGACATGCAAGTAGCCTGAGGGGTGAAAACAAGAACACACAACCTGTAGTCAGAAAAACCATCAATCAATAGAAACAACCAGATATGACAGGCCCCATGAGACTGGTAACATTAAAAGAGCTTTTTAAATAAGCTCCTCCTCCTCCTCCCCTTCCTCCTCCTTCTCCTCTTCCTCCTCCTCCTCCTCCTCTTCTTCCTCTTCCTCCTCCTCCTCCTCTTCCTCCTCCTCCCCT
>NC_034597.1:54935609-54938246 GCF_900095145.1 Mus pahari | reverse complement strand
ATTCCTCCTTCCTCCAAGAGGAAAGTGAGACTGTGAAGAGAGAAGAAAAAAAAAATTGTTAAAAGACCCAAATTGAAGACAGAAAGCTGCAAAAGGCAACATGTGAGACACAAGATGCAGGAGACAGGAACAGCAGTCGGCTGGACACCGCAGGCAGAGGTCATAGCAAGCACGGGGTGAGCCAACTTGAACTCTCCCAAGGGAAAGGGCGAGAAAAACTACAAAGTAAACAAGAACAGCAACCTTGGAAGCAACACTAAGCGCAGAACTTAAAAGCTGCCAGAGTCTCAGAAGAGAGGAGCTAGGAAACAGGTTTGGAGGGATCATGGCTGGAGACTTTCCAAACTTAACAGAAGCCATAAGCACACAGCTTGAAATGGCCCAAGATCCCCAACCAGAGGCAACACAATGACAGCACACTGGGCACACCTGGCCAGGTTTCTGATAGTTGTTTGACATATTAATTAATGTTGTTGTTGTGTGTGTGTGTGCATAGGAGTGGGCAATGCGCTCACTGTCTGTCATGTGCCTGAAGAGGATGCTGGGTGTTCTGCTCTATGACTGACTCTCTACCTTATTCCCTTGAGACAGGGGGTCTCTCATTGAACCAGGAGTGAGACTGGTGACTACTAATTCACAGCCATCCTCCTGTCTCCACCCTCCACAGTGCTGGGCTTACAGGCTCAGGTGTGTGGTTATTCTTTGATTTGATTTCTCTCTCTCTCTCTCTCTCTCTCTCTCTCTCTCTCTCTCTCTCTTTCTTTCTTTCTTTCTTTCTTTTTTAACAAGTAGGTGTTGAGAATTTCTCAGGTCCTCATGGTTGTCCACCAAGCAGGGGCTCTTTCTTACCTGCTGAGCCTTCTCCTCTGCTGTTAGTATTTGAAAATATTAAAAGGCACCTAGAAGTCCCGTGGCGGAGGATACCCCATGGAAGAGGACATCCCAGGGCAGATGACATCCTGGGGCAGAGGACATCGTCTCATGGCAGAGGACATTCAGTGGCAGATGATGTCCCAAGGTAGAGGACACACCAAGGCAAAGGCACATATTCAGTTCAGCAGTGAGTGGAGGATTCCGAGGAGCCCCGACATATGGCCTGGCCTCTTCTACCAGCTCCTCCAAGTAGTAACTAAGCCACGCCCCAGAGACCTAAGCCACGCCCACGAGACAAGTGTCAATCATTTATCCTGGGCACTGTTCTAATTGTCTCCTACCACCTCGACATGCCTTTACTAAAGGCCAAGTTCTAGCACATGAATCTTTGGGGGACATGACATATTCAATCCAGCGCACCCAGAAAAACTACCTTTTAAAATGCAGGCAAAGGACTTTTCAACACATGAAAGTTGTGAGAGCGTCACTCAGCAGACAAGCGCTGCATTGGATATTGAAGGAGGTCAGTTTTTCCGCCAAAGGCTTGCGGTGCCGCACAGACATCTGGGTCAACACAAAAGAATGGTAAAATAATGTATGGGCAAGCATAAGATATCATTGAAAGATAATGGTTTAAAAATAAACCCAACTTCCTATGGAGTTTAAAACAACATTTAAGTAAAATGGTGTAATAACAATAGCACAAAGACCAACTAGAGAGGCAGGAAAGTAACTATAAAGGCTTTTGAATGCTTGTATATGTAATGTACAACTTTATTCTATGGGAGACACTGAGTAGTGATGTAGACTGTAAACTCTTTAGCAACTACTTTAAAGAATAGGCAATTAATGTATGCCAAGCTGAATAATAGAAAGTAATGATTTTAACTTACCCAACACAGGAAAGTGAAAGGAAAAATGAGCAAGCAAGCAAACAACAAAAACCTAAGGGCTGGTGAGGGGAGTCGGCAGACACACAGCGTTTGCCATAAAAGCCTGGCTACCTGAATTCAATCCCTAGAATCTGAGTGGAAGTAGAGAGCCACCGGCTCTTCAAAGCTATCCTCTGAACACCACATGTATTCTGTGACATGCACATGCCTGCATGCTCATACACACATATCACAAACATACACACACATGCACACACACGCATACACACACACTAATTTAAATAAAAAATCAAAGCAGGATGGATAAGTCAAAACCAGTAAGATGTTAGATTAAAAACAGCCATACTCAAAATCATGTAAAATATTTATGGGATATATAGATATAGATATAGATATATAGATATCTATCTATATATATATATATATCTCCAACCAGAATAGTCCCATAGAAATTGTTTTAAAAATAAAGCCTTAGACTAAATGGAAATAATGGAAGGTCTGACTCACCCAGGTATGCAGGAAGAAAAGGAAACACTTGTAGAGCTACAGCAGGCATGAGAGTGAAACTCAGGTATGTCAAAGGCATTGGAATGATAGGCGTAGGGAATTAAATGATTATCATTATAATGCTAAGAAAACATAGACGACATTCAATAGCACACAGCAGCATTAATGGAAAAATGGTATTTCTAAGACAAAAATTAGAAATGAAAAACAGATGAGCAGCCCGGCGTGGTGGCACACGCCTTTAATCCCAATACTCGGGAGGCAGAGGCAGGCGAATTTCTGAGTTCAAGGCCAGCCTGGTCTACAGGGTGAGTTCCAGGATAGCCAGGGCTACACAGAGAAACCCTATCTCGAAAAAAAAAAA
>NC_034597.1:54934356-54935539 GCF_900095145.1 Mus pahari | reverse complement strand
AAAAAAAAAAAAAAAAAAGAAAGAAAGAAAGAAAGAAAGAAAGAAAGAAAGAAAGAAAGAAAGAAAGAAAAATAGAGATGAATCTTCAGCAATTGGCAGACTGGATACGGTGAAGCCGCGAGCTAGTGATCTTGAGAGTATATCATACAAGTCTCCTAAACTATAGGAAAAGGGAAGTGGGTCAGAATGTCTAGGGTTGTGGGTACAACAAAGAGTGAGACTCACACAACCTGGGGAAAGAGAAAGGCGAGACACACATAGGGGGAAGAACAGAGGAAGGGAGAGGGATGGAAGCGTTGAAAGTAATGTGAGAATTTCCCAAGCCAAATAGTCAGGAACCCAGCACACAGAAGCCAAACAAGGAAAACAGCAACAAACTGTGGAAAGCCAAACACAAGGCAAACATCACAGAGAAGCCAGGGACAATCAATCATCTCACCATAGGAGGAGGAGGGCGGCTCCCAGGGTCACTGTAGAATCCACATGAGACAGCAAGAAGAAACATGCTAGTGTGTTGAAAGTAAAAAAACAAAAAACCAAAAAAAACAAAACCCAAACCAAACAGCCATACAAGATCCAACCAAGCAACAACAAAACCCACAATTTGGTTTCAAGCACAGAAAAGAGAAAGAGAGAGAAACAGAGACACAGACAGAGACACAGAGACAGAGACAGAAAGAGACAGAGAGAAACTTTTCTGGATAAACAAAATATGGTTGTGACCTACCCTTAAAGAAATGTTTGAAAAAGGTTCTTCAGGGTCTGGAGAGACCCAGGCTCATGGGTCAAGAGTGATTGCTGTTGCTGTTCTTGCAGACTTCCTAGGAACTACATCCGAGACTCACAACTGCCCACTGTACCTCCAGTTCCAGGTCCTATGCCCTCTTCTGACCTCCCTGGCACCACCACATAACACACACACACACACACACACACACACACACACACACACACACACAAGACTTTTCATTAAAAAATGTTCTTCACATCAAAATGATCATCCATCATGACCAAGTAGGCTTCATCCCAGGGATGCAGGGATGGTTTAATATAAGGAAATCCATCAACGTAATCCACTACATAAACAAACTCAAAGACAAAAAACCACATGATCATTTCGTTAGATGCTGAGAAAGCATTTGACAAAATCCAACAACTATTCATGATAAAAGTCTTGGAAAGA
>NC_034597.1:54927054-54932547 GCF_900095145.1 Mus pahari | reverse complement strand
CTTTATATGACCCAGCACAAGGGAATGCCAGGGCCAAGAAGTGGGAGTGGGTCAGTAGGGGAGCAGGGGCAGGGGGAGGGTATAGGGAACTTTCAGGATAGCATTTGAAATGTAAATAAAGAAAATATCTAATAAAAAAAACTTATCAAAAAATGTTCTTCAGACAGAAAAATATTCCATAGGTTAGCAACTTGCATCTATATAAAGAAAGGTCTCAAAAAGAACACAAAAATTTTTTTAATTTACTTTATTTATCTAAGTCATTACAGGTGGTTATGAGCCACCATGTGGTTGTTGGGAATTGAACTCAGGACCTCTGGAAGAGCAGTCAGTGATTTTTTTTTTTTTTTTTGAGACAGAGTTTCTCTGTATAGCCCTGGCTGTCCTGGAACTCACTTTGTAGACCAGGCTGGCCTCAGACTCAGAAATCAGCTTGCCTCTGCCTCCCGAGTGCTGGGATTAAAGGCCTGTGCCACCACACCTGGCTTCAGTCAGTGCTCTTAGCCACTGAGCCATCTCCCTAGCTCCCAAAAAAGGATAAAATTGTTGTGTATACTCTGAAGTGACTGAGCTCAGGGACTTGTGTATGTTAGGCAAGTGCTAAGTTTAGGCCACTGAGCTACAGCTCTAATTGATTAGTTGTTTTTCATTATTCTTTGATACAAACGATGCATTCAATCGTAAGTTACCTGTAAGTAAAATGGATGACAGAGGCAAGAGACATGAGAGAGTAGTCGGGGTCTGCTGGTACAAAGCACTTGTCACCTATGATGTTGGACAGTGCTCTTTGGAAGCAGACTTGAATTAGTTGTAAAATGTATATTGTAAATCCTAGGGTGACTAGTAGAAAGGTAAAGTACTGATATGCCAATAATATGCCTAGAAAGAAGGCAAATGGAATTTTCAAGGAATGCTCAATGAAGCTGAATGGGAAAAAAGAACGGAAACACTGAAAAAGAGGAAAGAGGGAAATGATGGCAGACACAGCGTGCGTAATTCAGCTCGATGATGACTGTGTCCAAGGCCAGCGTTTTAAGTACACACTGAACGAGAGGCTGTCAATATGGGCTGAAGAGCCAAAATCCAATGAATATATCCTAGACCAAAGACATAGAAAATATTTTTGATATAATCATAGAAAAATTCACAAGTCTAGGAAAAAAAGAGGCTCATTTTGTGTACAAGATGTATACAGAACACCAAATAGGAAAAGAAACTCTCACATTGGTTTGGACAGATGGCTCAGAGGTTAAGAGCACTGACTGCTCTTCTGAAGGTCCTGAGTTCAATTCCCAGCAACCACATGGTGGCTCACAACCATCTGTAACAAGATCTGGCGCCCTCTTGGAGTGTCTGAAGACAGGTACAGTGTACTTACATATAATAAATAAATAAATCTTAAAAAAAAAAGAAAAGAAACTCTCACATCATACCATCATGAAACACTAAACATACAGAACAGAGAAAGTGTATTGAGAGATGGAAACTCCAAGAGAGAGATGCTAAATCACGTGGAAGACGCCCTCCTGTCCCCGCTCCTGCAACAGCTGACTTCAACAGAAACTCAAAAGCCAGGCCTTGACTGAAAGTGAGGACAGACAGCATGTAGCGGGAAGAGCATGTATCACGAGTCCCATGTTTTCTTTTCCACGGAAGCACATAGTTTCAGTATTTTGCTACAATTGGTTTGTCTTTTATAGCAATTAAAATATGACACAAGCATTCATTTTTTTTAAAAAAGTAGATGGTTAAATAAAAGTATGCTGTGTTGGTAGTAATTCAAAGAAATCTGAGCCAAGCCTGGTGGTGTACACCTATAATCTCAGCTGCGCAATTTAGTGAGACCCTGCCTCAGATAACAACGTGAAGGGGGCTGGGCTTCAGCTCTGTGGAAGGGCACTGGCCCTCCGGCTTAGCTGACTCTGTATAGGGGCCTGTGCTGGCTGCTTTCTCTGTTCCTTCCATGGATCTTCTATTTTCTTTATGCCCGTGTGGGGGTTAATCTAACATTGAAAAATTAAGATAATCTACAATAGACGGTTCTGACATCAACCATACACACAAAACTCCATGCCTTTATATACATCTCTATATAGTCTATATCTGTTAATGTAGACATAGCTGTTTTAATTAACTCATATATATATATATATATATATATATATATATATATATATATATATATATATGCATGTTCATCAGTGCATGTATTTACTAGGTCTACATAGATTGCCCACTCATTAAAGTAGATGTATCTGTCTGAATTAGTGTACATCTTTGTATATTCTAATTTTAAGGAAGATGTATATTTCTCAATAATTTTGTCTTTTAAATTCCAAACAAAGAAGTGGGGCTGCAAAGTAAGCTGTAGCGATCCTTTCTAAAAGCCATATGATGCATCTGAGCGCTTGCTTGCATGCATGCAGGTGTACCACGTGTGCAGTACCTTGTGGGGAAGAAGAGAGCTAGCCTCCCTAGAGCTGGAGTTACAGTTGCTTGTTAGCTGTCATGTGGGTACTGGGCTGCTGAGAGAACTTGGGCCCTCTGTAAGAGGAGCAAGCTCTCTTAACCACAGAACACTTTCTCTCCAGCGCCCTTTGCCTACATTTCATGACCGAGGCAACAGCTGGGAGGCTCTAGAGACACTAGAAAGCACGGTAACAGCTTTGGAACCATGGACACATGGGCTCCTGTCCTGGCTTAAGTGTTCGTTAGTTGAATGATCTTGAGAAACTGTCAATCAAGCAGTGCCCTGCTCTCTACAGAGTGGTCACAACCACCTCTAGACACCATGACAATAAATTAGAACATACATGCAAAGCATCAAGTCCATAAAGGGTGACGACGAAACGGGTCAACTGTCTTCCTGGCTACCATAACTTGGGTACAGAAGGCAGAACTGAAGTCCTTGAGAAACCCAAGGTACCCTTCACAGAACTGTGCAGAGAGCTGGCTTAGAGGGTGTGAGTGGTTTTCATGCAAGTGTGAGAATCTGAGTTCAAATCCCTGGCACCTACAAAAATAACCATGGTGACACATGCTTGTAACCACAGCACTGGGAGGATGGGGTGAAGACAGGTGGATTCTGGGAAGTTCTCTGGCCAGTCAGTCAGTCTAGCAGAAATGGGAAGCCCTGTTCGGTGAGAGACCCTGTCTCAAGGGAATAAAGCAGGGTGTAATAGTGGTACCCAACTTCCTTCTCTGGCCTACATATATGTGCATGGATGGGAATATGCAAACACACACACACCCACACACACACAGAGAGAGAGAGAGAGAGAGAGAGAGAGAGAGAGAGAGAGAGAGAGAGAGAGAGTAATGGAAAGGGAGAGGGAGGGAGGGATGGCGTGAGAGGGAGAGGGATCGAGGAAGAGAGAGAGAAGCCAGAAGGTCCCAGTGTAGAGGTCATAGAAAACCATTTGGGGTTCCTCTCCAGTCTAGTGGTCTTGCAACAAATTAACAAATTGCCTGCCTGACTTGCACTTCTCTGGCGAATTTTCACAGGTTTCTTCCACCTCTAAAGTCCAGAACCCATGAGGGAAGTTCACACCAACACCTGGCTCCAGGGAAGAGTTCAAGGTTTCCATTTCTGACCTTCCATCGGAAGAACACAAATGGTACTGGCACGGATGGCCTACTCCTGCCTATTCACCCACACTGGTTTTACTCCCCCAGGTGCAGAGGAATGCTCCTTGGCTTGCAAAATCTTTAAAGGCTGACAGTTTCCTCTTGACTCTGGACATATGAAATCATGAAGGCTCAGCTTCTGTGGCCCAGTTAACTGAACCGTGAGCATCTGAGGGCTGGGGCCAGGTCTCTGTCAGCATGTTCACCGTCTCCGGCAATACCGTAGCCTGCAGGCTCGTGGAATGGTTACGTGAGCATCGTGCTGGGATCTCCCCACAGTAGTCTGCGCCTCTTCTCTTCCTTGTGAATGGAACTGTGTTGGTATGGATGCACTTGACCAAAACAGGACTAAATTCGGTAGTGAAAAGTAAAAGCAAGGGGCTGAGGTGGTGGTGGGGTGGAGTGGGTGTGTGTGGAGTGAGTGTGTGTGGAGTGGGTGGGATGGGTAGGGTGGGTGCGGTTGGGGGTGGTGGTTCCGTAGCAAGCGTGAGGCCCTGGGTTTGGATCCTCAACACACACAAGTGGCAGGACACCTGTAATGCATTGCTGGGGAGGTGGAGACAAGACGGGCCAGGCCAGATGAACTGGTTAGAACTGGTTAGTTCCAGGTTTAGTAAGAGACCCTGTCTCAAAACATCAGGTGGAGAGATGAAGAGGTGACCTGGTGCTTAAGAGTACTAACCCTGCAAACAGGCAGACCAGAGTTTGGAACCCTGAGAACACTTGGGGCTTGGCCTTCTAAGGAGAGTGGAGACAGGAGCCTCACTGAAGCTTGTGGCTTTCAGCCTTGCTGAGAACATAGGAGCCCTGGTTCAGGGAGAGACCCTATCTCAAAGGGATGGGCAGAGAGTGGTAGAGGAAGGATATTTAATGCTCTATTTTAGCCTCTGAACATAAGGCATGCTTGTGTGTGTGTGTGTGTGTGTGTGTGTGTGTGCGCGCACACACACACACACACACACACACACACACACGTGCACACTTAGGCGGGTGTACACATATACAAAAATAAATAAATCTTTAAAATAATAAGCTGGAGAGTGATTGAAGACACTCACATATATATGTAACCCATATAACTACAATATAATAATAGAAAAAAAAACCCTAAAACATAAAAAATGAAGCATAGTATTCTAATCTTCCACATGATCAGAAAGAGGTGAGCACCTGGGGGAACAGCCTGTGTGACAGACACCACTTCCGTGCTGGTGGCCCCTGTACTCATCTGCTGGGTGTGGAGTGAGCCGCTCTCACTTCAGTGCTGGAGCTGTGGACGGATCCTGCTTTGGAAGCTCCCTCCCCAGCTGTGTCTCTCCCTCTTCCAGCTCACTTAGCATCCTTTATTCACCTCCGATGGGCAGTGCCTTGCCTCAGCACGGTGGAGTTTTGCAATCCCTCCCAGCTAAATTGCAACAACTTGCTCGACTTGGGACTGCCTCGGAGTCCCTGGCAAGGAAAGGATCCCAAAGCCTGTCACCTGAGAAGTCTGAGTCAATGTAAGCCCTTCCCAGCCCTGCCCCAGGGCCTGCTCACAGGTTACCACCTCCAGTGGCCAGCCCTAAGCCTTCCTGGGACTCAGCTGGCTTCAGGATGACCTGACCACGCCTTTCAGTGTTCTCATCCTGAGCTCGTCAAGCCTGCACATCATCAGGGCTTGAGAGCTTGAGAGCCCTGCCTACACCAAAACTCCCGTTCCAGGCTGTGTGTGCCCGGAGGATGGCTGCCACCTTGCCTGTGATTGGGCTCCCATGAGGAGCATCTACTTTTGTTTTGTTTTGTTTTTGTCGAGACAGGGTTTCTCTGTATAGCCCTGGCTGTCCTGGAACTCACTTTGTAGACCAGGCTGGCCTCAAACTCAGAAAT
>NC_034597.1:54913399-54927049 GCF_900095145.1 Mus pahari | reverse complement strand
AGTGCTGGGATTAAAGGCGTGTGCCACCACGCCCGGCTGAGGAGCATCTACTTTTAAAGACAGTTTCCTTAGAGTATGTCTAGGTTCACAGAAAGTTTAAGAAGAAGAAGGTAGGGATTTTCCGTGTGTCCCTGCCCCCCTTTCATCCTGGTGCTCCTAGCACCACTCCCCATACCTCCATAACAGGGCCAGGTAAGTGGACATCTCCCAGAGTCCACAGTAGATGTGAGGTCCTCTCAGGAGCTTACTCAGTCTTGCTTTGGACAGTGTGTCCTGTGTCCTTGTCATAGTAAGCACTGGCTTTGTGTGTTCTCCTTTGGCTGATTGGAGGCAGAGAGTACCAGCTTCCAGTACTAATGGTTGGGTATTTTGCTAGGTCCTACTTACCCTTAATCCCTCTGCCACCCAGTGAAGAAAGGAGATTTGGAAGAAAGGTCTTGCGAGGAGTCATATGGGTCTAGTGGTCGGGTGAGTCACAAGGAAGGTCCTCTGGGAGAGGTGGGTCTCATATATACTGTGTATATAAGTTACATGTCTATTGCTGTGATAAAACACCACGACCAAAGGCAACTCATATATGAAAGCATTTGTTTTGGCTTATGGCTGTAGAGGGATAAAAGTTCATCATGGTAGGAGAGGCATGGCACCGGGAATAGGAAGTTGAGAGGTCACACCTGAACTGCAAACAGGAAGCCGGGAGGGCAAACTGGAGGTGGGGTGAGACTATAAACTCTCAATGCCTCCTCCAGCAAGGCTCCGTGTCTTAAAGGTTTCATCATCTCCCCAAATAGCACTACCAACTGTGCTCAAACACAGGAAAATTTCTAGGGGGAACACTTCTCATTCAAACCACCATAGTCAATTCCCTGGGGCCCCATAGGCTCATGGCCATATCCATGTAAGACATTTAGTCCATCTTCAAAAGTCCCCACAGTCTTTCACAGTCTCAACACTGTCTAAAAGTCCAGAGCCTCTTTTGAGATTCAGGGCAATCTCTTAGCTGCGAGCCCCTGTAAAAGAAAAACAAATGACATATTTCCAACATACAATGCCCAGAACACACTTTCTTATCCCAAAGGGGAACAGGAAAAGCGGTGAGGGAACGGTGGACAGGAGTCCATTAGGGAGGATCCCAAATCCTGCAGCACCTTGCCCATTGTCTGTGACTTTGATTCCAAAGGGTTTTAATGGCTTTGCACCCCTAGCTTTGCTGCATGTAACATCCAATAATTTTGGGCTGGTTCCACTTCCTGTATACATCCCTCTCTATGGTAGATGTCTCTGGCATCTCTAACATCTTGAGGACTCTCCCAAAACTCAGGCGTCACTTTTACAGCTTTACACAGTGGTCTCTCTGGACCTCCCTGCTGTGACTCCAGACAAAACCAAGGAACCATGGCACTGAGGAGCATGTCCCAGACATTTGAGGGTGGGAAGGAAGGCCAGATGCATGTGGGCAGTGCCCATAGGTAGAGGGTGCTAAGCCATGAGCTCCAGGACAGACCTGCTTCATGCATACTGGTGGACAGGGGAGAGCAGCTGAAAACTCCATTCCAGAGTTGCTGTCTGTGGGTGCATGTGGTACCCATGGCAACAGCAGGTCCAGAAGGCAGCAGGGGAAGATGAGCTAGCGCTCCCTAATGACACCTAGGATTAGAGGGTGCTGGAAAAAGCCCCCTGGAGAGGTAGGTTTAAAGCTTGATATCACTGAGTTCCTGGACTAGGAACTGTCCAGGATGCAGCCTAAACGCAGGTCAGGAGCATCTCTACAGAGGGAGAGGGAAGAACAGAGTACCCCCCAAAACATTTAGGGTGTGTGAAGCCCTCTCCTGCCGGGGTAAGGGCAAGAAGAGCCAAGGAGTGGAGAGGAGACTGAAGAGGGCATTATAGGATGGCTGGAGGAGAGGCGGTGAAAGAGAGTAGACATTTGTCCCACTCCGGCCATGAGCACCCACACTAATCACCACCTGACATTTTAACGGACATTTTAATCCTTCAATGGTTGACTTGGTCCCTTTTAGGCTAAAGGGTTCTCTCTGGCACTGGGTAGAGTAGGCTATCTCCCAGCTCCTTCCATCCTTGTCTCCGCAGCAGACCTGCTATGGCAGAGCCACTAGAGGGTAGCTGGGCTCTGACACTCACATGGACTCCAGGGTGGGCAAAACCCATGCCTATTGCAAAATGTGTGAAGGAACACAGAGAACCAGCATCAGTTCATCAGCTAGAAATGCTGCTGAGGTTTTAGTACAAACTCACTCCAGGTTCAGGGTCAATAATGGGCTGGCGTAGACTTTCTGAAAGCTTCCGGCCCAACTGGGGCACAGACCAGGATGTTCTCCGGATGAAACACTGCTTGAATGGAGGGGAGGGGGCTTGAGCCTGGCCTCTTGCGATGGGATTATCTCAGTATCTACTGGTCTGCTCTAAAGGTCACACTGGGAATGCGGGGAGATTTTCATGGGTCAGCTCTTCTACCGTGAGCAGCCTGAAGCCTAAAGTTGGTGATCAGGACATGTTTTTACAATAACTGCTTTTTGGCATCTATGCTCCCTTTCCCAAGGAAATCCAGTGTGGAAAATTCCAGATGTAATTAGTTACCAAGTCCTTCTCTCAGTTAAAGAACTCACTGCAGGCTTCCTTACATAGTTACTCGTGACATGAAAATTCAACTCGGGCTCTCAGTCCGTTCACTAGCCAGTCCCTAACTGCAAGGTCACCTCTACATGAACTCTGGAGTGGCTCGCTTTCTCTGTTTCCTTTTTTCCACAATGTCTCTGTCTGCCTTTTTCTCCTTTTGCTGGATCCAGAAGGGCTTGTTCGAGTCATTTTAATATATTCAGTCTTTCCTAAACAGACTACTTGTATGCAAGGTTAGTCACCTCCTTTATTAGGACATGGTACTAATTTGCTCATGAATAATGGTACACCATAAAAGCACGCACCGGGCACCCGATCTGACCTCTTCCACTTCATGCCAGCACAACAGGCTCTAAACTGCAGCGGCTGCAGAAGCTGAGAGAGATAAACAGGGTGGCGGGTGGGGAGGAAGTTCTTACTCAAATCTAAATACAGCCACTGCTTGCTGATCCAAGAGCTGAGATCACTGGGAGAGATTGCAAGGGAACTTTTCTGGTGCTGATTCTTCTGAGCAAACAGGTCTCAGCCTGCTCCTGCCACTCAGGGGACAGGTGAAGAAGAGAGAAACAGAGGCATGGCCTGTGTAAGGAAACAAATGCTGGTTTGGGTTTTTATCTTCCAAAAGCATCAATATTTACTGCAAAGTAGAAGATCCTTTTAACCAGTCTTCAACACAGGTTGTAAGAAGCTGACTTAGTCAAGTTCCCAACAACTGCAGGGCCAAGGTGGAAAAGGAGGCCCCTTTGGGGATTTCCAACTCACCCAAGGGCATGTTCTCATGGACAGGTAAAACCAATGTGGGTTAGCTGTGGAGTTTGCCAGCCGCTTCCCATGTGCAGGTAAGTAACCAAACTATGGGACGATGCAAGCCAAGAGCCTACAAGGCAGGTGAAGCTGGAATGGAGAGTTAGGTGGGCCCAGGATGGTGTGGAGATGGTGCTGGGGCATCATGGGGCTTTAGGGCAGCATAAATCTCCAGCCATCACAAAAGGCTCTTCTGTAAAGGGGAGAGGAATACGGGTTACCTCACAGGGCCAAATGACAATTTAACAAGTTGATTTATTTAAAGTGCTTGGAATAGGGCCCGGCACATAAGACTGTGCTTAATGATAATTGTCTATTAAAATCCATAGAAAAAGGTTGCTGCAAGACAACCTTTGTCAGAGGGCTGCTCTTTTTCTGGGAACTTTTCCTCTAATGAGGCTGCTGAGGAGAGCAATGAAGGATGCAGGATTTCTGCATTTTCATCCAGTGTAGTAACTCGGGCAAAGGTTGAGACTTGTGTGCTAACGATTTTATAAGTATCCAGACTATCACACGCAGTTCCCTGTGTGCTTATCTTATTATTGCAACTTCTCCTCTGACCCATGGATCAGTCTTAGAGGGGGACCAGGGGGAAAACACGAAAACAGAGCCTTCTGGAGAAGGTGTTCTGTCTTTTTCAAAGCCAATGATGGCACCACTCTTAGTTAATTAAGTACATGCCTTCCCCCCACCCCCACCCCCTACCCCCGGCTACGTATTTAAGACCATTGAGTGGTAGTTACTAGGCATAGCAACTTGCTTGATCTTCAGCACCACAAAATACACAAAGATCACCCAGGAGCCCACTAAAACTATAGTCATCTTCTATATCCCTCTATAGAGGGTGACTTGAAGCCACCTGCATGTGGCTGCTGGAGATTCATCTCCCCAGTTAGTCTAGATGGACCTCCCATGTTCCTGAGCATGCAAACAAGTCTATTCTCTTCTCTCCTCCCTACTTCCCTTTCCTACACCAGGAATGGAGCCAGGCAAGCTGTCATTGAGCTCCAGCCCTTACCTCTCACAGGTCTAGGGAACTAAGTTCAATATCAATATAACTGGGGCTGGAGATGGCTCATCTGTTAAGAACACTTACTATTCTTGGTGAGAACCCCCTTTGGGTTCCTTCCCAGAATCCCATAACCATCCATAACTCCAGTTCCAAAGGATATGATGCCCTCTTCTGACTTCCTTAGGCACCAGACACACACTTAGAGTGCATATACACATGTAGGCCAAACATCCATACACATAAACATAAATAAATCAGTAAACAAATCTTTAAACTCAATAAAACAAAAGGCAAAAGAAGGTAGGAAAATGTCGCAGTGTGGGTGTAGACCTACCTGAGTGGTTCCCACTACCACCTAAACAGTTCTGTGAAAAATATGGCCATTAGCATAAAACTGCCTCAGAAGGATGGGAGGCATGGTCTGAGAAACAAGCAGGAAAACCAGGAGCTGGAAATACAAGGAGAGCTAGAAAGAACGGAAGGAAGGCAGAGGGGGAAGAGGGGAAGTGGCCGAGAGGACACAGGCTGAGGGATCAGGTTTGAACCTCAATACAGCAGGGTTGGCTGGCTGGCAGAGGCACTTAGAAGGCACGTGGATGTGTGGCAAGGGGAGGGAGTGTGGATATAAGGCAATAGCACCTGGCATGAGCACAGCTTGGTGGTGCCTTAGATATCCATAAATATCTATACTTGCAAGAGCTTCCTTACGGCAGTCCTAATGCAGAGCCTGCCTTTAAGAGGACATCAGTTTCATGCCTTAGTTTTCTTCATCCATCCAACTTTCTGTAGACTTAATGATCATTATACACAAACAAGCCCATTCCAGGGGATTAGGCCAAGGAATATGAGACAGAAATAAGTTTGACTTTACACTCAGGAACCTCTGGTGACCTATAAGAGCTAGGGACTCACTGTCCCCAGTTGATGCTGTCATCAAAGTAGGCCTGGGATCCCTAGTGGCCAGCAGACAGCAGAAGAAACAGCCACCCACCAACACTGAAGCAGAGCACAGCAAAACACTCACTGGGGAATGCAGTCATGTAATTCCCAGTTGGCAGAAATGTATGGCTGGCTGCAGAACAAAAGGAACCCTCTGCATCCAAGCCACTGCCTCTTAATCCCTTAATTAGACTAAGTCCTTCAGAAGGAAGCAGCAGTTAGTTACTGAAGGAAACCAGTGTGTGTGTGTGTGTGTGTGTGTGTGTGTGTGTGTGCGCGTGCGTGCACCTCCCCTCCCTGTATTTGTATGGATATGAATAAACACTCATGTGAAAGGCTCAGCATTTAAAAAAGAATCTATTTGTTTATTAAAGTTATTTTATTTATTGAAAGTCATGATCTGGAACATTCAAATCAGTTCTCCTAGGAAGGTGACCTGGGGGAGACGTGGTGAGTAGAACCAGCAACCTGTGGGCATGTTAAAAGATGCTGAGCCGCCTGGGCTTCGCCCTGCTGACTTCAGGCCCTGCAGTGTGCTGACAGTTGAGTGGTTGGAGGCCACAAGTTATCTGGAAACTTTCTTCTTCTTTTTCGCCGGCGCTCTGTCTAGTGTGGTGTCTATTTCTACTCCTCCTGGCCTTTGCAGCTTTTTCTTTGCTTTCCTCTTCTTGGGCTTTGGGACATCATCCTGGATGTCTGGTGTTTGTACACAATCTTCTGCAGCTTCGACAGAGGCATCGGAACACTCGTCCCCACTGGGGCCTCCAGGCTGCAGCTCCGCTCGGTCTCTCTTCTTGGCCACAGGGCCCCTCTCTGCTTCCACATGCTTTTTCTTTTTATGCCTCTTGGCCTTGTGTTGGGGGGAGTTCTCTACATCTGTGCCTGCTGCCTCTTTGTTCTTTTTCTTTCCCTTTTTCCATTCAAGAGGGGTCTCTGAAAGGTCAGACCCTGGAGCTGAGGCTTGTGGCTTGTTCTTTAACTGGGCCATCCTCTTGGCAAAATATTCCTGGATGGTGAAGGCACTAGTGGTGGTCGTGGTTGTGGTCAGGGAGGTGTCCACCTCATCAGCAGAGGAGTTGCTGCAGCCATCCTGGGGACAAGAGTGAAAAGTGATTAGCAATACTCATTCATCCCACGAAGCAGCCAGGAGGAGCCACCTGAGCCTGCTCATGATGGACTTGAATTGCAGAACCTAGAACACAGAGAACCATGTAGGGAGAAGGCAACCTTACCCTAGAAACAACAGTGTAAATGAGGATGCATCCCAGAGTCTTTTGCAGACACCAGGGACATGCATGTTCCAGAGCTCCATGATTCTGCTGGTCCTTCTGTGCTGACCTAGAAACTCGGACACCGTGCATCCGAGCACACGTGGCTTGGCATGCTCTGCTGGTGCCACTCTCAACTACAAGGTCGCACATATTAGACTCTATGTTTTCTTGACACAGTCACCCTCAAAAACTTCAGTGGAACTAAAATTACATCTCTGTTTGAAATTCTAGCAGAATCAACATCCTACTGAATGACAACTGGGCTTTGAGTAGCCACTGCAGCTCGGAGTTCTATCAACTCCAGTATGTATCAAATCGACACTGGCTGTACATTTTCCAGCTCATGGCTTAAAAACCAAAATCATGCAGTCAATTTTGAGATTTAAAAAACTAAAATGCAGAACAAATGAGATAAATGGGGAGAAGCTTAAATACTCGAGGGTGGCTGGGAAGTCAACTCAGTTGCCGCGCAAGCCCGAAGACCTTAGTTCAGTCCCTAGGACTAATGTAAACAGCCAGGCAGATCCAACTGAGGGCACCTGTAATTCCAGATGGAGGATCAAAACAGGCCAATCATTCTGTCAGTGATCTCCAAGGTCACAGAGAGATCCTGCTTCAAAAAGTGACTGTGGAGAGCTACTGAGGAAGACAGGCAACACTGACCTGCTAGTCTCCTTAGAGACCAGTGGTTCTCAACCTTCCTAATGCTTCCGCCCTTAACACGGTTCCTTATGATGATCCCCAACCATAAAACTATTTTCATTGCTACTTCATAATTGCAATTTTTCCACTGTTACGAATTTTAATATAAATATCTGTATTTTCTGATGGCCTTAGGCAACACCTGTGAAAATGTCATTGGGAGCCCCCCCCCCCCGCCCAAAGAAATTGTGACCTACAACAGACTAATACTGAAGGAAACCAGAGAGTGCATGTGCACATGCACACACACAGAGATAGACAAAACCTCTGTCAGTTAGCAAATGTTGCTGGTATCTCATCAGGCTATTTAGAAATTAGCAGCCTTAGGACTCTAAAACCAGGCCACTCAGTCCTTTTGTTCCTCAAATGTTGAGTGAGGACTGGAATTCTGCATGACAGAATGAAACACCTTCTTAAGGCTCTCAGTACTTGCCAATGCCAGACTGATGGACAAGAAAGATCTTGCCTCCCATGTAAGGGCACACACCCATAGCCATGCATAGACACGGGCACTGGGAAGGTGGCCCACTAATGTAACAGAGGTCTCATTGATGGCTGTGTGCCAGGTCTGAGGTTGGGCCTTGTGTTCAGCTCATATAACCCTGGCTCCTTGTTCTTTCACTTATTACCTTCAGAATTCCAGTTCTCAATAGGTTAATAGCAGGAACTGGCTGCTGGTGTTAATCACCCTTAGCTATTAGGAAACACAGACCATTTCTGAGTCACTTACTCAATCTCCTGGGTCTCTAATCCCCAGGAAGCATGGGCCTAAGCAATTCCTCTGGTGGGGAGGTGCTAAGGACTCAGGCTCAGCACTCAGCTCAGCAGGGAGAGCATGACTGAGAACCAGCACTCACCCTCTCAGTCTGGAGAGTGGACAGAGCCCCTGCAGGGAGAGCTGTCCAGCAAGAGAGGCTCCTTCCCTCATCATTGGAAAGCTAACTCTTGGTAAGGCTTTTATTTCTAATAGCTGGCAATCTGATTCCCGAGGGAGCGGTGCTCAGGACCCCCATTCTCCACACTGACAACTGGCGAGCAGTTTCGCTATAGAGCAACCCTGGCTCTGTAAAACATAACAATATATATATACCTTTATAAGAAAATGAGTGTTTTCAAATCTGGTCTAACTTCAGAGCAAACAGTTACCTTTTGAACAAGCATTTAAAAACATTTCCATTAAATGCAAGATACAACCTCAAAAATACCCCATCATACTTAAATACGGCTTTTCTCCTCTGTACATGCTGACAATGTCTTAGGTTCACAGTGGTGTTTTAGAAACTAGCAAAATAACCTGATACCTTCAGGTTTTATATAAAATACTACAATGGGAGGAATGACTAATAATTTTGCCAAACATTTCAGTTAAGTTCAAGGGCTCAGGACATCTATCTCTCTTAAAAAGGCCTGTTGGCGTCTCAGCTACTAATCTAATAGGGAGGTGAAGATGAGCTCCCTGGTCCTTTCTGTGCACTGGCAGTTGCTCTGTGCAGAGTGCTGGGAACCAGAACAGAACCAGGAAGTTCATAGCAAACTTACTCTGACCACCAGATCAAGCCATGGCAACAGGAAAGTCAGCTTAGTGCATGCACAGAACAAAACAAACGGATCCACCACCTCAGAGATGCACTCCTCATGGTGTACTGTTCTCAGAGGGCTGCGAGAGCCACCCACACACCAGGCCTTGGAGGGAATGGTACTATGCAGACACTCGCAAATCTGTTTTAAACTCGGTGAAAAATAATCTCAAGGTTTTGTCTATGAACAGGCAAGAAGGTGGGAACCTATCTCCCCATGGTTACTTCTGAGGTTCCCTCTGAGGAATGACAGCTTAGAAGTCTGTACCAATCCTTTGTATCTCAGAAGGTTTGACCAAGAAGGGCAGGCTGTGATGGGAAAGTGTGGCTTCTACAAGTGTGGTCAGTACTCTTGAGTTGTAATGCAAGATTCCCATGGTCCCACCCTAACATCTTGAGTTTTACCAGCAGTAAAAACAAACGCAGGGAAATATGTAGGCTTTCTCCTGGGCCCAGGGAAGGAAAAGGTGGGAGAGCTTTCTGCATGGCCCCAGGCCTCCCTTACATGGCTGTGGTTGAGCTTCTGGCACAGGTACATGTCATATGTAACTATTATGGCAATTTTCTAAAGAGTGAGCTCAGGGGTGCAGGGATGGCCACAGAATTAACACTGTCTCTCCATTGTCCCATCTTCTGTTCTATTTACTACTAGGAAGAAGTGCTTGCAGAGGCAAGTGCAGAAGCCTGACATTTTCTATGCATTTCTGAGGTGGCTCTTGTTTTTGAGCTAACACAGAAGCAGGTTCCTGGTTAGTCTGGATCTTCAGAGCCTCTGGGTTTCTCACTTTGGTTAGAGGTGCTGAGTACAGTGTGTGTTTAAAAACCCTAATGGCAGGTTTTCTCCAAAGAAAACTAGGGTTTTACTTCTACCCAATCAACAATATACTGTGGGTCAGAATGGACCACTCAGGGGGTCCTGCTCCTCACTTTATTGAGTTGAGAATTTAAGGACAAAAGAACTCTATGAGATACTTACACTGAGACATATGAGAGGAAATTGTAGCCAAAGTGCCCATACCCAGCTGGACGGAAGAGGGCAGCCACCATCAATGTGCCAGGCACTTAGCATGGCTCCAGAAGTGGCTCATGGCATGACAAGAACAACCTCTGTCTATTACAGGGGCCCAGGAGAGACTTGGGGCACAGGCACCTTATCGACAGGCATGGAAGGAGCAGGTCCTGATGCTGTGCTATGGGGTATAGAGCCCTTGCTCCCCACCATGGCGCACTGACTTCTAACCTGCATAAGACTCACATTCTGAGTTAGCCTTTCTCTTCTGAAGATCCTGACCCCAAAGTATATCTACTGTTGTATAACCTACAGACAAGGCTTCAAGCTCAGCTCTGAGAACAGATTAGCTGAAGCAGCAGCTTACTATAGAAAAACAAACAAACAAATACTCCTCTTTAAGATCAGGAAAACCAGATTATCAAGCTTACAGTTCACAAGTGTAATAATTTTTAAAAATGCTCTGAAGCTAGGTTTAAGAGATTTTTTAATTTGACAAACCAACATGTAAATTTCCTTTATAGAAGCTCTTTATGTTTTTTTTTTTCCCCTTTACACTGGGTCTTGCTCAGGCTGGCTTCAAACTTGCTATGTAGGCTTGGCTAGCCTTCAATTCACACCTGCCCTTTAGAAGTCTAATCCTCTCTTGGGCATCTGCATGGTTGCCTACCCCATGTTAGCATGCTTGTACTCTTTGACTTGGTTTCACTAGCAATGGGCAAAGTCAAGCATTTGGAGGATGCACAGTGCAAGGACCTCAATGACATCAACCAAAGAAAGGACAGTAATGTAAAAAGAGATAACCCTAACAGGATCTACAGTGGGAGCTGCCTGTTGTCACTGTCGGCAGCCCGAAGCTGAAAAGTACACGGACCAGTTTGCTCTGTCGTTCCTAGAACAGGGACTGTCTGGAGGCCTGGTGGCTAGGGAGCCTCTACAGAAGCCCTACTAGGCTGCAGAGAACTCTGCTCATGCACTACTTATAATACTACACTGAGATGGATTGCCAGGAAAATGCCTTACAGAGGTCTCCTCTTAGTCCTCTCAAAACAGTCAGCTTGTTAGGGGGCAGGGAAAGTGAGCAGTTGAGAGGGAACTTAGGGAGGTGTTTGGAGGTGATGCCCTGGACAAATGTTAGACACTACTGTGCAAGGATATGTGCCAGAGGCAAATCTTTCAGCTCACCAACGCTTTTCATACATCACTGCTCACCTTAGTGACAGGAGGTTGGCAGCTTTTGAACTTGCACATTAAGACACAGAGGTAAGGCGCAACAGTAATCTCCAGTGAGCTCTGCTCAGGAGACATAAACACCCAAAACTCAAGGGTAACAGACACTCAACAGTAAGAGGTTAGTACTTCATTGCTATTGTCCATGATGAGCCAACTCTTGCTTCCACAACAGCCAGTCTGTCACCTACTTGTGCTGGATTAGTCTGTGGAAAGTTAAAGAAGCTTGACAAGGGAGCCATCTATAAAATCAGAACATTCTGTACGTTTTCCAGACTCCTCAACACAACAGTTTTGACAAACCCAAATGAGGTTGTAGTAGATCACTGCAAGGCAGAAACCGCATCTGCTCACTGTAGGCAGAGATAAGCAGGTATGAAGTGACTCTGTGACTGATCAGGACAAAGTCAAGGCCGAGACCCACTGTACGTCACATAGGCTTCATATCTTCCAACAGAAGGGGCAGAATGGACTGATTCAGTTACCTGCTCCAGAGCATAGATGATCTCTGCCCTACAGAACTCAGAACTTCTTTCTAGATCCCTCACAGCTATGTTTATCACTTCAGTGACAGGACCTAGAATCTGCACAGAAACAAATGTCCACAAGTACCTCTGAAGGATTATCTAGATTAGGTTAATTGAGGTGGGAAGATCCACTTTAAATGTGGATAGTACCATTCTTTGCACTGGGGTCTCCTTAATAAGAAGGAGAAAATGAACCAAGCACAAGTATTCATCATTCTGCTTCCTGATGTGGGGGCAGCGTGACCAGCCACTTCCTGTTCTACCACACATCTTCCCTGCTACATGGACTGTATCTGGTAAAGAACAAACCTTCCCTTAAGCTGCCCATTTTTTCTGGTATTTATCTAAGCAATGAAACAAGATAACTACAGCAACTTCTCTGAAGATCCTGTGCAAGCCTCAGGCTGACGTTGTAGGGCTGTCCCCTTGTTTACTACCCACACCAGCAACTAGCTGCTTTTATTTTTCCTTTTTGATTACTTACTTGTTGATGGCAGGGGCCATTTTGATTCTACTTGTACTCTGCACACTCTCTAATGAGAAGGGCATGGACAGTGTTCAAAAAAAAAAAAAAAAAAAAAGCAGCAGATAAAAATGTACTGCAGAGAGATGGAGAAGAGCTCCTGCCACTACCCACCCACCTGTTGGGCAGGATGACACCAGCAAGGGGCATGAGAGGGCAGAAAGGCAAAGTGACCAGCTCTTGCAGAGCCTGTCTTTCATCTAGACACAGCTATCTTTTCAGTCAAAACCCTGGCCTATGATAAGCACTGCTTGCAAGGAACAAGAATTCTGTCTGGTGCAGTGTACCAATTACCATCGTAACCCTTAGCAATACACTGACCTCAGTTAAATGACCTGAGTATTTCTCTCATGTTACCTACTTTCCAGGGGGAACTGTCACACCTCCTGTGGGATTAGCTGAACACATCAATGGCCTACCTGGACTAAACTGTTTTTAGTAGACCGTACAGCAAGAGATTCTAAAGCCCAAGAAAGCCACAAGGAAGGCAGCTCTTTGGACAGCAAATGAAGTTCCCTCACAGCCCCTGGCCTGAGATCAAGGGTTGGAGAGGCAGCAGTCCGAAGCCTCAGCTACAAGTGGGCATGGAGCTTCTGGGGTACCTCTGTGGGTCTAGCCATTCCCTGTGCGATCTCAATGTTCTTGAAAGAGAGCAGTGATTTACAGACAAAGAATTACTTTTGTACCCACAAAGCTTGTTCAAGCATAAAATCCTGTACTTTTTTTTGTGTGACATCCATCACACACAAATTTAGAATTAGACTAAACACATAAAGCCTTAGTAGTTGCCAGCCTAAGGAATTGGCTTAGGAAACTCAATCACTTTCAGCATTAGGGAGTACTTAGGGGACTCAAAACAACCTGAAAGCCTCTTACGGAAGATAAGTTTTGATGTCAAGCAATGAAAAATGAAAACTCAGGCTACCATTAATAGAATGGAAATTGTGCCATGACTTAACGGGCATGATGTGTGTGCATGTGTACAAAGGGGTACGGAACCCAGTCACATGTAAGATGCCCACTGTGCAGAGATTCCAAGAAGGGGCTCCCTAAAACAGGGACTGAGAAACTACTGCTGTGGGTTCTCATGTTCACCTCCTAAGTAGATTTATTTTCACATTTCTAAGAAGTTGGGCAAGAGAATCAAATGAGGACTATATCATAGCATGTGAAACTACATGAATTTCAAATGACTATAAAGCCCAAATTTCCTCAGTAAAATATTTGTGGAAATGTTTTCTCTTTAGTTACACAAGTACTTGTTACAGGTGCTGGGTGAACATCTGCCTAATGGATATATTTTAAAATACAGTCTGCTTTTAAAACCACTGTACTGACAGCTTTTGGAAATAACAGATGTTTTTCAGTTTCACACACACACACACACACACACACACACACACACACACACACACACAC
>NC_034597.1:54829703-54913386 GCF_900095145.1 Mus pahari | reverse complement strand
CACACACACACACACACACACACACACACACACACACACACACACACACCCTCCCCCTCCCCCTCCCCTCTATCCTTGGTTTTTTTTTGTTATTAAGGTTTGAATGTGTCCCCTGAAAGTTCACATGTTGGAAACTAAACCCTAATACTCACAGGTTAAGAATATCTGAAGGCAGAGGTAGTGAAGGGCCACAGGCTTAGAAGAGTGACTTTCCAGGAGACTAAGAGACATGAGCTCCTAGGCTTGTCACTGTGTGATGCTTCGCAGCCACAGGAGGAAGGCCCTCATCAGATACTGGTACCTTCCCATCAAAATTCCCAGCTCTGAGAGATAAATCTTTGCTCTCTATAAATTGCCTCAGGTATTCTGCTAAGATGGCAGAATATAACTAAGTGGGAAATTCTAGTAAATTGCTTGCCTTTCTGAATCAGTGCAATGAAATCTTGCCCATCTGCCTAGATCATGAATCCTCTTTTGTCCAATGAATCTATACTATATAAGCTATCTGCACTTTTGTCATTTTGACGGCTGCCTATGTAATCAGATGTTGTGATACCATAGTACTGTGTTCAGGGATCCTCCTCTTTTTCCTCCCTTTCTCTTCCCTTTTTTTCTTTTTGGGTAAGATCTCATGGAGTCTAGGTTGGCCTCACTCCCTGTGAAACAGAGTAGTCTTGAACTTCTGATCCTCCTGCTTCTACCTTCTGAGTGCTGGGATTACAGGCATGTACTACAATGTCTGGTTTATGTGGTAGGGAGTATGGAATCCAGTCATTGCTCATTCTAGATAAGCACTCTAGCAACCGAGTTACTTTCTCTAGCCCCCTCATTTCTCTCAATGAACTTTAAAGTCTAAAGCATAAGAACAGCAATGCTGGCAACTTGAATATGCCAAAACTGTAAAGTATATCTTTTAGGTGAAAGGCAGGAGTTCTTAGGGGAAGAAGATGAATCATTTACTGGGGTTGCTAAGGTCTATAGTCAAAATGAATCTTCTACCAAACTTGTGACTATGGAGGAAAATATTCTTGGTACTTTTCTGTTGCACTTCAGGCAGTAGGAATGGCTCCTTCCACCCAAGGCTGCAGGCACTTCCAAGGTCTCAGGAACACACCCACCTTGAGCAATGGGAGATAGCTAGAAATGCTCTGAACTGGAGGGAGGGCTTTAGCTGTCTTTTGCTAATGACAAAGGCTAACCTTGCAGGACTGGGCCACTGTGGGCTTTCAAAGAGCAGTGATCTGCCATGAATGAGGACTCTGGGTCACCCTGGGAGCGTGCAGAGGTTTCTTCTGAGTTAGGCACTGTTTTTTCTTCCCTTGGAATTCATGCACAGACAAATGGCCCTCTGTGAGGTAGTAGGAATGGAAGCAAATAGCAACTCACTTTCTGCAGGCCAAGCTCCTCACGTGAATGCCAATGTTAACAAAGCTGCACATTCCTCTCTTTACTTCTTTTCCACTCGCCTGTCAGTTGCTTAAGCTACCTCTCATTAGGAAAAGCCAATATAAACATGTTTTAGAAGGACCATTCTCCATGGCAACAACTTTTCAAGTCATGACATCAGAGTCACTGACAAGTCATGCCACCTCTGGGGAAAAGAGAGGAAGGAATAGAGCAGCTTCTGGCCTCCCTGAAAGGTCCTTGGGCTTAGAAGCTGCAGTGACTCACATGGCAGCATCTCATCTCATACTGGCCACAAGATAAACGAGGCTCTTCCAGAGCAGAAGTGATCAATGTGACATAGGCACCAACTTCTTTGAATGAAATCTAAAAATAATCCACATTGACTGTTGTTTATAATTCTAGGTCAACTGGTTCTCCCCCAGAAGCAGGACACACGGCTTCCACGAACAGCTGTGTAGGGCTCCCGTCTTCCAGGGCCTTCTGGGTCCTCCACTTCTCCTCTACAGGAGACTGAAAAAGTCACACAGGAAACTTAACAACTCAAATTGGGATACTTTTTCCTAAGAAAGCAAAGTAGTTTAAAAAGACATTAAACTGTTGTAAATATTTTAAAATCACTGCTTAAGGTATCAGAACTTGTTAAGGTGTGAAACTTTAGAGAACAGGGCCTCAAGAACAAAGGTCTTTGTAGAGTACAACACCTTCAGTAGACATAATTGGTCAGGGTGCTACTCAAATAAACTAGTTTAAGAGAATAAAATTACAAAGACCCACGAAACCTCTCACTTCTTGTATACTATTCAGGGTTACTACCTTCACAGGCTCTTTTTAACTCTGTGGAAGTCAGTCTAGACAATCATTTAAAATATATTCTTAGGAATAAATGTGGCAGGGAAAAATGAATTAGAATTCTGACTACAGTGACTCTGACTAAGCGACCATAGCTCCCTTCCCTTCTTGAGCTCCTGGAGCTCCTAGGGCAGCACAGAGCACAAGTGGAAAACAGCAGCCAAGCTTGACAGCCTAGACTATTTCACATCCTTCGGCAACAAGCATCTAACAAGCGTTCAAGAATAAAACCAGATTGTTAATATTATGTAGTAGATGCAACACTGGAATGTATACAAGGGGTTGGGGATTTAGCTCAGTGGTAGAGCACTTGCCTAGCAAGTGCAAGGCCCTGGGTTCAGTCCTCAGCTCTGGGGACGGGAGGGGGGGTGGGGGGTGGGGGAAGACAGGTACACGAAGTGTATACAATCTCAACTTTAGGCAGTTGTTCATTAAAACTATTCAAGCAATCACTTCTTCCAAAGACAGTAACACATATCATCCCTTGACCCTCAACACTCAAGTCTGAAGTTGCAAACCCACCTTCTGAGACACCCACTGGGACAGGTAAGCGAGGAGGAACTCAAGGCTGGATTGCAGAGGACAGGGATGGTCTAGTTATCCCTACTCCCATCAGATGGTATGCCAGGAACATGTCTTCTCTGCTAGCTTTTCCCATGCTCTAAATCAAAGGAAGGTTCCGTGTTACCCTATTTTTATGATGCCATAGGCTGAAACCCTACGAGAGAATGTCACGGCCATCTTCCTAGTAGGAGATGAGGACAGAGGGCACATGAGCTGTTATTCCACTCTTCTGCTCCCTCAACCAGGCCTTCTGGGTGTCACTTTCTCATTATCACAAAGGCCCTGAAAAACAGCAGTTTGACTTGTCAACAAACCCAAACTCAAATCTAATCCTTTCAGACCCAACCTGTGTCCTGGCAAAGCTCTAAGCAAACAAAGCAGTCCTTGACCTAGAGCATAGGCGCCTGGCAGGCCCTCCCATGCTTGCTGCTTCTGTGTGCCTGTCTAGAGCGTTTTGCTGTGCAAAAGCTACATGTGCCCACCAGGAAGGCAGCTCGCTCCTCAGTGGCGCTGAACAACTTTGCAGACAGCGGCTGCAACCCACTTTCTCCTTCTAGGCTACTCCAGACTGAGGCCAGCCCAATCCTGTTTGAAGTTCTGGCTGCCAGGAGATGGCCGTTTATGTCCCCTGTCTGAGGACAGGAAAAGGACTGAGCCGTGTGCGAGGGAGAGATAAGAGCTGAGATTTCTGTCCTCAGTCCTTTATCAGCCCTTCCTGCAACTTTCCAGAGCAGACAGCAACATGACAGGCACCGAGCTGAGTTCGCTTGAGAGGCTTGGGCTCCCATAGCTTCTGATGAAGATCAAGGTAGGGAGGGGTGTGCAATGAGCTAAGAGAAAGTTTTTCCTTTATCTTAAAATAGTTTGGCTCAAACGAAATTGCCCTTTTCTCTGTTTAGACACACAGATATCGCATCTGCTTGTTAAAGTGCAGCAACAGATATGGGTTTTCATAACTTCCTTTCTGGGTGAAATGAAGCACTGCTTTCCTTGTGTAGGTCCCTGCCCACAGTTTTGTGCTACCAGCTCTTGGGCACGTAGCACAGGGCCCGTCCAGTGGGGGTCCTCAGGCTGGTGCCTCTAAAGTTCCGGCTATGGAGCCAGTGTCTTTCACATGCATGTGAGACTCCCCACCCCCAGCCTTGCTTTCTCAGGCCAGCGCACACTCACAGAGGGCTGACAATTCCAGCCCCACGCTGAAACAGACCGAATGAGGCCATGGGATACCGAACACAGGTGGCTGTTGCTGCTCATCTGTAACATGTCACACCTGTCATACGGAGGATTACACTCTTGGGACCTGGGCCTTTCTGATGAAAGACTGAGGGGCAACCATAGCTGATGAAGAAGAATCTATATTAAGCAGTAAATATGCAAAAACTAAATGGTTCTCTTGATGGAGAATTGTTGCTAAATCTTAAATGTTTCCATTCTGCTCACAGGGGCAGGTTCTTACCCAAGAATAATACACTACACATAAAAACAGTAGAAAACCAGCACTGAGGACCTGGTGTTGCACACAGTTGGCTGCAGGGAAGCCGTGGGGTAAGAACATCCTCAGTCACTCTGGCATTAAAAAATGGGAACACCTGTGCTGTGTCTTAGCTGGAAATCAATCTCCCACTGGAATGGAACACAGCAGGAGACAGTGTCAAGCATACTGCCTAGAACCCAGCCACCTTGGAGGACCACAAGTGGGGAGCAGGTGCAGTTCATGCCACCAGGCAGACAGCTACTGGCAAAGACAAGAGATCTAGGGGCTGCCTTCCCCTTACAGCCTACTGTACCTCCAAACTATGGAACAGTGAGGAAGAGACTGAAAAACCAGGAGAAATCGAGAGTACAACCAGGAGGCAACAGCTACAACAGATCTGATTTAAACAGTTCTTAAAAATAAAATGAAGCAAACAATTCCACAATCAGCTGGCTGAATGCTACACATAAAGATTCTCTATGACTTTAAATCCTAATGATTTGTACATACCCACAAGGTATTCTCTAAGATCAGAGTACCCATCCCCCCTTAGCAGCCCACCACTTGCCTTTTCACCTCTGGTACTCTGTGACACTGTATATGGGATGGGGGCTAAGGGAGGGATGAGTTACATAGCACTGGGGTGGAAAGATAGAAGATGACTAAGCACAAGTCCTTAAGTCCTAAATCTGAACAGGCAGTCCGATGATAAACTCTTATTTCTGCATAAAAACAAAGTCTTAGTCATATGACAAGAAGTAGAGGCTAGGATCTAGAACACATGGACTACCCTAATCCCTAGACTGTGACATGGGATGCATATGTGTAAAATCTTGGGTCAGAAAGAAAGGAAGCTACCCAGTACCACTTACTGCAGTATCAAAAGTACCCAGGTCACTATTTCCATACAGAAACACCAAAGATTTCCATATTGATTCTTCCACTTCACTGAAATCTTTCACCTCAGTAATTTTTTAGTGAAATCACTGGTGATGCATGTTATGACTATGTTATCTTCAAAGAGATAATTTTATTTCTCTTTCAGTTTGAAGATTTCCTTTCATTTCCTTTCCTTCTCTGAATGTCCTTGCCAGTATTTCCAGCACTATACAGAACAGGTGTGGTGACGGTGAGCGGGCACAGTGCCTGCAGCAGACCTTAGAAAGTGGTTCTCCACCCCTGTGTGGGTCGCATATCAAGTATCTACACAATGACTCATACCAGTAGCAAAATTACAGTTATGAAGTAGCAACAAAATAATATTATGGTTTGGGGTCACCGCAACAAGAGAAACTGAATTAAAGGGTGGTGGAGTTACTAAACTATTAGGAAGGAGGAGAGCCACTGTTTGTAGGAAAGGCTTTCTTCGCTTCCTGTTGACTGGTTTGATTTTTCATAAATGGTCTTTTTCTTATGTTCAGGAATTGTTTTCCTATTTCTAAACTATTGAAACTCTCCATCAAGAAAGGATGTAAGACTTTCCCAAATGCCTTCTTTTCTTGTTGAAATCAACCAAGATGATCGTATAATGTCTGCCTTCCCATCTGTTACAGGGCTATACCACACTGATTATTTGGTCTACGTTTAATAAATGGATCCTGAAAACTAGATTTCCATATGCAAATCTTCCTATCTTCCACAACGAATAAGCGTCAACTCAAAATAGGAATCTCAGAAATCATAAAATGTAGAAGATACACAAAAAAGGGCCTTGTCTTTAGGCTTGACAGTGATTTCTTGGACACTGTATTTCAAACTCATGTTATTAAAGCAAAAACACATGGGACTATAGCAAACTAAAAGGCCCTTGCACAGGAAAGAAGACCCCCCCCCCAAGAGAGAAAAACACTGCAAACAGTGCTAAACAGAAATGCAATTTGTACCATTTGATGGAAAGAAAGCACCACTTCATTACAACAGGCAAATGCAAACAGATGTTTCTCTGAAAGGCCAACATGGGACACCCACACAAAAGGTATCACTCATCAGGGAAACGCAAACCCAAAGCTGCTGTAAAAACCACAGACCTTAAAAAGGTAGGAGATAACATCAGAGAGGAGTAAAGAAATACAATGGCCATTTTGGAAGATAATAGGAAGTAACAATGACTACCATATGACCCCACAATCTTTCCATGAAGGAAATAAAGTCCTTGTCTCAGAAGACCTGCATTCCAGGATTCACTGCAACATTAATTCTTTCACTGACTATAACTCAAAAGACAGTATACTGTAAGAAAGACAAAAACAGAAACACAGCATGTCCTCACTTATGTGTAGATTTTTTAAAAAGCTAATATGGAGCTGAAAAGATGATAAGCAGCTAAGAATATGAGCTGCTCTGCAGCTCCCAGACCCATATGACAGCTCACACTGTCTGTAACTTCAGTTCTGGGAGACCAGATGCCATTTTCTGGTCTCCATGGGCACCAGGCATGTGGTGCACATACACACATGCAAGCAAACATTCACACATAGAAATAAAAGCAAAAAGTATCTTTAAAAAACAAAAAACAAAAAACCTAAGATTCAGAAACAGAGAAAAAAAAAGTATAGGTACCTGGGCTGGAAATGAAGATCCAAAGACACAGCCTAGCAAACTGTGAGATATTAAAGACAGTGGTGAGGACTTCTGCTAAGTGACTCATAGCTGCTTTTGCCATAAAGGAGATGCATAACTGTGGCCCTAACGAGGGTGCTGATGATATATATGTTCACTTGCTTCATCATCATCATCATCATCATCATCATCATCATCATGATGTTTGCTCCATATATGTATGGCATAACACCACAGCTGCACTCTTCACATACCTCCAATAAAATCTGTTTACAACACAAGGAAGTACCGGGAACAAACCTGGAAGGTTCCCATCAGATAAAGACAGCAAGTTTGCTCACTAGCAAAGACGGCAACTAAGATGTGCTGGTACAAATACATGTATTCCAATGTGCGAGTGATCTAGAGGAACACTGGAGAACCTCATTATCATTCTGAAAGCTACTAGATCAAGGAGCTGAGCAAAAGATCCATCCTATTTTCCTACAAAAATCAGGCTCAGGCCACTCTAAAAGTAGACATATGAGAGATATTTATTCTAAGCATGAAGGAGGAACAGAAAGAGATGGAGTCAGATTGGAGACTGATGTTCATGTACAACTATTATCTACTTCTGTATAGTGTAATAATGCACCCCTTACTTTTATATGTTTATGTGTGTCATACAAGTATGTGTTGCATGACTGTGTCCTCCCAGGCCAGGGAAAACCTGTCCACCTTTCCTTTTGTTGAGACAAGGTCACTCACTGGCATGGGACTTGCCAAGAAAGCCGGGTTAGTTGGCCAGTAACACCCACAGATCCTCTTCCCAATGCCCCAGTACTGAGATTACAGTCATGTCCTACTACATCCACCCAGTTTTTCACATGGCTTCAGGTCCTCATACTCAGGAAACAAGAACTTTATCAACTGAGGCATCACCCCAGTGAGTCCTTATCTCTTAAGATAATTATTTAAGAGCTACACTATTTATGGGTAAAATTCTAGCTTCTCAGATGGCTGCTTCAAAGCACCACATGGGAGAAGTATCACAGTACTTGCCCCTCAATGGCCATGAGTCAGACACATCTAAATGTGTTTCCCAAGGCCCTGCTTTCTCCAGATCTGTCTTTGCTGGTATGATATTCTTTTCCTCCAGCTGCCCAGTTACTGTGAAGACTCCATCCTTGGCTTCTGTGAGCCAAGTCTATCACTAACATACCTGCCAAAGCCCTTCAACATCACACTTCAGGCTTTTGTTCTAGCTGACAGTGTGTGCCTTGGACTTCCTGCCCATATTGTAAGTGGGACTATGTCTCACTCATTTCACAATTTGTCACCAACAGGGATAGTGTGTGACAAGGAAAAACATTTGAGTCAGGTCAGAGAAAGAACTGGATGGAGGGAGGAAATTAGCTTGGAAGAAAATGGTTACTGCAATAGTAGGGGAATGAAGAAGAGAGATTAAACTAAGACCACAGAAACTGCATAAGGCTGCTCATGGCTAAGGCCTATTACTATGGTCCAACATGCAAAGGATTAGATAGTACACACGGTTTTGGCTTTCTGGTAACATCAACACACACAGCTGATTTTATTCATTAATTTAAAAGAGAGTACCCCAAATCTCACCCTAGAAGTTCTAAGTCCACATGAGGACTGCTAAAGTGAGGTCTGAAATAACTCGGACCGATAATGATATGGTGATTAGTCGTATTCCAAGTAACTAAGTCCACACAGACCCCAACTGTTGGAGGCTGTGCTTCTGCCCCTAACACCTGCTTTTCCTAACAGAGGGAGTGAGGTGCTCACCTAAACTTAAAGCACTGATGTAACTCAATGAATAAAATCTCTTGAACTGTAGACATTATTAATTGTTTAAAAGATTGCAAGGAAGTACCCTAAGGTGTTCAGGAACAGAGTTTTTATGTTAAACTTTTTAACAATTTAGGAATAAGACTCATAGAAGGGTCTAAAGTACACACTCTATTTATAAGTTTCAGCAGTGCATGGACATAAAAGAAAACTAACTTACTGCGTCCCAGTGTCACTCAGCCACTTCCTGTCACTTTCCTGTGGAAAGCTTGCTGACATTAGTACCCAGACTGATGGTGAGTGGCTGTTCAGCTTTTCTGCTGATAGGCAGCAATCCCAAGGCATCTAATGCATTGAACTCAGTGTGATCTAAGCTCATGTAGTTGTTAGAAAGCTACCGGGGCAGTGGGTAGAGCTCAAGTCCATAATCCTTGCCCTGGCTTGGAGGGCTATGGCAGGAGGAACTCCAGACTACAGACTAAGATCCTGTCAAGAATCCCCAAACAGTGGTTTGGAGTTCAGGTTCATATACTGCTTCAAAGCCTGGCATGTGAAACTCAGGCTCTACTTCATGATGCTGTCAGAAGGTCTGGACAACTCAGGACAGATGACCACAGCTGGACACCACTGCTGCTACTTTGTACAGGAAAAATGTTCTGCTGGGGCAAAGAAGAATCTGTCAAAAAGTGACAGCTCAAAGCGGTCCAAGACACCTTAGCCCTGCTATTGCTCCAAGAGACTGACAGCGGGTGGACTCCCCAGACACTCAGTCTGCCCAGAAAGGAAGGAGCGGAAGCATCACAAACAGAAGACCCACCAGCCCTCTGGCTCCTAATAAAACAGGACTCAAATCTTTCAGAGGAAGCAAGTTATGTGCTTCCTCCAACCTAAAACTTAACATTTGGAACAAGAGGTTTTAGGTTAAAGACCAAGTTTTTTTCATTGTTATAAACTGGTTTCAGTGAAGCTGTACAAGATTACAGCTTAAAGACTGATATTAAACCAAGAAGCACAAAGTCACACTCAAGGAGGTCTTATTAATTTAAGCTAAATTTAACCTGCTCCTCAACTGTTCTGTGGAGGGAAATTATCAAGCAAGTTTCTCATTGAAATTCCTTACTTTAGAATCCAAACCTATTTAAGATGTTTAGACTCCACCTAACAGTATCCAGGTGATAAATCAGCTAATGACTTAATTATAGTTTGAATCATGAAGAACTCCTAAGGCAGAGGGAAGCATTTATTTACATCACTTAAAAGAAAGCTTTTAAGGTAGCTGTGAGCAACTTAATGACGCTTGCTTATGTACAAACATTTGCTGTACTAATTACAACCTGGTCTTAGAATAGCAGTCCCATTGGGACAGTTTAAACAATAAGCTGGGGTTGAAGCTGTTTTTTCCTCTAGAGCAAAGGTTCTTAACCCCCAAACTCAGGTTAAAAGAAAAGCTTGAATACAAAGGCTTTCCACGACAGTGACCACACTGTTGAATGACCATCTGGAGTACCTGTTGTGAGTATGTGCAGCCCACCATGGGCAGGGTGTGTGTGTGTGTGTGTGTGTGCGTGCATGAGTGTGTGTGTGTGTGTGTGTGTGTGTGTGTGTGAGAGAGAGAGAGAGAGAGAGAGAGAGAGAGAGAGAGAGAGAGAGAGAGAGAGAGAGAGAGAGAGAGAGAGAGAGAGAGAGAGAGAAACATGCACACAGTTTGTACTCTTCCTGGAAAAAAGGTGTCCAGCTGTCTCTGAAGCAATGAACTGAGAATGTTTTTCTCTTCTTTAGTATTTAGGTTTGTCACCATGAAAATCAAACCAAACTCATTATGTCAGGATTGGCTACCAGAAGTTCAAGGCTGTATGTACCATTATTACATTAATGGATTCTATGTGACTAGTAAGATGGAGTAGTAATTTTTATTCTGAAGATGTCTACCTCATATATATGTGGTCTGGTTCATGCCCCCCCCTCATATATTTTTCATTGATCCAAAAAGCCTTGTAATCCTGTAGAATTATCTGTAAACATATGTTTGCACCCCTGTCAATGATTAATGATTCCCTAATCACTAAAGGTAACCTAGGAAGCTGAGTTTTGATGATCTTTCTGAAGTGACTATCACTTGCTGAGGTAGGGTGAGAAGTTTATTAGTGTGTGCTAGGGAAAGAGAACCTTACAGCTTGGGTGGACCTGACAACTGAATGCCACAGCTCTATCTGCAATGTGGGAGCCAGCTCCTTTCTCACATGGCTGGTTTTTGACTTCTGCTTCCATCACATACCAAGCAGCTCAGCCTTCCTGGTTAGCACAGGACCTGTGTGGTAAAGGTTGGCAACAGTCTAGGCCAGAGGGGCCAGGGAAGTGTGAGCAGGGTGGTCCCCCAAGTCCCTCGGCTTGCCTGCTGCCTGGGGATCACCAGCCCTCACACTGTCCAGCTGCCAGAGCTGTTTGCAATTAGATCCCTGGTAGAGGCCAGCTGCTATTCCTGGGGACAGATGAAGTAGATAACCGCTGCAGGGTCACAAGGGACAGGTTCATTTAGCTATCTGGGGTGTTCTGAAGAGCTTCCTGTGGAACCAGCTGAGGACTTGTCTCTATAGCAGTCACCTCTCCTCCCTGCCCAATTATGCCTCCACCCTCCATCTCCATTATGCTTTACTTTATTTATTTATTTATTTATTTATTTTTAACCACCTGTACTCATTCTGAAGCCAACCAAGAGCTAGCTGCAACTGTCCATCCCTGTTCCTTACTAATGACACTCTCACTGGCTCAGTGTCTCAATTCTACCCCTGGAAGCTCAGCACCAGGACCCAGAAACTCCTTTCTACTGCCTGATCATTTTTAAGACTATGGTAGAGAGTTATCTCTCAAGGCAACAGTTATTTTATAAGTGTTTGTGGTGACATGTGGTGAAACAACACATATGTATATTGGTGACAACACAGATTTTAACTCAACATTTACCAATTATTACCTAAATGCTTTTAGTAAAAAAAAGAATCTAAAATATTTATTACTACTTGTGTGTGTGTATGGGTGTGCATGTGGAGGACAGAAAAAGGGAACTGGTTTTCTTCTTCTATCATGTGGGTCCTAGGGACCAAACTCAGGTCATAAGGCTTGGCAGCAAGTGCCTTTACCTACTGAGCCATCTCACTGGCCCATTTATATTCTCTGACACTATTACTTCAGAAGAAATCCTATCAGTTATTTACCATCACCAGCTCTGATCACTTTCTCAGTTAATAGATGGCAAAGGGCCACATGAAGGAAATTAATGATAAATATATATGGTAGGGGTATTAACTTGTGTCATGGGGTTCAACACAGGATTTCTTCAAAAGGTGATGGTATTAAAGGGCACTATGAAGATGGACTCAACAAAATCCAGGATGTGGGGGATTCCTGAAGACAAAGGACCTTAACAGCCTTCAACAATCAATTCCAAGAGAAGAGTATGAAATCACCCTCATTAACCAGCTTACTTCAGCTGAACTTCAGGCAGACTGTGCCCACCTGTCTTTACATGGGTTCTGTGAATGAAAACTTCAGTCTTTAGGCTTCCATGTGCAAGAGCTTTGACCACTGAGCTATCTCCGCTCCGCCCCGCCCCTCCTCGCCCCCAAGCGTCTGTATCTTAATAGACATCAACAAGGAAAGGATGAGGAAGAATATGAGACTAGCTGGCAGGAGACTGGCTAAGCTGGGGAATGTGTAAGTTGAGACACATTACAGAGGGAAGATGTAGCCGTGACCCGAGTTTGGTAGGACAGCTCAGGGGAAGACAGCACCATGGTACCCACATGAAAGTTGTCCCTGGCTAGTGGAGCTGCCACAGTGTGGTGGACCCACAACCCACCCTCTGAGGAGTACAGACTAGTACATACACAGAAGAAAGAAGGACTCTGGACCCAGCACAAAGGTGGCCCCATCTGTGCGCTGACTCAGACAGGAACAGCGAGGCCGGTGGAGGACGACATTTCCGTTATGAGATCATGTGCTGGCCACTGTAGCTTCAACTGAAGCCAGCCCAGGGGTTTTCCCTGAAAGAGTCACAATTCCTCTCCCCAGCAAAACAGGAACTGATCCTAACAGGAATATTATGTAATGCCAGGGAACCAGGAGATTGGGAAAAGCAGGGTTGGGGGAGAAGCACCACAGGATGAAGGCAGAGATGGGGTGGAAAAGCAGAGCCACTCTGAACAGCCTTTGAATATGGGACAGGCCCAGTGGCCACTCAGCCCCTTCCAGCTCCCTGGAGTTACTGTCCAGGGGTAACCAGGTATCCTTCAGGCAGGCACCATCTCCCCATCTGAGAGAGGGACTGCAAGGATCTGATACAGAGAAGAAAGCTGACAGTGGGGTAGGTATGCTTTCCTGCTACACCATATGAGCCTTTCCATCCAGATCCACGGAGGGGTAAATACTGTAAATGCTTAGGGTGAACAGGACATGTCGCTCTATGTACATGCTGAAACGCTGGCACTACCCAGCTAGGTGGCAGCCTCACACAGCATGGTCCTTGTGTGTAGTGATGACAGGCACCAGGGTGAACAGAGGCTTCTAGAACCTGCTCATCTCCTAACTTTGCCTAAGCTACCCAAGCTACAGTGAGCAAGTGAGGAACATGCTGGGGGTGGAGTCAAAAGAGCGTGGAGACCACAAAGACTACATCTCAGCTCAGTGACAGAGCCCAGAGACAGATGTTCAACAGCTTGTCAGTACTGACTCTACTTTTGGACAGACAGGTGCCCGTTATTACTGCTTACACATGCCTGGCTGTGCACCAACCTCTTACCACTGCTTCTGGCTATGCGCATCATGAAAAAAGTTTTTTCTTTTTTCTCATGAACTGGTATAGCTTGCGACTTTTTTAGAGTGGGCATTTACTGTTTTAATAATACCAGAGTACTTGATATTAAAATACAGAGAAGGCCCAGCGAGTAATTAGAAACCTGACAACCCGAGCTCAACTCTGGTAGGAAAGAACTCCTGCAGGCACACACTCCCACACAGGAAAGAAATAAAAATACTCTAAGTAGGGCTGGAGAATTGGCTCATTAGTTACGAGTGCTTGCTGTTTTTCCAGAGCACCTGAAGTTCCCAGCACCCAGTTGGGTGGCTTAGAACTGCCAGCAACTCCAGTCTGACACCCTCTTCTGGACTCCATGGATAGCTGCATGCATGTGGCATTCATACACAAACACACATGCCTGCACACATGCACAGAGTGAGACAAAGAAAGCAACACATAAAACCCTACAATTCTAAGAGCCGGCCCTCACTCCAGTGGCATCTGCCATTAGGTGTAGGCAGTGGCAGGTGCAGGCCCTTGAGTCTGGGTTGTTAAAGGTGGCCACTTCTTTGCCCCTCACACAGATACTGCTGGTATTGCACTTTCAGAAGGTCCCTACGCCTCTCTCATGGTTTTCCCCATTCAGCCCATGTCTTCAGGGGGCAACAGAGGTTAAGTGATGTCTTTCAGCATGGCTCAGGACAGAAAAACATTCTCAAGTAAGACAAGGTACCCCAAGTGCTCCGCAGTATGTTAGCTAGCTGAGGTTTCCCCTCCCAGAGAAGCCCATACCTGTTGTGCAATCAAAGCTACCAGCTGCTATCACTCTTATCTCCCCAGGATCCCCCAATTAGTTCATGTCTTGCGTTTCTCTAAAGCACCCTCCTCCTCTTGGAGTCTAAACTCACCTTGCAACACCCACCCCTATAGACAAAATCAATTGTAACAATTGTAACAACTTTTCTTGCCAGGACCCAAATCCTATAGTGAATTCTAGTCCTTACAGTGTATGCAAAGTGTATACAGCCTTCTGGATGGCATCCGGCAGGTTCTGGAGGTAGTTACAGATGACCAGGCAGGGATACCATGTGCTCCGGGCTCTAGCCAGACATTCTGGGGCCTGATAGTGATATTTCAACACACCTACAATTCAAATCATGCCTGCTGTGCCAGTTGGCAAACTAGACCCAAGAATACAGGTGACTGGTGTCAGTCAAGTTACAGTTGGGATCCAGGCTTGAGGCTGATGCTGGAAACAACTCTTCTTTTTTAAAAAATCAGTGAGTTATTTCTGCTCAGGACCTGCATAGCCCCACACAACTCAAGTGTAGGTTCTGAAACAAGGGAAGGGTGGTAGCCACCTCTCTCTGGTAACTGCCCAGGTAAAGGATCTTCCCTGGCCAGCTCTGCTGCTGACATCTGCCTAGGACCTGTGTAAGAAAGGCTGACCTAAGGAATCTAGCCTCTGGAGACCCATGATTCTCATGGACACCCACCCTTTCCTCAGTCTCTACCACAGAGGACTCTGTAAATGCTGTCTGGAGGAGAAGCTAGACAATCCACTCTGATAGAGCACCTGTCCTTCACTTGGAACGACAAAGGGAGTACAGACACTGGCTAATATCTTCTCTTGCAGGTTGAGCTTCTAAATTAAGGGTAACTAACTTAGATACCTAGAAAATTAGGCTTGGAAGATGCGCACCTGCCTTTCATGCCCTTCCCTAGTTCTCCACACCTTGGGTGGGTAGACCTGGCCACTGCAGCCTACTCTCTGATGCACAGGCCCTGCTTCCGTGGGAAAGCCCTCCCTGACCCTTTGTTCTTTCTAGATTGCCTGGAGCAATGCTTGCCTGCTGGAGGAAGGCAGGCCCCTGTGAGGAGGTGTCCACACTCACTCAAGCACTGTGGTATGGCAGCATGAGGATGGGCTACTGTCTCATTCCATTTGGCAGCACCATGACTTCCACCTCTCACTGCTGGGCATCTCACCTTCCTGTAGAAAGCTGGCATGATCCATGGCATAGCCCAGCTTGGACAATCCAGGCAGCTTCATCCCAATACAGTTGCCACATGTGCCTCAACCTTCACCTGTATCTTCTGAGTGGGCCCTGCATACTGATAGCAAAGCCTCTGCCCTTCAGAAACCTTTTAGAAGTACAAGCTTTAGCAGTTCCTGACCTCAAATCTGTATCTCAAAGTCGCACCTTTTGAATAAGTGAGCACATCATCCACGCACTCCTCAGTTAGCTGGTCTACAAGAGACTTTTCAAGGAGTTATTATCATGTCAAGAGCCAAAAGGAGGGCCTCTACGTTCAGTCTGCTTAAAGGTTTTGTCCAGATCATTACCTTTTCTACCCAAAACTTCAAACAAGCTGATGCAAGGGAAAGGACACAGGTGTCCTTTGGAGTAAAGGAGTTTATTTTCATTTGAATTATGAAAGATCATTAACATTAGCTATACCAAAAAGGGCCAACATTTTTAAAGCGGGGCATAAGTTACTCTGCCTCAGGCATCACCCTCACAGAAGAGCCATGAACACAGTTAATGCTGCTACGAGTCACAGTGACAGGAGTCATATATGGGCACTTTCCTATACCCCATATTACTTATACAGATAGTCTTTAAACCAACATTATTGCAGTAAGTACCTGTAACAGATTCAAACAAAAACAGTTTTTAAAAAAAAGGCAAATAATTCAAAGGCAAATAATTCACCTGGGGTGTGTAAAGCAATACTGCTTGACAGAGAGATGATATAACTATAGTCAGAGATATAGAAATGGCTTTAAATTTGGGCAACTAAATATAAACTAAAAATGGAGACTAGGTAGTTGCTTAGCAATTATTTTTATTAACAAAGCAATTCTTTATTGATTTTTCTCTTTGAGAATGGGAAAGTTGGGCTGAGGAGATGGCTCAACCAGTAAAATGCCTAACATAACCAAAAGAAGCTGGGTTTGAATCTCTGACGGTCAAGTCGTCTAGAAAGATACACAATGTCAGCCTCTGGCCTCTATACACACAGGTGCACGTAAACCCACACCCCTCCCACACACAAACTTAAATTCACACATGCATCACATACACAAACAAAATGAGAAAGTTATGAGTGGCAAATGAAGAGACAGGATTTTAAGCAGACTCCTAAGAACTATGAATGTCCAGCTCCTGGTTGTGTATCACAATTCACTGCTTGCTATTTCTTTTCCTAGTAATTTAAATTTTAATTGTAAATATGGCAAAATATATAAATTCTGGGCTGGCAAGACGTTCTGTGGCTAAGAGCACTTGCTGCTAAATCTGAGGGCCTAAGTCTAAACCCCAGGACATGATGGAAGGAGAAAATCAACTCCTCCAAGTTGTCCTCTGAGCTCTACATCACACCACAGCACATGTACCCTCACCACAAACAATGTAATAAAATGAGAAAAATGAAAATGTAGAGCCTGTAACTATCCGTACAAATAGCTCCTTTAACCTACAAAGAAGAGCTGTGTTATTCATAAAGTTAGCACTGCTCTATGGACTTGGGGCTAAAACAATTAGAACATACGAATAACTTCTTTAGTTGGTATAAGTTTAAATTAGTAGCATGGTGCCTTCGCATTAGACTTGGTATTACAAGCTCCAATCTTTGTGCAAAAGCTTTGTGAAGATGGTGCTTAGTTTTTATAACACCACATAAAAGGTGCTCGAATTCTTCCCAACAATAGAGACCGTCGTAGTCGTCGTCGTCTACTGTATTTACTGACAGGCTTCCTGTCCAAGTCACACTGAGGACTTCAACACAGTTGAGGAGGGATGGTGACAAAGAAGGGAAATAAACATGGAACATGTTTCCAGACAACTCACTGGGAAGACTGATGCCTGTTAAATCAGGAAAATAAAATTCAAGAGTGTGTTGGCTTCTTTTTCTTTCCTCCTTCTTTCTAAGATTTATTTGTTTATTTTAGGCATATGAAAGCTCTATTTGCATTTACACCTGTATGCCAGAGGAGGGCATTAGCCCATTATAGATGGTTGTGAGCCACTGCATACTTGCTGGGAATTGAACTCAGGACCTCTGGAAGAGCAGCCAGTGCTCTTAACCGCTGAGCCATCTCTCCACCTTATGTGTTGACTTTCTAAATGTAAAACTCTAAGATTATGGGCTATTGAGATGGCTCATCAGTTAAGAGCATTGGCTGTTCTTCTAGAGGCCCTGAGTTCAATTCCCAGCAACCACATGATGGCTCACAACTATCTATAAGGGGAACTATTTATAAGGCCTCTTTTGGCCTGTAGATGTATACACAGCAGAGCACTCATACACTAAATAAATAAATAAATAAATAAATAAATAAATAAATAAATAAAATTTTAAAAAGACAAATCAAAATAAATTATTAAAAAACTCTTAAGATTATTTTGCTACAGAAAGTCATTTTGGCTAGGTGAAATTTCAATATAAAAAAAGTCTATTGGATCTACAAGAGAAAACAAAATAAAACAAACAAACAAACAAAAACCCACATCTCAAGCCAGGCCTGGTAGTGTACTCAGGAGGCAAAGGATAGCTGGGAGTTCCAGGTCAGCCAGGACTACATAGGAGACTTGGTTGTTGTTGATGTTTCTTAAATATCCAGGGCTAAAGGTTATCGAACCTCCATCTCAGACAAGTAAGTGCATAGAATTTCTCTTGCTTAGCTACAAAGGCTTGGCTCAGGTCCCACCCCAACACTCCTATAATCAAAGAAGTAAAATCGCCCTTCGGAAGCTATCAACCAAAATCTCCAGCAATTAATGTCACTTTATGGAAAAACTAAGCATTTACCTCAGAACTTTATGACTTACTCACTGATTATAGGAAAACAAAATGAATCTCCAAGACTTTCAAAACACAGTGTTACTGAAGTTGGTCAGTGTTAAAAATCAAAGTGACTTCACTTTTAATATACAGGTCTATGCTAGACAGTTCCAAATATGACAGCCACTATGAACCAACAATCACAAACAGGCTCTCACTCATGAACACCACATGCCCCTCATGGTATCTAAGCTTCCACCCCATTCATCTGAACAAAGAATTTGTACAGAAAAGCAAAAACAGAACAATTGCTTTAAGTGCCTAAAGGAGGCTTACGCTCAACTCTTTCAGTCACAGAAGCATCCATCAGGTGTTTTTGTACAGGGAAGTAGCCAGGGATGCTGGGAGTCCTGTGGTGGCAAAGCTGGAGTGTTAGAGTACCAGTAGGATCACATGGAGATGTGATGAAGAAGGGATGGAGCTGAAACTGGTTACAGAAGCACACAGTGATGCACAGGAATGACTCATCTGCTTGGATGAGAGGCTTCCGGGCATTCTGGGTAAAACCTGAATAATGGGCAGTCTAGGAAGAAGAGCTTTACCATGAAGTCAGAGTGAAGGACTGAAGGTACAGGTCCCCGTAGGCCATGTGGAGTACAAAGGAATTTTAACCAGGGTAGAGATTAATGTGCAAAACTCTGACACGGGCACTGTGCTGACTGATTACCTTGCATTTCTACCTTTACCTCATATCCACTTGGCATCAGTCTGTCTTCTGGAGGATAGACTCACAAAAACCATGACAACAATTCTCAATTATATGGATTACCCAGCTCACTGGGCATGCTTTCCAGACTGCCGTTCTATTTGTTTAGCTCTAAAATTCCCCAGACTCTCTACAACAACGCTCTTTCTTATGGCTTAGGTTTCCAAGCTTAACCACAGTCTAAAAATACTAAATGCAAAATTGCAGAAAAATACAATTTAAACTTTACAGTTCTAATAAGTGTGATAACATCTGACATAATCTTGACTGGAACACAAATTGTCTTTTTGTTCAATATGTTTATGGTATATATGCTGCTCACCTGTTAGTCATTGATAATAGTTTCTGTTATCTGATCAACTGCCTAGTGTCACAGCTCTTGTGTTTAAGGAGCCCTAATTTTACTTAATAATGACTCCTGAGTATAGGCAGAGGGTTGCAAAAGTTACTCCAGGGCATGGAATCTGGGATAGACTACCTCCAGTACTATTTGGCAACGCTACAGTTCATAGAGTAAGGACACAGTATACATTTCACAGGGCTGAGTAGTATCCAGGGTTTCTAAAATCCACTGGTGATTCAGAATCCAGTCTCCTCAGCTATGGGGTGACTGGACCACGAAAGGACACGGGAAGCACTATGAAACCAATCAGCTTACTCCAGACAACCTTAATCTGGCAAAGTTGCTCTATTTCAGTTCTTTTTCTTGACCAGTGGTTTCTTCTCTTAGTCATGCAGAACATCTTTCCACAATTTAATCCTAGGAGCCTAAATAAATAGGTTCTACATATGATAACCAGCTGAAGTTTAGGAGGAGGGCTGTGTTCATTAACACAGAAAAAGCTCTAAGAAGGCTACAATATAGCTTTGTTACTTGACTGCATGTTTCCAAATGTATCTATAATCCACAAAACACTTGGGAGCTGGGTGGGGTGAAGAACTAACATGAGGCACTGGCCACAGCTTCAACTGAAGCCGATCTAGTTCCAACCTTCCTCTACCCCCAAATACATGCTCTCCTACCTTGTGGCCCTCTTGCCTCTACCCCCATGGGTGGTTGCTAGGCTACATCTCCAGCTCTACAATGGAAATTATTAATGAAGAAAAAACATAGTTACATTCCTTTAATCAGCCCAGCTAGTAGCTAGGACTCTTGAGAGCAAACAGTCCAGCAGGTAGTTCTGAAGCTGCATCATGGATGGGTGTGTGGACAGCACACTAGTAACAAACCGGACCAAGCTGATCCCCTTTCAGTTACCTGTTGCTTTTGAAACTCTCAAAAGGGGAAACCATCTTTTATTTTAAGAGGAGGAAAAGGAATTCTTTTGAATTTGTGCCTCTGCAATCATACATCAGTTTTCTAGAAATTGGTTAAAAATGTCCACCTATCTACTTAAGGCAGAGACTGAATATTTGTCTTCAGCCATGAACTGGAGGCAGTGAACGTTACTACTCAGTAGCTCCACCTGGTGCCAGCTTTCCAAAAGACACCCTAAACTGCACAAGCAAGAATGGCCTGCAGGAAACACAACCATCACTCACAAGGTCAAAGAGCCATCCGCTTCCTGGCGGGCCCTCCAGGGGAAGAACATCTTACCTCTTACTTACGATCAATGATGCTCAGAAGTGTATTCTGTTTACATATCATTTTCTGCTATTTGTAAGAAACAGACCGCTGGAGAGATAGATGGCTCAGCGGTTTAGAGCACTTACTGACTGCTCTTCTAGAGATCCTGGGTTCAATTCCCAGCAACAACATGGTGGCTCACATGGGATCCGATGACTCTTCTGGGGTGTCCAAAGACAGCTACAGTGTACTCATATAAATAAATAAATAAATAAATCTTAAAAAAATAAAAGAAAGAAATAGATCTTTGTAATGGTTTGAATATACTGGAGGTGTGGCCTTGTTAGGGTAGGTATGTCACTGTGGGCGTGGGCTTTTACACCCTAGTCCTAGCTACTGGGAAGCCAGTATTATGCTAGCAGCCTTCAGATGAAGATCTAGAACTCTCAGCTCTTCTTACACCATGACTGCCTGGATGCTGCCATGTTCCTGCCCTGATGATAATGGATTGAACCTCTGAACCGGTAAGCCAGCCCCAATTAAATGTTGTCCTTATAAGAGTTGCTTTTATCATGGTGTCTGTTCACAGCAGTAAAATTCTAACTAACACAACCCTCCATCACATAAACTTTAAAAAAAACTGAGTTTGCATCTAAACCTACTTTTACAGAAAGGAATTAGGAATGATGACCTAATTTCTTAAAAACTGATAAGCTGCAGCTAGCTTATTTAAGCTATTTCAATAAGCATGGTAGTTAGAGAAAAGTTTCATAATGTTGCCATTAAAAAATCTATTTTGTTATACTTAGGAGAAATAGTCACAAAAATGGCAGGGCAAGTCAGTAAGTTAAATGTTTTACTGTAAGCCTGCAGTTTTATGCTAGTAGTTTGAAATCCCATACTGATGAGCAATAAAGCTGACAGGAGTGAAGGGTGTATGCATCAGTGTGTCAGTGTTGGGCTTTAGGGTACAGGCTTTAGAGTGCAGGGTTTCTCACAGGCTTAAGGGCAGCCAGGCAGGTGAAGACTGTCACCTCCATTTCCTGCTGTGGCTCCACAAGGCATCTTATTCTGCCGTAAGAGATTCCCATGCAGTTCCCTCAACACCCACTTGGCTTTGAAGGAACAAGACCAGGAAAAGGCCTCCAGAGAAGGCAGAACCAGGTGGCCATATCCAAGGGGGTGGGAGGGAGCTTTATAGCTGTCATCCTACCTGTCTCTCTCAACTGTGGTTTATCAGACAAAAACGTGACCCGTGCATGTGACTTGGCATAGAGGCCTGCTATCTACAGTCACAGCACACAGCCATTTGGTAAGAGTCACTTTGCAGGAGGCCAAGGGAAGGCACTATTTTCCAAGACAGATGGGAACATGGGCCATAGGACATTATAAGTTTTTCTGGTGACTTTCTACCGATGCTTGCATGAGGACCTCAGTAGCCAATGCTGGGATTGTATTTCTGGCTGACCAGTAAAGCTCAGATGGGTTGAATTCCTGTGGAAAGTCATGATTAGAAGTGCAGAGGACTTCGGTGCAGGTCTGTGAAATGATGACAGACCTGCTCTTGCTACTTACTACGTGGTCTCATTTCTGTTCGTTATTTCTGGTCTGTAAGACTCATTTACCTAGTTTTGATTTGCTTAATTAACATCCTTCTACCTCTGCTGTCACTTCCACAAAGTGAGATCTTATGCAGGACTGCAACCTAGTAAAAGCCCAAAATACAGATCTGGTGCTGTTCCTAGGGTTTGACGACTGTAGACTGCATGACATAGAAACAAACCTGTGCAGCTGAAGCGTGCCAGTGTGATCCAAAGCCACCACAGGGTGTCACCCAATGCCAGGGAGCACTGTTCCATGGTTCTTCTATTGAACCATTTACTTAGTAAATTGGGCTTTTTGGGGCCACAGCTAACTAAAACAGAATGGCGTTAGCATACATGTTATGCTAGCCTCAAAAGCAAAGGGAACCACTCTTACTTATCCCAGCCTTCCCACAGCCAAGACAATGGACCCTGGTGCAGGGCCTGTTCTACTCAGTGCAGCAACCACAGACCTGGCCAAGGCTAAACTTAATAAGGCAACTGCATCTTATAGGGTCCTAAGAAAGGTTCCTGCTCTAGATTTACTGTCTTTGCTTAGGATGACTGAGATAAGACATTTATGAAAACGCTGCTCCTGAGAAATGGAATCTTAGAATTAAAAAACCTTAGCAAGGACAGGCAGAGGTGTACGCTTAAAATCTAGCACTTGGGAGGGGGAAATAGGGAGAATTCAAGTTTGAGGACAGTTTAGGTTACATTATGAGCTCAAAGCTGGCATGAACTGCATAGGGAGACCCTGTGTCTCAGCAACAACAGCCACAGCAGCAGTGACTTCTTCCTAGCATCATTAAGCAATCATGCTCACCCTGTAGAGGAAAACAGTGCAGAGAGGAAGCTAGGAATCAGATGGTTCACTGAGGGTTTGCTAAGCACAAACTGAAGCTCACCTTGCCTCTACCAAAAGCAACTAATCAAGACCTAGGCACTGGCTGACTAGCTAAAGGTAACGGTGAATCTTCACATCTATGTAGGCCTTAGGCTCCCCAGGTGAAGAAGCAGAGCCCAGAGCAATTTGTATGTGTGTGTGTGTGTGTGTATATATATTTGTGCTTCCTATATATTCAGGTAATATTTAATTTCTCCTCAGATTTCTGACAGGTTTGAAAACTGTCATAGTCTCATAATTTAACTTAAGTTGTTTAGCATTAAAGATGTTCTAAATTTGAAAGGATGGTTTCCAGATTGTTTTTTTTTTTTTTCCAGATTGTTAATGCAAGTTAAAATCAAAACATAATTCAGGTATAGAATTGTAAACTCTTTTAAGTTAGGACAGATGATAGTGTGTCTAAATTGACAAAATGGATAGACTGGACATTATTAGTGTATATCATACTTGGTAGTTTACATAATTGTTATAATTATTTTCAATGTGTACCAGAGAAAAAAGGCCTTTTTAATTGGACAAAAGGGGGGAAATGTAGCTGCTTGTATTCTCATGCTAATTATGTTCCCCAAAAACCTGATTGCAAGAGTGCAAGTAAGACACTGAGAGACCCTGCCCCCAGTTGGTTCTGATTGGTAAATAAAGATGTCAACAGCCAGTGGCTGAGTAGGGCATACAGAGGCGGGACTTTTAGGGTTCCTAGGCTAGGGACAGAGAGAAAGGAGGAGATCCCCATACCAGGAGAAGGAGAGGAGAACCCCATGCCTGAGGAGAGTGAAGGACGGGAAGGCATAGCTCCAAAGAAGAAGGTGGGACAGTGGGCCCAGGAGGAACCAGGAACTCCACTTTCACCTCACTTCTCTCCTGTGTGCTCACATGACTGAAAGGAGGGAGTCTTAGCTCTGGACACTCTGGGTCCCGAGCAGCCAAGGTAGAATGTACGGTTTAGTAGGTAGCAACTTGGGATTATCGGCAGTGGCAGGCGGGTGGGGATGGATTAACCACGTGGAGGTTAGAAAGTGGCCCTGCCATTGAGCTGATTTAGGCATATAAAAATATAAAGGCTGTGTGTGTCTTTCATTCAGGAACCCAGAACACTGGGGCAGGTAGTGAGGACTGCACTGCCGCTGGGGTTTATTTAATTTTTTAAATTCTCACACAGAAGCACAGCCTGGAACTCTCAGTCCTGCTTCATGGTGGACTAGGCAAGTTTTTTCTCTCTGGACCTCGGCTTCCTTTTTCTGGAGGTGATGTGCAACTATAAAATTGCCAGTCATTCTGAGGACTGAGTGACATAATGGGGACATGAGCCCAAGTCCCTGACTTAAGCCATCTCCACTCAAAAGATGCAACTAGACCAAGGTCAGCTGGACAGGTTTGCCTCTGAGAGAAGCTGTATAGTGAGAAAGAGTTCCTGGCATCACTCTACCTGCTGGGGACTGCATTCCAAGAGGCAGCAAGATTCCTGTTAAAGCTGCCGTAGGCATGGTACCTCCGCACTGGTCATGACTGTGCTGGCCAAAGAGCAACAGCAACAAGACTACACACACTAGAACCATCTAAATGTGGCACACGAGCAGCATTCCTCTGCAGTGAAGAGGAAGCGAAGACATACCTAGTACCATTGCACTCTGCTGATAAACAAGTGCTCACGGGAGAGAACCCACAACTCCAAATTAAGGAGCAAATAAAAAAGCTGTTGCCTGTACATGAATATGTTCTTCTAGCTGGACTTGCCTCAGAGGGAGAGGATGTGCCTATCCTCACAGAGACTTGGTATGCCTGGGTAGGGGGACACCCAGGAGCCCCTACCTGCTCAGAGGAGGGGGAGGAGTGGAAGAATTGTGGGAGGGATGACTGGGAGGGAGGCAGTGAGCAGGATGCAAAGTGAATACTTTTTTTTAAAAAAGGCAAGATGGCACTGAATCCAGAAGCCTCTGGGGCAAGTCACAAGCCACACCTAGGAGCACATACAGATGATTCAGCCTGAGGCTTTTCAAGCTACACACAGCTGGTTCCCTGGCAGAGGACACTCCATTTGTCATACGTATTGTGCTATGCAGACGCCAAAGACACTCAGCATGCCACCCCAGGCTGTAGGAATTATACTTGTATGGGGACAGTAATTGAACTCCAATATTCCAGGCAAAAAGCAGCTTTGTACTCCAATCCTTCGTGACATGAGAAAAGCACCTTCTGTAAAAATGCCTCTGATTTGGGGACTTCTGCCTGTGCCAGATTCCGAATGATAGCAAAACCCTTTCAGTTACTATATAGCCTTAAGTTGCTGCTCCTCCCCAGCAATGACAAGAGGTGATAGTGGGCCCAGGAGGAACCAGGAACTCCACGCTTTCACCTCACTTCTCTCCTGTGTGCTCACATGACTGAAAGGAGGGAGTCTTAGCTCTCTAGAGATTCAAGGGTGTGCAAAGGAATGGGCATTAGATTCCAGAGAGATCCAAAACATTTACTTTCTGCTAGCAGCCTGACTTCTATTATCATTAGTACACTTAACAGAAAGACTAAGAGTATCTTAAGAATGATGACATTTTAAATTTACCACACAAAATAATTAAGCTGTCTTTGGTAGAGTGGAAGAAAATGGCAAAGAACACATCATTAAAACCTGTAAACAAACAAACAAACAAAAACAAAGTCAGGCATGGGGGTACAAGTTTTTAATCCCAGCTCTCAGAGAAGCAGAGACAAATGGACTCCTGGATTAATTAGCTGCTTTTGCCATCAACAGGAAAAGAAACCTATATAAGCTTAGCATTAAAGTTCAATCTATTGATCAATTTAATTACACAACTACTCAAATGTTACCTAGCTACTCAGTGGGTAACTGCTAAAGACACTGAGTCAGAACCACCTATGATCAGCTCTGTACAGGTACCAGTGGATGAGGGGGATAATCAGGGGCTGAATGACACAGCAAAGAAGCAGGCCATGACAGTACCTGCTCCCGTTACCTCCCTTCCCCACTGGTGGTCAGAATCTCATGTCCTGGCTCTTTTGTTTTTTAAACGGGAATGGATTTTCTTGCCTTTATCACAGAATTGAATGGGTGAGGGGTGGTAGTGAGGATCAGCTATGCTCTGGTGAGAGGCCCGGACGGGAGGGCTGGGACTGCAGAGTCTCCCCAGTCCCCAGCCTCTCTCTCCTCTCACCTTCCATCTCTGGAGGCTGTGAGAATTTCCTGTATCTTTCCAGGGTACTAAGAGATGTGCTTTGGGAAGGGAAGAAACTGACCTGCATTGTGAATAAAATTTATGAGGCAAATAAAAAAAAAAAAGGAAGAAATATCAATATAAGATGATTTTATATTAAAATACAAAGGTAAAAGGAATGAAGGTGCTGTAGGGAGCAGGTGGACGAGCTGGAGCAGCAGAGGTGTGGAATGCTCTTTTTCATCATGAGCTACTCCGTGCAGCCTAACATTTCCACACCTATGGGTAGTATCAATTTGATTAAAAAAAAAAAAAAAAAAAAGCAGACATTTAAAGAGTCCATTCTATGTTCTGGCCACTGCTGCAAATGCCACATGGGTGACCTCCCTCCCACTCACAGCCAAAGCAGGGGACCCCCTCCTTGGCCCCATTTAAAGATGAGAAAATACGAACTTGGAGAGGACAAGCGCTGCCAGCAACCACTTGGGCCAGGACTTAGCCTCAGGCAGCGCGAACCCCAGCCTGGAGAGTTTAACTTTGAAGGAAGGTAGGCAGGGAGAATCTCACCAATTATGATGTAGAAAGCTGGTGGACTTCACCTCTGAATAAGCACAGAGCAGAGAAACCCAGCAGCCTAACAGACATGAGTAAGCAGAGAGCACTTATTTTCTCCTACCTAAAATCCTATACTTTTCTATCAACCACACAAATGGGCCTAAACAGCAAGGGCAGCAGAAAAGAAAAAGTTGGGGAAAAAAAATTGCAGTCACACAAACTGTAGTTAAAAAATGACTAAGTTTCCTTGATATATGAATTTGTTGGAAAACCATTTATCAACAGCCTGTTTCTCTCTAGCAGAGTCCCTCAAGCCGAGAGCCATGTCATTCCCCTTTGACTGATTAATTAGCCAATCAGGGGACATTTTTCATTGTGAGGCATGATGGTTTATTGCAGCTAATGTTTGGTCTCTAATGGCGACATATTAAAGCCAACTCGGCTATTTTAGCCCCGTGGAGTGACCAAAAGGAAAGGATAGGAGATAAATCAAGAGTGCCCTTCAGTTTCCCTTCAGTCCTTAACAAAACCCCCAAGGAGCAAATGGCTAGAAGTGAGCCCTACCAATAAAGGAAAAACAAATAAAAGAAAGGCACAACTGCCTTCAAGCCAAGGTAGTCCTTCCCGTTTCTGAGGAACAATAATTTATCCTCTGTGATTAACAGACCGCTGATAGACCAGACACCTAAAAGTCAATAGTTTGCTCTTCGTCCTTTTATCAAAGGCTGAGCTCAATAGGAAAAGTGGCTCTGCAATGCTTCTTGCTCACCGCAATGGTTGCTCCTGCGCTCTGAACCCAGAGCAAGCAAGTACCCCCATGGCCAATTCCACCCCCACATTCTACTCCTGCCATACAAGCTGCCCCGAGCCACAAGGTCCAGGTGTCTCCTCCATCCTCAGGTCGCTGGCAGGCACTGAAACACAAGGAAGCAAGTCCAAATGCAAAAGCGTGCAGACAGAGTTGCTCATATCCAGGAGACAGCATACTTAGTACATTGAGAAATGGAGGAAGCAGCAGGCTATGCAATTCCACACACAAACATGGAAAACTACCAGCCTTTCTAGTTACCAAGGAAAGCCAAAGACACACGTCTACTAGAGCAGACACATAGATGCTTTGCCTATCTAGAGAGTAGTTACAGCCATTCCCTCAGCATGCATCTTAGCATCTTCATCACAATTTCCTTCAGTCCCTGACTTAAAGACTACTCACTCAGTTACACTGGCAAGTAGGGACCCCAGTGACACAGGAATTTGACATCTTTTGTACACTAGAAGCACAGACTCCTTCAATGCCTGTCTCTATTTCTAGTTCCCTGTGGCCTTGCCTGCCATTAGCAAGGTCAAGGGCTTTCCATGTGGGTGTTGGGTTTCTCAGTACAGCAGTTCAAGGCAGATGACTGCTCACCTCAAGGCTCCAAGCAAATGCTCTAGTTCATATGGCTTCCAAAGCTCCACTAGCATCTGCACAGCTAGTCTATTGGCTGCAAGCAAATCAAAGCCACCCAAGGTTGGGGAAGGGCAGGTGAAGGTGAAGAGGTCATAAGGAACCTGTAAGAGCATGTGGAATAGGATGTGGCAGACAAGCAAAAGGCACAACCCTCTACAGAAAGAAACACCTGCCCATATTCAGACCAATGCCATGCTACAAGTCTCATTCTTGGTTAATTTGGGATTAGATTACATGTCCTACCCTCTAATGTACTGATTCAATGAGACTTTACACATTTCATTAATTCACCTTCAAGAGGTAAAGATTGGACCAAAAGTTCCAACTTAGACTATTTGAATCTGGATTCTGTTATCAATGGCTAGACAGTGACAAACAAATCATTATGAAAATCATTATGGATGAAGAAGAATCAACTGTAAAATTCAAGTGTATCACATTGCATGCTTATGAACATGGGCTAGATTTATTCTAACTAAAAGGTGCTTAGCAGATCACAAATGCCTGCCTCTCTGGTGCCTGGCTCTGCAGTGAGGACAGAGATGGAGGGCCACATCCTCTAGATTACTTACCAACTCAACCTAACTCATTAGTAGAGCATTAGCATGGAAATTTGGAATGAATGGACAAAAATAAGCCTCCAATTCAAAGATATTTTAAGTAAGAAATGTTTTAACATTTTGAGAAAAAATTTTTTTTCTTTCACAAGATTTAAGGTACTGCATCCAACCAGGAAAAGAAAGAATGGTCTAAAATGCCTCATGAGTTAATCTAACCAAATAGAAAGGGGTCTGCGTAGAAGCAGTGTGCGGATCAGATGATGAGCAAGGCATGTTAAAGATGTGTAACATGAAATGAGAAAGGTGCACAGACTTAAAGAAGCCATACAAAGAAAGTCATCATTAATTTGGTGTCTTAAGTATACACAAAACAATGCAGGGTTCTAATTCAGTCAGGTCATATGGTGACGACACAAACATTTACTGGCCAGGAGCCTATGCCAGAGGCTTGTTGTTTAAAGAAACAAAGTGAGACTGTTAGTAACACATTTCCAAGCCTCGATATGGTTTAGGAGTATTTTCTCTAGTGATAAGGCTGAATCAGGAAATAAGCTGGATGGAGGAAGGAAACTGGGAAGGTGGGGGAGGGAAAATAAATGAGAGGGGGGAGCAAACTAGAAAGTATCAGGAAGTTCACCCAGATAGGAACTAATGGGATTTGTTTTTCAGTGTCTTCTAACTTCAGTCTGCAAACTGTGGGACACACACACACAGAAACACACACACACACACACACACACACACACACACACACACACACGGAGAAATGTCACTCTCCAACGCAGCCCCACCCCCATTGAGAACATATACATAATTCCCAGAAGTAACAAGCTAAGGGCCAAGTAATCTTAATTCAGTATACAGGACCATTTCTTTGTCTCCATGGAGGATGCAGGCAGATCCAATTTAGGGAGCACTCTGCTTCACTGTTTTCCAACTAATGTAGAACCAAGTTGGAGAAGGAAAGAACTCAAAAACTAGACGGGTACGCCATCCATCTCTGCACAGAGCAATTTACTAACAGTTCTGAGTAACTGACAGTTTGTGATGCTCTTTCACTCCTTAAGCAAGTTCTTCTGACTAGCCAGATGCAGGCAGGAGCTACGCTCCTCTTAGAGCCTCTACAGCTGCAAGAAATGCTGAGCACCAATAACGTGAGTAGAGAAGTCAGAGCAGAGGCCTGTGGCAACAGATGCTTTATGTTCTGCAACAATGAGAAACAGCGACAGTCTGGAAAACTACTCTAGCCTGAGACAATGTCTGAAAGCCAATCTCTGATAAACTGTACTCATCTTCAAGAACATAAAGTAGTACAAGCAAATATTTATCCAATAATCTCCCCTCAAGAATGTACTATGGATACCAGCAGATGGTGATTGGCACCAAAGGCGGCTTGATCTTCTCCTAAAGGAGAAGATATTCAAATAAATACCAGCCCCAACGTTATGCAAGGCATCATTTAAAGAAATATTTAAAAACTGAAGTCCAATTCGTACAAGAGGATGTACAATTAAATTTCTACTTACTGAATCCCTCCCATTGCCATGCTGGATGATGCCCGAGTTAGGAACCCAGAACTGGGTACAAAGCAAGTCCTTTGTCTTCTAAGATGTTCACTGTCCTGCCAAAAGTACTTGACAGATGAAAAAGTCCACATGTACAATACAGTAGATGGATTTCTTAAGACATTAGATACAATGAAATCGTTAGGCACAATGTTTGGCAATGGGAAACATAAATTCAAGCCAGTGTTGCTATGGGGGTCAAGGGAGGAAACACAATAACCCAGCTGAGAAGAGGAGCCAAACAAAACAAGTGTTTTCAAACCAATCTGATCAAAGGCCTTTGCCCTGCTGTGCAGACTGTTGTAAGTAACATGGTAACGTTTCTTAGCAACACTATTTAAGGAAGGTGCATCTGTACTGAGAACTCAGAAGCAAACCCAATGTATATCCAAGATAGGACTACATAGGGAGACCTTTGCTTGCCCTCAGCACAGTTAGATTGTTTTCTGCATGCATATGGCTGTAATATAGACTCATCTCCTCACTGTGCACATGGGCTAACAACGCCCAGATACCCCACAGACAGGCAGATTTCAGAATCTGCAGGCCAGCAGGCTCCACAGGTGACTGTGTGGCACCTGGAGGTTTGTGAAGCCCAGCCACACAGTGACAGTGAATGGAGCAGCTCTCTTGGTATAGCTGGGCTTCAGGGCTTCCTTGGCATTCTCAACCCAGGTTCCTATCACTGCAGTCCTTACCTGGATCTGGATCAGCAACCAAGACTAAAACAGTTCTCATATGAATGATGCGTGTGTGTGTGTGTGTGTGTGTGTGTGTGTGTGTGTGTGTGTGTGCTCACACATGGGGACAGATGAATGGAAACCTGAGGTTGACTTTGGGTATCTTCCTCTATTGCTCTTCACTTTATATATTGAGACAAAGTCTCTCATTCAGTTTGCTATCTCTGCTAGTCTGGCTAACCAGCTCACTCTGTGGTGTCCCTCCCCACCACCCCCTGCCCCCTGACCCCATAGCTATAATTCAAGATGCACTGTTACATCCACTTGGCTTTTCTGTGGGCTCTGCAGATCCCAACTCTACTTTATCTACTGTGCTATCTACTCTGATCTAAAGCCAATCAGACAAACAAAACTATTTTCTTCCACTATCAGAACACGTCATCACTGAGGACAGGCCATCATCCATGTGACTCAGCAGCCACCAGTCTCAGCAGGCCACTGGGAGCCCTAGGGAAACAGCTTCCTCCATGCTCACCCTGCTAAAGGAGTGAGGCAGAGAGGGACTAGGTGACATAGGAATCCAGCCCTAATTTGCAAAGGAAATTGCTTGACAAAGTTCTCTCATCATAGACAATTCTCAAGTTTCTAAACATAACAGTGAGTAACAAATATCTACTACACTGGAAAAAAAGATACCCATCAGTCTGGAAAAATGATAGAGATGATGAAAATTGTCTTTTTGTTCCATGGTGACCACAGACCTAGGCAAAAACCAACAAAAGAACAAAGCACAAAAAGGCACAGCATACCAAACTCACGGAGGAATTGGATTGTAGTAACTTCAGATTTACTTAGCTGAAATGAATTTTTCACTCTCTCCATCAATCTAGCTAAAGTCTTTAGTTTTCACATCAGGATGACAGACAGGCTGTCTCTCACATTTGGAAGTAGTACAAAAGTTCTGTGCAATATACAGCTCAATGGAATCTAATAGACTATGAATTATGGGCTCATTGGTACCTTCCTGTTTTGAAACAAGCCATCATGTAAAATGGAGGATGTATCCACTGTTCATCTCATCCCCAGGATCTAGAGGTTTAGGTAGGAGTGGGGTGAGTAGCTGTCTGTGACATTTTCAACCCCAGAGAAGAGGCAGAATGGGGACACACAGACAGCAGCACACCCACAGCTGGTACCTGAGCAAGCTTCTTGTTCCTCCTTTTTCCAAAAATGCAGTCCAGGTCGGTTTCACTCCGAGAGGACAGATCCTTCCCTAGAAAGAACAGAAAGCTTTTCAGTAAGACCATTTGTTTGAAATGAGAAGCACAGATAAATGTCGCTCTGGAAAGAAAGGAGGCAACAGCAGAGGGTCAGGCCTGACCCTGACCTCACTTTACAACATGATTATAACACCGGCTACAATTAAAGGTTCAGTGACTGTCTTAGGATCAGAGCCATCCAGTCCCCTCTGAGTTGCAAACAACCTGGCACACGGACTGCACAGAAAGCTCCATTTTTAAGTGGCCTCCGGCTTACTGTGCCTTCAAGGGACTTAGGGCTATCTCTGGGTTCCTATCTGCAAAGCAATCCCATTTTCTTCAAGGAGACAAAATGGAGAACTGAAAATACTGATAGGCAAATAACCTCAGACCCTTTAAATACTCACACATTGACTATTTTTTGACACACAAAATCTCAATAATAACTAAGTGAAAATTTAAAAGAATAAAAGCAAATTAAAGCTCAATTACTCTTTATAAAATGCTCTTACTTGTAACAGCTCTACCAGTTAAACAGAAGGTTACATGGTGACTACAGGGAAATAAATGGCTCTGGTAAGAGCAGTGTCCAAAGAATTGATACTTCCTGTTTTAAAAACTAACTTAACTCAATTCCAAACCTCCAAACCACAAATTTAAAATTCACTTTGGACTTTCCACTTCTACCCAACAGAACCCTGTAAGCAGTCAGCCAAATCCACTGCCATCTATCAACTTCAAGGAAAGTTCATCTGAAAGTTTAACTCTCCGTGTGAAGCCTACTGAACTGGGGAAGGGAGGTCAGGTCACATACAGGAATCTGGGTTTCTAGCTGGAAGCCAAGCTCCACAGTTACCAGCTCAATGGTCTTGGTTTTCTGCAGAAAACTGACTTGACAAAGTAATGTCATGACCCAGAAAGTTCTGGTTCACTGATTAGCACTGGGGCATTCAAATATAACACTGCTCAGTGACTCTACAAAATTGAAAAAACAAAACACCCTTCAATTTGATGCAAAACCAGGTGCCAGAACCAGTTTCAGCGGCAGTGGTACCGGAATGGATGGTACAGTTGGCACAACCTGTTCCTGAGGGATGGGAAGGCCTCCAGTGTTGCTCTCCTCCCACCCAAGGCCAACACTAGCACCCCAGACTCAAAAGAATCCTCAGTCAAAAAGTAACCAACCAATACAAACAAACAAACAAACAAAACCAAGGAGAGTCTACATGAGAACAGAGTATTGCTTATCACAAACAGTAGCATAAGAAATAAAAACCAGAGAGGCAGCAGCAACAACTTGTGGTTGCAGCGCTGAGAGGTGCACAGCTCCTTGGGAGGCAGTGATCTGTCCTCATCTGTCACCAGTGCAATCTACTTCCTAATGCAAAGCACATTCACTGTGGAAGTCAGCTTAAGATGGCTCAGAATGAGCATCAGAAACCAAGCGTGATGACGCATGCTGTAATCCAAGCACCCCATAAGCAAAGGCAAGAGGACTGGGCAGTTGAAACCAGGGTGTGCCACACAGTGAAGGAAACACCAACTCAAAAACAAGCAAGAACCCTCAAACCACTGGCTAGCTACCCTTAACCCAGTCCCTAAAAAGAAGAGCCACCCTGAAAGAAACATAAATGTATACCTCTTTTTATAGCAATTTCACTGAATGCAAAAGTTCAAAGAAAAGAGAGAACTCAGGGCCACAGTTCACAATTAGTATGTGAAGAAATAAACACACTGAGATTCAGAACAAATCTCAGACTCAAAGGGAAGCCAGTAATGTTCAATGGAGGTACTAGGATTTCTAGAGTTCTAGTGATGGATTCTTGGGTCAGAAATTTCTATCCTCTAGCAAAGTTCACTTAAATGTAGAAACCTGGGCTGGACAGGACTTGCTCTGGATTTAATCTGAAAAAACAAGAACACAGAGAAGAAAGAGTCAGAGTCCGTAAAGAAGATACCTGTAAGTGGGAACAATGGGAAGACAGCTATGATCTTGAAATTAGGAGTCAGCTAATAGTCCTGACTGAATCATATATATATATATATATTGAACTTATGGCCACTCTTGGACAAAATACACCTAGTAAAACTCAACTTTGGATGTTAGCTTCAGTTCTGATCTGTGGTCAAAATCACAACAGACTGATGACAAACTTAGATCTTTGACAAGATGACAAACAGAAAAGAATCTACAAGACAGAAAACAGATGTTATCAATCTAGCTGTGGCTGTTCTAGCTCAGCTACAGCTGTATCTGGAGAACCAGGAAGAAAGGCTTCCAGGAGCCGCAGACATAAGGAAGTCCATTCGAGGCTGGGTGTAGGTTTTTACAGAGGAATGCTGCACCGAGGACAGCAATCAATCTGTCACTGTTTGGCTATCAGTCACGGTTATCAGCTTTTCCAGATCATCACTGTGGTCACTGAGAGGAGGAGTGTGACTCCCAGAGTGACAAATGACAACTGCACCCACTAGTCTGGCACCTGGAGAGGAAATGGACTATAACACAGGTATAAGATCAATGAGGTAGAGATAGTCCTAATCCTAAAGAAATGTTGCCTTAGTACATACATTTGTTAAATTAAAAAACAGGTTTATCTAGGATGCTTCAAGATTAATTTACATGATTCAGTCAAGAATACATTAAATATAAAACCAATGTCCCTTACAACTGGAGTGTTACTGTGGGATGTAGTGAGAGTTTTCATTTCTTTAAAAACATAATTATGTATATGAATATGTTTTTGTTTTAATCCCAGGTGTGGGATACGGGGCCGCTTCAGTTTGTCCATAGCCATTAGCTATAATTATCTCATGCTCTGGGAGGGGCATGATCTTTGCCAGCTGCAGACCATTTAATTCTGGGGGTCGCTGGAAAGGATGTAAGTGAGAGAGGCCTGAGAAGGCCTGTGGCGGCTGCTGCTCCACCTGCCTCAGGGTTTGCTGGATTGCTGGTTTGCTATTGCTGGATATTCTGATGGTGAAGATTAGACTGGCCTCAAGGAACCCAACAACCCTAGTCAGCAGGGAGTGGTCTAAAGAGGTCTAAGCCCCCCTTTCCCTCCTACCTCGTGTTGGGGGTTGAGAAGGGTTAGGGTGGGATAAGGGTTGAAAGTATGATAAACCTAAGAACCCGATGAAATAGTAAAAGAATAGACCAACATTGGGAGGAGCTAGATTTCAAACAAATATAGATGAGAGTAACTTAAAATTACATAATTAATTATTCCAAATCAAATCACCAAGTAGAAGCTACAAAGAGAAGTAATTATGCATCAGAACTAAGACTGATGTGGTTGGAATTTAGGCAGTAGCAGAGATTACAGTACCACTTGCTCTAGCCAGGCATTTAGTAGTAGTTTTTCGTGTACATGAGGTTGCCTTTAGATGCAGAGATCTACATGCCTCTCTCTCCCACTGCTGGGACTAAAGGCGTGCACCACCACAAAGGCTAGCCCTTGCTCTGGAAAGGTCTTCAGCAGGCTGTAGAGAGGAATTGCCTTCCTACATTTTAGTTTTCTGGACCACATAGGGGCTTATGATTTGACTCGTCCTCATTAGCAAAGGGAACGAGGAACCTTCATCATGAACATCAAATCCCCTATTTCCACAATGCTGGAAGCGTATGCATTCCATAAGAAGGGTCACGTCTCACAAACCCCAGAACAGAGCCTCACTGAGCTTCATGGCAGCTTGCAAATACCTCCTCTGTTACAGAAGAGGAAACAGTTTGAAGGAAGGGAAATGGTTCGGGATGTGTCTGGGAGAGTACCAGCCAGAAGCCAGCTTCCGCAGACCCAGACAGGTTCCTTTAGGATAACAACAGTTCATGGTTGTCATTCATACCCAGAGACAAGACCAAATGAAAGAAACAGCTTTTAGGAAATTAAAAGAACTGTAACGCCAACTTGCACTGGATGGTGCAGACAGTGGTTATCTGCTGTTTCCCATACTAGCTGCATTTCCACTCCTTTTTCCTCTTCCTTCCTTTCTTTCTTTCTTTTTTTTTTTTTTTTTTTTTTTTTTTTTTTTTTTTGAGACAGGGTTTCTCTGTATAGCCCTGGCTGTCCTGGAACTCACTCTGTAGACCAGGCTGGCCTCGAACTCAGAAATCCACCTGTCTCTGCCTCCCAAGTGCTGGGATTAAAGGCGTGCGCCACCACGCCAGGCTCTCCTCTTCCTTTCTTATTCCCAGCATTTGGGTCCTCTATTTCCTGACACCTCTTCTCCCTCTAGCACAATACACCTTCAGCTCTTTCTTCTCAGCACAGTAAGGGCTCCTTACTTCATAAGTAGGGCTGATAAATATGCAAACCTCACTGTGAGAGAGAAACGAAGGTATAACACACCAAGCAGTTTGACAGGGTCACCAGCAAGGGAGTGGCTGAACCAGAAATAGAAAGCAGACACAGCCAGTATCCAGCAGATTAAAGCAGCTTAGGGAGGTTTATCCTAACTACTTCAGCAAGTGCTTCAGCTGAGTCAGGTAGGCAGTTGGGTCTTAAGGACAATCATCAGAGACTGCATGCATTTAGAGGGGAGGAGTGGGGGAGACTGCATGTCATCCAAAGGGAATCCATTTGTGTGCTCTGCAACACCCTTCTGCAGTGTCTGTAGTCTTCCTATAGTGTCTAATGAAATAAGAAGGGCTGTTTACAGGACCAGGGACCAAGGGGCAGCAAAGTAGTTTTCTGGTCTATAATGGGTTATGGTGTGGTAAAGATAAGTCCTGATTAGAAGTCTCATGAGCCTCAACAAAAAAGTGTTTGCCTATGAAAAAGAAATGGATAGCACAAAGGAGCCCCTTAAACCACACAGGAAACAAAGGGGATTGCAGCTCTCCTCTCACAGAGCCTGGAAGTCACTCTATTCCCTAACCCCAGGCTCTGTCATGCCTTTCACTTCTTCCAAACCCAGTTCTACCTGTTGGGGACCTGGCCCTGGAGGAGAGCTACTAGCCTCAGAAATGTCTCCCACAGCAACTAAGGCAGGTTCTAGGAGTGAAACAACCCCAAATGCCAAGACCAAGGCAAAGAGATATGCTTTTTCTGGCATAGAGACAGGAACAGACATCCAATTTCCCAAAGAACAATCAAATAGTGTATAGATACCACAGAACAGTAACCATCACACCTAGCACACACGAAATACAGCATGTAATAGCTTGTGGCCATTCTACAGAAACACCGGAGACTTCTTTAAAGCAAAGCAGAGGCTTCTCATCTGTACATGACTGCCACCTAATGGCTAGAGAGGAAAGGTGCACCCACCAATGAGAAGCTACATGGAGAAGGTGGTGAGGAGCAAAGGAGGGTTTGTTGCTCAATTTCCAACCACTGCATATCTCAACACCACCCTGGCCATGGCCATGAGATGCCTATAGCGATACTCCATGAGATGGAGAACTTGTTGAGACTGTGTGTCATTACAGTGTAGATTTTGATATAATTAATGATCCAAACTGCCAAATAACAGGAACTATCCTCCACAACCATTAAGAACTGAAAAAAGGATAAAAGCTGTAATGAAGAACATGAAAATCAAATTATTTTCTCATCTAGCTACATAGCACTGCCATCTCCCCTAGTCAGACACTGACTTCCACTCTCAGCCGAAACAGGACTTACCCAGTCTGAAGCTTCCCCTGGGCTGTTCTTGGAATCACTGCACCCCAACTTGCATTTTAATAAGATTCCTGGCAAGTCAGCATGGGGAACTTGCCATCATACTGAGCCCTTGGAACCCAGGGCTGCTGCAGATCAATCCACCAGGCTGCCCAGACCTCCCGTTCAGAATTTCAAACAAGCAACCATTGCTCAGTGCTAGACAAGAGTCACAGTGCCTCAGGAAACCCAGTGCCAAAATACATACTCCAACAAGTGAATGCCAGCTCTCACCTTTCGTAAATTTCATATAATGAACCCGGTTTTTGGAGATTTTGGATTTTTCTTCAAGGCTAAAAGATTTCTTTTCCTTGTTGTCTGAGGAATCTTTAAAAAGAAGTAAAATATTAAACATTGTGTGATTCTTTCTCTTCATGAAAGATGTTACTTACATAAGCTTTTGTAGGAGTGTAAAAAACTTATTACTGAACTGTTACCAAAGAACTGGAATTTTTTTAAAAGTAAAGTCAGACAAGGTTCTCTCTAGCCAATAAAACCCTCAAAGAAGAGAAATGAAGATATCTTCAGACCAGAATCTACACATGACTATTCATGGTCTTGCACGCAGCAGTACAATACCGAGGTAACACAAAAGCTTTTCAACATGGCTAAGCGCACTGACACAGCCTGATACTAGAATATCATCTCATCACCTGCAGTAAGGAGTGGTGGGTTGACTCCATCATGGCCACTGAGCCACGCCTTAGGTAGCCATATCTCCCCAGGAGTTCCTAGTAAGTCCAAAGCGGGGGGGCATGAAGCATAGCAGGCTGGGAACACTGTGAAGGCAGTGCTTCCGCTTTCAGACAGTGCTCAGCACAGGTTACTAAGTGCTCCTTAAGCTACTGCACTGGCTCCCACCAGAGCTACTCTCGGTTTCGAAGATACCTTGTGACCTGAGTCTGGACTGAGCAGGGGGATCGAGTTGTCTCTGGGAGTCCACAGGCATTCCTCCAATCAGAGGGCCACAACCGACACTGCTCTCCTTTCCCATATGCCTTATACCACCTTAGGAGAGGCCGTTCTCTGGGATCAATGAGGAACTCAGATACGGTTAACAGGCCCCCATCTTTTCATCAAAACTACCTTTCAACTTAACAAGACACAAGGCCAGAGACTTTCCTGCTTTATTTATGAATATTTACCAGAACTTATAATATGTTTTCTGGTTATGCTAATAGTAATATACTAATTATGATGACAACTTAACCCAAAAGAAAGCATTTGTATTAAGTGTTGAGTTCTCTATGAAACAATGCTTTACTTGTGTTGTGGAAGAGAAATGTCGCCCATTATAAAAGTGTTTACAGCTGGTCATAGTGGTACAAATTTATAATCGCAGTACTTGGGAGACTAAGGCAAGAGGATCATGAATGTGTGGCCACCACACACTACCTAAAAACCGTAACTCAAAACACAATTATAAAAAAAAGTTAAGAATAAACATATTACCATAAGATACAATGGTGTACATGAGACGGAAATGTTATTTCAGAGGAAAGGAATTATGAACTAGAGCCTTTCTGGCAATTACAGAAGTATGTGCTTATATACTTTAAACAGAAGACGGTGGGCATCAACCTCTGCCATTCACCACAGGCATCTAGGACTGCTGTAAGTGTTAGGGCACACTTTCAAAGCTCTTTTCAGGGACACCTGATTAAAAACTTTTGAGGATGCTGCTTCAAACCACACATTTACATTTAACAACTTCCCAGCAACCCACTTTCCATCTCAAAATATTTAAAATAATGAATGACAAAATATCAGGAGGTTACTATGCGGTTAAGGTGGTAGAAGAAAGTGCCCTTGAAATGCTAATGTGAACCTGTTAAGCTATGCCTAAGCAAGACAAGATAGCTCTTTCCGTGTGTGTCTGTGTGTGTCTGTGTGTATGTGTGTGTGCGCGCATATGCATGCTTGTGGAGGCCAGAGCATGATGTTAGGTGTCTTTCTCCATCTTGCTATATATTATTATTTTGACAAAGGGTCTTTCTCTGAAACTGGAACTGACTGATTGGCTAGGAAGGTTAGCCCATGAGCTCCAGGGATCCTCTTCTCTCTCCTCCCCAGTCCTGGGGTTACAGTCACTACTAGTCTTTTTTTAGCATGGCTGCTGGGGATCTGAACTCACGGACTCACAATTGTGGGACAAGTAATTTATTGATAGCCCCTGCCCTTCCTGTTTGTGTAGCATGGGCTGACCATGTACTGACAATTTACATGAGGCTAACACTGAACAGATCCTCCCGCCTCTTTCTCCCTAGTGCTGAGATTATAAACACTTTTAAAAATGAAATTTAAACGATCATTCTGATTCTCGTGTTCTACAAGAGAACAACACAAAACGTCTGCTTAGCTATAAAACAAACAGTTTGAATTTACTAAGAAATCTTAACAAGAGAAAAGAATGCTAGGTTCCTATGTCATTTACCATTAAATACAATGTCAAGCAATGCATAACTATGGTAAAAAAAAATGTACATGGAATCTTCTGAGAGCACAGTTCTGGGTGGCAGTGGAGTCACAGACAAGCTTCTCTAAATGCATTATCTGGGCAACAGGGCTACTGGCCCCCTCTAGTGGCCCAGACAGGAAATATCTACAAGTTGGTATCTACAAGCTGCTGCATGCAGCTTTGACATTATTTAAACTACTACCAGGTTTGGACACCAAGGAAAGTGAAACCTATGCAGACTAACCCTGGAGGAGGAGGATGAAGAAGGCCAACTATCATTTGTGAAGTCAAACACAGCCTTCCTTACAGACAGCTCAGCTCTCTGGGTCCTTCAGAACACCCACTGCCTGTCCTTGCTTAAACACTTCTGGGAGGGACTGTTGCAGGTCCCCTGCCAGCCTTGGCAATCAGTGTGGGACAAGGGAGCCCTGTCCTGAATGAGCCAGGGTCCCAACAACTGAAATGGCACTTCTCACTTAGAAAGTAGGGATTATGACACCATCAGACTGAGGAAAATGGAACTTTCCAGATAACCCCTGAAAAATCTGAAAAACAAGACACCTCTTCGCTATCCATACAGCCCATTCCAGGTCCCCCTTCTTTGTGGGATCTTGGACGTCAGCTCTTAGAGGTCTGTAGCACTCTTGGAGGCACTAAGCACTCAGTGACAGTAACCAGGCCAAACCCAGTACAGGACAGTTTCCCCTGACTAAGAACAAGGGTGTGGGCAACTGTGAGAAAAGGATCCCAGGTTCAAAGGTCCATGAGGACACTAGTGACAAAGGCATCTCATGCCTGAGTGATGTCCTAGTCATGACACTCTGACGTCACCAGATGCTCACCAAGGTGCAGTTCCTGGCAGTCAAAGGTTTAGCTGACTTTCATCTTAGTCTTTACATAGCATTAATTTCATATGGTGTATTTTACTTTATGCCAGAAAGACTCAAGAAATGTTCACAATTCTTTTTATCACAACATGTGCATAGCATATAGATATACTTAAAACCTGTACAGTTGAAGAATTATAAAGCGGACACCCCTTCATCACCACTTCCAGGGTCAGACCACCAGCACTATCAGTATCTAGAAGCATCCAAGTGCCCCTTCTTAATATGCCCTGCTGTTTCCTCCAAAAAAGCTAAGCATTCTTTGCTGTAAGCCACAGCTGTTTCTGCTGCAGAACGCTTAGTCATGGTCCTGGCATTACCAGATACAAGTAACATATCCACAGCTGTGACGACTGAAAATGTTGCTAGGACAAGGACGATGCATCAGGGAGCAAAAGCTCATTCAATGACAGCGCCATCAAAATATAAAAAGAGTATTGGGTTCATCAGTGACTCAGGTCTGAAAGGCCCACAGCAGGAGCATGACTCTGATGGGAGGAGCAGCTGTAGTAGTGTCCTTACCTGCTGTTTCCTGACCATGGCAAGTGTTGAGTGCTGCCAAAAGCTGGTTGAAGTCATCCTGGTGAGCAATCCAGTTGTCCTGGAAGCACCAGAAAGTATGAGAGGCAAGCCTGAAACTTGCTATAATGCCAACAGACATGTAACGGAAATCTGGACATTAACGTGAAATTGTACATGTTTCATTAAAATATTATTTACTTGGATTCATAAAATAGTATAAACCTGAAATAAGATTTAAGCAGATCCACATCGAAGGGGGGAGGGGTACTTAGGGCAAAGCTCAGTAGCAGAGTCCTTGGCTTGCATGTATAAGATTCCAGGTTTATTTCCCAGCACCGAAAAGTCAACAGAATATAAATACGTATTTAGAGGAAGCTGCTTAGAAGCTCACACATGTATCTCAAATGTGGATGACCCTTTAACAGTTAAGTCAGAGCAAACATAAAGCAATGGGCAACATTTAGGGTATTACACTAAAGCAATATAAAATTAGTGTTTTCTCACACAGAGAGACTACTAGGAGCTGGTTATATGACTCAGCAGATAAGAACACTGGCTTACAGAGGATGCAGGTTCAATTTCTGTTGTGTCCCCCCACACCCCACCCCCGTACCCCCAACACAGCTCACATCTGTCTGTATTTCCAGTCCCAAGTGATCCCACACCCTCTTCTGGCATCCATGGGTACTGCAAGTATGTGGTCCCAACACACAGGCACAAGTAAAACACCCATATCCATTAAAATAAACTAAACTCTGGAGGTGGGAGGCGGGAACCGTGAGAGCAGAGTCCTCTTTGTTCAACAAAACTTGGACTATTCTGCTGAATTCTAACTACTGTGTCAGCAGCAACTTCACAGAACTCTGTGGAAGGAGACCCTAAGTCTCTAAATCAGTATGATTCAATTGTAAGGTGTTCACTAATAATGGCCTCCCAACAATGAGAACCAGCTGGAAGCGGGGTTTCTAAGCAGAAATTCACCCCATGCACTATACACAAGCATTTCTTATTAAGAAAGTTTAAGCAGGGTGTGGTGGCACACACCTTTTATCCCAGCACTCAGGAGGCAGAGGAAGGCAGATATCAAGTGAGTCCATAGCCAGCCTAATCTACAAAGTGAGTTCCAGGACAGCCAGGACTATTACAGAGAAACAAGTTAAGGTGTGCACACAGATTTACAGAACACATGCTTCCCCTAAGAATGTACATACAGCATGCTTTGTGTTTCTCAAAATAGCATTCACAGTCAACATTATAAAAACTCTTTCTTTAGTGGCTAAAATTTTTGCTGCTATTCCAGAGAACTGTAGCTGTTCTAGCCAGAGATAAAAAATTACTGAAGCAATTCAGTTTACATAAAGTAATTCAGTTTTTAACTGGGTTCTGTTAGCTACAAGAGCTCAGGAAGAAAGCTCCCAGGCCTGGCTCTGAATGGGAAGTGGTAGGTGGTGCTGAACTTGGAACTCTGACAGCCATGTCTGTGCAGTCTGTGTTCAAGAGAACACGTAGGCTGGCAAGATGGCTCAGCGGGTAAGAGCACTGACTGCTCTTCCAAAGGTCCTAAGTTCAAATCCCAGCAACCACATGGTGGCTCACAACCACCCATAATGAGATCTGACACCCTTTTCTGGTGCATCTGAAGATAGCTACAGTGTACTTATGTATAAATATAAATAAATCTTTGGGCAGGAGCAGTCAGGGACTGAGTGAGCAGGGTTGACTGGAGCGAGAGGAGATCCTAAAAATTCAATTCCCAACAACTACATGAAGGTTCACAACCATCTGTACAGCTACAGTATACTCATATACATAAAATAAATAAATAAAATAAAAATTTAAAAAAGAGTGAACATATAACCAACTGTGGAACATCAACAGTTGGAAGCACGACAGCTTTCTTATGTCACACCCCACTCTCAAAGCCACCCACATTAACAAGACAAGCTAATATTAGGATGTGGGTAAAGACAAAAATTGATCTTATTCTGAAATGAACATTTCTTTGAAAAGACTTTTTACAAAGCTCAGCTACAAAAATAGGAGTGCCTCTAGAAGCCACTGACTAAGTAAAGGATCCAGGAGATCGAGGCAAGGCGGTGGATGCACCACCCAGGATGAGGGCCAGCTAAGCCATGTGCTCTTGTGTCTTTCTTCACCCAAAGCAGGAACCACACTCATGACTTAAAATCATCCCATTGCATGAATCCCAATGTTGATGTTGACACAAATCAATGAAGCAAAAAAGACATCCAGAAATTGCTCACTTCATTATTGTTTGTAGCTCCAAGTCCCAGGTGGTTATTTTTAACTTTAACTTTAATATGTTCTGTGGCTCCTTGCTCCTGAGCCCCCAAACCCTGTGGAAATTAAACAGAAAGAGATTAAATATAGCTCTATAAGCTATAAAGAGAAGTTGCCTTTTTCTTCACCATCTATTCAAAAAGTACACAGCCTGAGATAGCAGTTCTCAACCTCTGGGTAGTGACCCCAAATCCTTTCACAGGGATCACATATCAGATATGCTGCATCTCAGATATTTAAATAACATACATAACAGTAGCAAAATTACAGTTATGAATTAGTAATGAAAATAATTTTATGGTTGGGGTCACCACAACACAAAGAGCTGTATTAAAGGATTGCAGCGTCAGGAAGGTTGAGAATGAGAATCATTGGCCCAGAGGGTTCTGGAAGAGAATGCACCAAGGATGCATTCTTAATTGTCAATGCTGATTTTTGAATCCAAGAACCAATACAGAGTTCCTGGGGACACTGCACAGAACATACATCTTACATATGTTCTGGAGCAGGCCACCGCTACAGTAGTGGCAGAAGCCCACAGGAGCATGTGGAGCACATGGTATTCTCTGTTACTTAGTACTGTACCATGACATTAAGAAAGAAGGCAGAGTACTCCAGGTTCCTGGCCTCACTTAGCTCTTACACCTAAGGGTGTAGGACATAACAAGGGCAAGTACTGAGAAAGAACCTCACAGAACCTTGAAAGCTAGAGCAGGGATGGAGATTTTAATCTTTGGAAACAGTGTTCAACAAGGGAGCAACATGATGTAAAGTTCAGTTTGAAAGGTCCTCCTGCTTCTTGTATGCTGAAATGGACATAGGAAGAAAGAGGTAGCATTGTTTGAATGCAGGGATAAGCACCACTTTTGAACGTCAGGAAATCCTGGAAAGGAAAAGACTTGAGGGCATAAGAAGTTTATAATAAAATTAATCTTAACATGGCCACTCAAGTATCACAGCCAGGAGGTATAACTCAATGCCTGGTAACATATGAGATCACCTGAGCAGAGGATGCGAAAAGTGGCTTTATACCCACCGTTTAATAGAGTACTCATGCTGTGATGACCCAACCATAACATTATTTTATTGCTATTCCATAACTGTAATTTTGCTACCGTTATGAATTATAATATAAATATCTGTGTTTTCCGACAGTCTCAGGTGACCCCTGTGAAAGGTCATCTGACCCTGAAGGAGTTGTGGCCATGGGTTGGAAACCACTGGTCTAGACAAAGATGATGGCTGTGAATTAGAGGTGGTTAATGACATAAAGAACAAGGCAAGAAAAAGGGTGGTAAGGCTACCACAACAGAGTTCAACAGAGCAGACACTGCTCAGAACGCTGCTGAGGGGTGAGGTGACTTAAGGATACCATATGCCCACTGGATGCAAACACAAGAGCCCTGCAACCCTGACAGAGGCAGTTTTACAGTAGAAGCCCCACTGCAGTTAGGAGTAAGCAGAATATAAGAAACTCAAGAAAACATGTATCTACTACAAAGGGAAATTAAGTACCACGCTTGGAAAACACGAAATTCTGAGGCCTAAGTACGGATTCATGTGTAATGAATTAAAAAATATCTAAGAAAGATACTAATCATAGCAACGGAACTGATAAACCAGAGGATCTGGTATTTATGTTCAAGTCTAATTTACCACCTGGTCACAAATTATTTTTCCAAAATCAATAAAATTGATCTAAAAGAAAGAAAGAAAGAAAGCTGATCTGAAGCATGAAGTTCTCCCAGATTCTAAGTCGGATATCTTCTGACACGTGTGGTACAGTACCTCTTTGATACAGTACCTACCTTTCCTTTAGCCCACCCCATCTTCTCAAGCATCCTCTGACCAAACTTGGAATCGTCATTACTCCACGCAGTATTTCTGGGATCCACAGTCCATTTCTGCTTTCGCCGCCCTACAAATAAAAAGGTATCGCATCAGCACCCCGTCTTCACCTGGAAGAACACACACAAGCCAAGCACATGCTTCATACAACACGACACATTTAGTGTCCAAGGGGTTAATAGACAGAACCTTTTCCCTGGTACTCTCAGTAACTATATATTCCTGACATAAAAACTGGCCTTGTTAAATTTAAAGTAAACTATTCCTTCTAAGAGACAAAGCAAAATACTTAATACTTGGGAGGCAGAGGCAGGTGGATTTCTGGAGTTGGAGGCCAGCCTGGTCTACAAAGTGAGTTCCAGGACAGCCAGGGTGATACAGAGAAACCCTGTCTCGAAAAAACAAAAAAAACAAAAAAACAAACAAACAAAAAAACCAGACCACTATTTGAGCCTTCCCGATGCAGTCACTGGCAGTAACAAGAGCCTCTCTCAGTGAACACCTTCACAGCAGCAGGTGTAGCCACCATGACACTCACTGTTGCATGTTATAGGCCAAATGCTATACATATATTAGACTCAGCTTCCACAGTATTTCAATGAAGGGAAATATTCTTACCTTTTTTATAAGAAAACCCAAGTTGGGGAACAGGCCCTGCATCACCTAGACAACACGGTGGAGCTGTCCCTGATGGCAAAGGCATGGGTGAGCCAGCCCTGAGAGTGGGAGGGTGGGAGAGCTGTCCCAACCCCTCATAGGCTGCAGCACTTGAGAGAAAGGGTCCCCACACCTTGACTGGGCAGCACAGTGGAGCTGGCTCTGGGAGTGTGGGTGTGAATGAGCCAGGCCTAGAGCTTGAGAGCAGGAGAGCTGACTCTGTCTCCTGCTGCTCATGGTATTGGATGGGCTAGCTAGAGCAGTGCTGGAGAGCTTGCCTACTCTAAAGTCAGGGGGCTGACCAGCTCAGCCACTACCCTGGCCCAGATTTGAGTTGGCCCACCCCAAAATCTATATCATCTGTGAATGGTTGGGACACGTGAAAGGACCAGACCTGCTGATTCAAAGCTGCAGGATCTCCATGACACAGGACAACAGCAGGATAACCAGAAGTCCTGATGAGAGTCCAATATTGATGGTCTCACAGAAGCCAGAGATCTGGAACCAGACCACTTGCAATCAGCATTTGCAAGTGAAGATGTGTGGACATCGGGACATACTGGGAACACACCGTGACACACTACAGCTTCAGTGATGATAGGTTTTCTATGCTTTGCTTATGTTGTTTGTGTGTGTGTTTTATTTTGTGGGAGGGAAGGTTGCAAGGGCGAAGGGTAGATAGGAGGGGACAAGGAGATGAGTGGGACTGGGATGCATGATGTGAAACTCACAAAGAATCAATAATAAGTAAAAAAAGAAAAAGAAAAAGCTGAGTCTAGGAGAACAAAATCTGCCTAATGTCCCCGAGTAAAGCCCAAACCTTTTACACAAATGTCAACCCTCACTATATAAGGTGCTGGTGAGATGGAGACTCATGCAGCACCCACGTCAACCTTAAATTTGCTATGTATCAGGCTCGGGCGATGGCTTAGAAGTTAAGAACACTGGCTGTTATTCCAGAGGACCAGGGTTCAATTCCCAGCACCCATACGGCAGCTCAAAACTGTCTGTAACTCTAGTTCCAGAGGATCTGACACCCTCATACAGTCCAAACACCAATGTACATGAAATAATTTTTTTTAAAAAAATGTTTTTAATTAAAAAAAAATTGCTATGTAGCTAAGGTACCTTCAACTTCTGATCCTACTGTCTCTATCCCCCTAGTACTGGCATTATGGGTGTGTACCACCATGCCCAGATCAATTTATATTCTTAATTCACAATACACAAGTCATTATGGCCTTAGAGAGAACCAATTGAACATCATGATTAACAGATGATACATCTTCTCTTATTCAACATCATAATGGAGTCACTTAGCCTCCAGAACCATCTGTGGCATTTCACATCCCACTGCACTGTGGTGTTTACACCCATCTTTCATGAATCCTGTTACTCCACATCCCTTAAGTATCATACTCAATTCTTCATCCTTACACCTCATTGCAAGGAGGAAGATAAAAAGCACTCTGTCCATAGTGGCACCTGATAAAAAAGCATGGATACATAAAGGAGTCTGAAAGGAGAGAAGTAAAGGAAGGAGGAGAAAGGGGTGAGTAGCTGAAATAAGGAACAGCCCTGGGTTTCACAGAATGATTTCTCTGAAATGAATATAAATAACTGGTCCCTAAGAACTCAAGTTTATCACTGTAGTTTTATTGTCTGTTTATCTGAGACAATCTAGCTCTGTAGCCTAGGGTGGCCTTGAATTGGTGACAATCCTCCACCACTTGGTCGGGATCACAGGCATGAGCCATCACATCTGGCTTCACTATCACAAATTTGAGGGAAAAACTATGACCCTCTCAGTCAACAGAACAATAATTTGAACCCCTAAAGGTGTGGCCAAGTAAGAAATCCGGAGGTTGAATGCCATTACTGCTTACCCTCGGCATTCATCTAAGCACATTAACATCAATGGCCTCAAAACTGAAAAACAACACAACCTCTACCCAAGAGCTTACTGTGTTGCACATAAAATCAATAGGGATCCTTATCTATACACACCCCAGCAAAACCAAGAAATGTTGTGAGCATGCAGGCAGGGGGCAAAAAACCACCACAAAGCAAACTGAGTTGTGAACTCAAATTTGCTGTGCTATACCTGGAGGGTGGGGGTGGGGGAAAAGCTGATCCAAAAACTTGTTCCACCCAGCTCAATAACCTGGTATATACTCAGCACAACACTATCTTGCTCATCAGCACAGCAAAGACAGCCATGTTAACTAGTATTCTGCATGTGTGTATCAGACCCATGTGTGGAGAACGCCTGCCAAGGGTTGCTGACCAAAGTTTGTAAGAAGCCCACCTCTCCCCTAAGAAACGCATCCCTGTTACATACTGACCCAAGATGCACTGCCCTGCTGCATAAGGAACTGGCTGTCAGGTCACTTGTTCATCCTGTAGACCACTGACATTCCAAACTGTATTCATCCAGTCACCTCACTAAAATTTTTAAAGCCTGGGTGAGATAGAGACTAGTTCATTTTCAAGGAAGTAGAGACCAGGTGGAATGCCAGAAAGAGGGATCTACCTAGAAAGGGCAGTTTCCAGTCTACAACCTATTGAGCTGCTTGCAGGAAGAGCAGTGTGCTCTGCTAAAACATGCTTTGTTCTAAAATGCCACAATGACATTTTTTGTTCTTTGGGGTTTTGTTTGTTTGTTTGTTTTGTTTTGTTTTTTTGAGACAGGGTTTCTCTGTGTGCCCCTGGCTGTCCTGGAACTCACTCTGTAGACCAGGCTGGCCTTGGACTCAGAAATCCGCCTGCCTCCACCTCCCGAGTGCTGGGATTAAAGGCATGCGCCATCACTGCCCAATCGACACAATGACATCTTTTAAAAAAAGAAAATAATATGCTTATTTTCTTTGATAGCCACACAACTTCCAGTAAAAGTTAAAAGCCAGTTCTTTGTGACCATCACACGACTGCCAACTGGTGGCAAGAATCCATAGCTACACGTCGTCTCATTTAGAAATAAAGTAGCGTCTGTGGAGGGAATTGGTGGACTTCAGAGGCTAACCACAGCTACTCTCTCTCAGTTTCGCTTAAAACAATTCATCAGCCTGCACTCCTGCCAGGGACTTATCACTGCCTGACATTTGTAATCCTTCTACTTTTTTTTCCCCTCTGGGTCCAATACATTTTGGACAGTTGGAATTCGGGACCTGAAGCGATGCTATGGGAACTGTCTTTGTGGAATCCCAGGACACTTGGTTTGAGCTCGGAGAAGTGAGAGAATCCTCCCAGGTGGTCACGATGGCCAGCGCCAGGGACAACAGTCTGACTCTTGTGTCCTGAATGTCGGAATGCGCGCGTGCGCGCACGACCGGAGCCTTTAGTACCAGGAACTGAGTCTGCGGGACATCGCTGTTCTATCCCCTCGCGGGCCCGGCAGTCACTGCTGTCTGTCCCCACTCGAGCCCGGTCACCCGCGCCCCCCCCGTCATCCCATCACCCGGTCGTCCATTTCGGCGGACACTCACGCTCCGCTAGCATCGACATTGTCTCAAGTTTGTCGAACGCTGCCTCTGGCTGAAGTGCGGTTAAGGAAAAAGCCGGCTCGGAGAGCACGCCGGGTGGAGAGCTTCGCGGGGGCGCGTACTACTGACGTCACCACGCGCGCCTCGCTACCGACAGCGTGAAGCGGAGGGGCGGGCCCGCCTTGCGGGACTGAGACAGAGACTCATTCTAGGGCTGGGGCCGAGCTTGTGGGACGTGAGCAGTTCGCAGTTTAACTCTGAAAGTGGGTGTGCAAGCAACCTTAAGAGGTGTCTGTGAACCATGGGTACATTTAAAGAGCTGGAGAGACGGCCGAAGAGGAAGGTATTGGCACTATGGCACACTCTACCTCTGCCCATTGGGGATGCTGAGAGAGGAGGGAGGGAGAGAAGGCAGAAACAGTCACCTAGCTGGCAAAGTCAAACGAAACACCATGTTTTTTGTGCTTAACGGCCGAGAAATGTTAACTCTTCCGTGGTCTTCGCTGTGACAGACTTAAATCCCAAAGGCCTTTCCCAGTTTGCTCAATGCGTCCTGTCACATTCTGTTCCCTCGTTTTGCCGTCCTGTCTTCTCCAGATGTGTGACCTCAGCTATCTCCCACGCTGTTTATTTGCCTTTTTCCCCTCTAGCCTCTCCCTTCAACGTCCCTTTCTTTGTCAAGGCTTCGACTTCCAATCTAGACCTTAGCTTTTCTCAAATCTTTGTTTAGCCATGCCTTCAGCACTGGCCAGTGCCCTTACCTTCCAGAGCCTCTTCTTCCCTCGTGTCTTTTCTTAGGAAGGTTACATCCATTTTTCATCAGCCCTAACAAGATCCCATGTAGACCACCGATGTACTCAGTGCAAGCCTTCTATGATGATGTGCTGGTGAAATATGGCTGTGCTGGAGGACCTGAGAATCAGGCATAACTGTCGCTTTTACCTACCTGAAAGATGAGGAGGTTGATAGCCCCCAGCCAAGAATGATTGTGTGCCTGACCACCAATTATTAACAAGAAGAGGCAGTAAATGTGACCGTGGGACAACGACAACAAGGCTGGGTCTGACCAAATCGCCTGCTTAGGACATCTGGGCTTTGCCCCAAATCCTTTCCAGCTTTTCCTTTCCCTGGGCCAGGGTTTCTGATCTAGATAACCAAGCCCAAACCCAGGTAAACGGTGAGCTTTAAAGAAGGAGGGCACACAGGAGCATTTCCTCACAGTATGTATGTATGTATGACCTCCTCATGCCTCTCTAAAAGATCTTTACGGGACAAGAAGGATTCGCCAAAGAGTAGAATTCCTGGTGAGTGTTCTTGGATCACAGCATCAGCTACCTTTGAAAGTCTTTGTCCTTTGTTTGAAGACATCTTTGGGGAGCATCGTAAACTTCTATTGTCCATTAACCCCAGTTTAAGAAGAATTGGAGGAGCAAGTGTGGAGAGGACAGAAAGGAAAGTATGCAACCCACGCAGCCCTGGAGTCTGAAGCAAGTTTATTAGGGCACTGTAGGGAACTTGCTTCTATCCTGGTTTTGCCTAGAATAGAAACTAGTCTTGGTGACTAAAAAAAAAAAAAAAAAAAGTAAGCTAGTAAATTAATCATTGTAGAAATAAAAAGCAACCGGAAAAGTTCCTGAGTGTGAAGTTTAGCATGCATTATGTAAAAAATATTCTGTAGCTGTGAGAGTGAAACTCTGCTCTCTGCTAAATCCTGAGTGGTTCTCCAGGGAGAGAGCAGGTTGACATGATTCATCTGGGCCTTCCACTGTCATTCCTCTTTCATTATTAATATTGGCTAATGGGGCTCGGAACTCAGCCATGTGTAGCCTGAACTTGACTGAGCAAGGGGTCACCGTATCCTTTCCTAGAGCTAGCCATGGTGTGCTGTTCCCAGGAAGAAAGACTGTGCTGAGTGGAATTCCTGATTCAAGGTGACTTTTTTGAAGCATCAGAGGTAAAAAGTAAAGTTGTCACAGCTCAAAACAGAAAAAGAAAGATGGGCGAAGGGAGAGGGAGGACAGAAAAGGGAACGGCTCAATCGATGCTTGTCTTGTCATCAGAAAATATGCTTGTGCTTGCTTCTTTATTACACAGAATGGCCAGGGGATGATAAGAGGTCAGTAAGCCCCTAGGGGTGGGGTGCATGGTATCACTTGGCCCTGGTAGCTTCGGGAATTGTTAGCAATAGTCCCTCCCACAACTGGCAGGGACAAGGAAGCTCAGAGAGAAGAGCAGACTCACTATAAGGAGACTAACTCATGGGCTGAAACCTCCCCCCCCCCCCAAGGAGATAGCATGAGGCGGCAGTGCCTTTAAGGAGGGGTGTGCATGATCATGAACGAGGAGCCTCAGGATGGGAATTGGTGCTTTTCAGAGAGAGAGAGAGAGAGAGAGAGAGAGAGAGAGAGAGAGAGAGAGAGAGAGAGAGAAAATGAATCCAGATGTCCTCCTCTCTCATATGCTCTGAGAATGCAGCAGCATGACAGCCTCTGATAACCAGGAATCAGCCCTCATAGAAACCAAATCTGGCAGCCATTCGACCTTGGACTCAGCCTCCAGGACCTTGAAGGATAATTTTCTGTTATTTATAAGCCACTTTAAGTATTTTGTTACAACGGCTCAAATGGACTAAGACGGGCAAATTACACACTGGCCCAGAGCAACAGCCTTCAGTTCCAGAGCCATCTTTCCAAAGCGCAGTAACTGAGGAAAGCGTCTCCTGTCATTTCCTTGGATGCAGATATTTAGGAGGGGGAATGCACTCACACTTGGAGGAGGAATTTTAGTTAACAAACACCAGTACAAGCCTTACACATCTTTTTCAGAGCCCAGCCCCTCTTTTTAAACAGCTGAAAATACTGTGAGTCAAAAATTGCCACCAGTGCAGAAGAATTTTAGAAAAGAATTTCAGAGAGAATCCCTGTGATTTTTCCGGTACATATGTCTTCAGATTTGCTCCTTCATAGGACTAATATATATTTTATATTATTGACAACTGATTCATTTCTAAATTATTGACTTGAACCATAAAACGATTTAGTCATCAGCCCCCCTGGACTCGGGGAGAAGATGGGTGAGAGATTCAAAAGCAAAGGCAGGCTGCTGCTTTTAGTGTTCCTCCTGGGAAAGATGGATAGGGTATATGGGAAGGGGAGCATAGAAAGACATGAGGATAGGGCTGGAGCTGGCTCAGTAGTTAAGAACAATCCTTGCCCCTGCAGAAGACCCAGTTTCAATTCCCTGCACTCATGTAAGGCAGCTCACAATTGCTCCAGAGAATCCAGCACCCTCTCCGGACTTATGTAAACACATGCACTCAATTTCACATATCACTCCCACATAATTAAAAGTAATCAAAAATGAAGCTTTTTAAAAAGGTTATATGTGTAGAAAGTTGTGGGTACCTAGGAAAATAGGACATCAAGGGATATGGACCAATTGTTGAGACTTGTGTACCGTTCTGAGTCCTGGACTGCTGAGTCTGTTCAAAGTACTCTTTCTGCACCTTTCTCTGTATCCCTTGCTCCCCTCCCTCTTCTCCTAGGAGAGGAAAGCACCCTGACTTTGACGTGGATTTCTCTCAAACCATGTTCTTCCCCCTTTCCCCCAGACTGCCCAGCTTGAGAATGAACCATGTCCAGACATGCAAGGGAGAGTAGAGGATTACATCCACAATTCCTGTTACTGCTGTTTGCTGCAGATGCTTTAAAAACAGTTGCAGTCCCATAGACACATCTCTCCTCCCTGCTTCCTTGTCCACCTTCAGTCCACCTTCCAGGAAAAGACATACAAATGGAGTATGATTATATCCCATTTGGGGTTTTGCCCTACATCTCAATAGAACGCTAGATTAGGGGTTGGGGGGGATATCTCAGAGGGTAAAGTATTCGCCTTGCAATTATGAGGATCTGAGTTCAAGTATCCAGAACCCACATAAAAAGGTGAGTATAGTTGTACATGCTTGTGATCCCATCCACAGCAAGATAGGAGGTGGATATAGACAAATCCCTAGAGTTTACTAGCCACTAGCTTAACTCACTTCTTGAGGGTCTAGGTCAGTGACAGACCCTCCCTCAAACAAAAGGTGGAAGACACCAGAGAAACAACACCTGGTGTTGTCACCAGAGGAACAGCAGCCATTGTTGCTCTCCAAAGTCAATCAGCATGAACATGGGCATGCAGATGCACTTGAGAAAGCATTCTAACTGAAGCATAAGAGCCCTTTCTGCTGCCTGCCCCTGGGTTGGTCTGAGGCATTTTTACTTCCATGAGTCATCTGCAGGATTTTTAACATTAGGAAGGAAAAGTTTATGTCCAGAAAACACAAACCAGAACTTTTTAGTCCATACTCTCACCCCCTTACACTTATTTTTAGTATGGAGTCTTCCTCTATAACTCCTCAATTTAGTGTCCCTGGATTTCCTTTGCAAGGCCAGAGTGAGCAGGGGAGACCAATACAAGGTAGAGCACAGTAGGGGTCAGCGTTGCCCAGGAGGCTGCCACTTACCTCCATCCTTCCTTGCTTCAGAATCTTTTCCTCTCCCAAAGGCACCAGCTGCTTCTAGCCCCTAACCCAGAGGCTTCTGTTGCAGGGGAGGTCTCCCTCTGGTCACCCTAAGGCCAGTTAACACTGACTTCTTCCACCCCAGGAGAGTTTATCCCACCCCCACTATACATAAAAGGAAAAGGCACACACACATATGTTATTAAAATGAACTGTTTATATTATCTCAGTTGAGTCAATACATTATAATGTATTAAAATGGAAAGGTACAAAATTGAAATAAATACTTTCTGATTCATGTATAAATCTTTTTTTTGTCAAGATGACTTTTATCGTCAGTACATGTCACAAGAAAACATTTAAAACGACACCAAAACAATCTTTGAAATCATGGTGTATGGAGGAGAAAGGTGAAGAAAGCAACTGTTGGCTTGTTTTGGCATGAGACCTTGATACAATTTGGGTTCCCCAAAACCACGTGAAGGGTGATAAAATAGAAATGCTCAAAACTGACTTAAAAAAATAAACAGGCTTTACAAAAACCCTCTTTTTTTTTTTTTTTTCTGAACCCAGCCACTTCTCTACATGGTCTGCACTTACAGTAGATACATTCATTATTGTCCAAGGGAAGACAGCCACTGCCTTTCACTTAAAGAGCTTGGTGGAGAGGCTGAAGGGATGGATGCACTACAGCCGAAGGTGAGTAGAATGTTCCAGAGAACAGAAAAGTCTACATGGTCTTCAGGAACAGCACTGAGCATGATGGGGCAAAGGGTCTCTGGGCGGGAGGTGGAGGTGGAGGACAGGGAGAAGTTCAGATCTGAAGCAGTGGAGACCAAAGGATGGAGCAGGGTCAATGGTGGCCACCATGGGCACTGGGCATCTCAACCTGAGCAGTCCTGGGTTCGTCCTTAGCCTGGGAACACTGCGCTGTCAGTGAGAGATGGGCCCTGGATTTTGGAGAGGGAGTGTGGTCTCCTTTCAGGCACAGCAGTGTGAAGGGGACAGGCAGGCTTCTAAAATATGCCATGGGAGGGACTTCTCGCCTGGTTCTGACTGTTTGGTAGGTGGTCATTAAGGCAATAAGGACTTTAGCAAACTAGAGGTTAAGGGCAGCTAAATTCAGCCAGGTCAAAGGTGAACAGAAGGTGAGAAGGGTGCCCTTTCTCCTCAGCTACTTTCCCCAAGCTCAGCAAACCTCAGCTCCTGGAGCACAGGTTTACAGTACACAATAGCAGAGGGCTTGCCCTTTGGGAGGCTCCGTGGAAAGAAGGCTCATCCAAGACTTGGGGCAACCTAACCAGTTTCTAGTCTCCAGACTGCTTCCTGTGGTCCCTTTCTGGTGAGTGGCAGGTGGAAGCACCAAGGTTCATGCAGAAGTTAGGTCAAGACCCCAGCTCTCATCTTGCTGGTCTGTCTCAGTGGCCTTGAACACCGTACATCCTGGAAAACCAGGCCAGATGCTTGCATGTACCAGAAGACCTACACTCGGCTGGAGATTGGGCACCCTCCCCTGAGCAGATGGAAGGATAGTTATAAGGGCTATGGAACTATGAGGTTCCACATGACCTCTGGGGAGTGGGGGGGGAGTTCTGTGGTTTGAATCTACTCAGAAGGAGACATGCAGAAGATAAAGGAGAGCAGAACTATTCTCTTTCTCCATGCTCTGGACAAAGGAGATGAGCCTTATAATGCTATGGGAAGGGTGACCTCGAACAGCTACCTGTTCTTCTGGGCTAACCTCTGGCAAGAAGCTGGGTGGTCTAACTGCTAAGGCTCTGGAGTAGCAGAAGGGGACCTGGGGATATTTTCTGCCAAAGGGCATAGCTACCTATCCCTGCATACAAACCAAGTATAACCTGGGTAAATCAGGCCATCCCCCATCCTCCCGCATGTGATAGCAAGCCAGAAAAGGCTCTTTATGAGATGCCTAGGGCCTGCAGGAATAGCTGGAAGATGCTAGATGCAAATATTTCAGGAGCTCCCTAAGGGATCTTGGTGGGGATGAGACATTTGCAAGAGAAAACACCATAATGGCCAGCTGTCTGGGGCTAGATCCAGGCTTGGTCCCTCTGTGGAAGGAGTTGTCTTATTTGGACCCTTAAACAGGAGTAACAGGACTGTAAGGATTACAGTAATAAACCATCAACAAAAACATGTGGCAAGCGTGCTGTAGGAATGTGGACAAAACTAGATTGGCAGCAAATTAACTGATCATTGCTAAGGAGGACTGGTAGATGACTTCCTTGTCGATTCCTACTTTAGTACACAATTAAACCTATCTTCTAAGTACAAGTACACAGTACAAGTCAAATCCTCTAAGAAGCGATCTAGCTTACCTGTTCCTTTCCCTGACAGATCACTCTAAGCCACTTGGGAAGGGGCTACAGAGAACAAACTACAGTTCAGCCATTTATCTGCAGCCACTGGGACATTGAAGTCACCTTTATAGTCTCTCTAGCTCTGGTCATACCATACTGGGAGCAGGCAGCACTCTTCAGACCTCCTGCCCATGAGCCTGGGGAACATAATCTTGGCAGGCACCTTGCTGCTTTGCTAGCCCTGCATGTGAGGATACCTTCTGAGGATACCTGCTGAACTCAGTGGAGCAGCATCCCTGGGATGGAGGACTACTGTGAACAGTGGCTGGCATGCAGCATTAGCTGCTGGCCAAGTAGTGTGTTTGTTCACCAGCCTTGCCTATTGGAAGAGTTTCAGAATATGGGAACAGAGAAAACCAATTGTAACAGACAAAATGGAAGGTTTTCTAAGAATGCAGAGACTGTCCATATACAAGGATGACATCTGAAGGTGCACAGGGAAGTCATTTTAAAATAGTTAGGTTATGAAAGAATGTTTGCAAATTTGATTGTTTCCTAGCTTTTTAAAAAGAGTAAATAATGATAATTGCTTTTGCCAATATCAAACATATAAAACCAAAGTTTTAGGGCTTATGCTCCTAATTTGTAGAGGCAGCTCCTTCTCCTGATGGAACAAGTTGGCTGTGTGGCTTACTAGCCATATAAATTCACCCTTTTCCAACAGAGCCACAAGAGGGCCTTCTGTAGCCATAGAACTCAAAAAAGAACCTTGAACTTTAACATTTGACCCATTACCTTGCAGGGTTTGGGGGAAATCTCAGCAAACACTACCAAGGATGCTCAGCGTCCTTTTGGGGCTTCTGGCTAGGGCACAGGCTTCTCTCAGGCTGACTGGAAGGAATGGGGAGACTTGGTTGAGGAAGGGAAGCTGCCCCTTGGGAGTAGGCTGTAAAGGGCTGGGACAGCAATTCTTTAAAGGTATGAAGCCCTTTAAAAATCTCCAACTCGGGAATTTGATCTTTTTCAAGAAACAGCCTCTAGTCTAACTGGAGTAAAAAACAAACAAACAAAAAAACATTTCTCTATGTAATATGACAAAGGAAAAAAAAAAGACTTTTAAGACCTGGAAGCTGGGGCCAACGAAACAAGCCTCGTGGCCCTTATCCATGATAATACAGTAAAACTCAAGGGGCCTCCTTAGCTGGCTGTGGATGGTGTTCCAAAAGTTTGCACAAAAGCACATTCTAGATTAAATCTTTGTAAAGGACAAATCTCAAGGGTCCTCCAGACAAAAAAATGGCCACATAAGAATGGGGCCACTAAGCTTCCTGCAAGAGGAAGGGGAGGAGGCTCCTTCACCATTGGGGAAATGACATTTATGGAGGTCCTTGAAACTACCATTTAGCCTGAGGAAAATACTTGATGACTTCTGGTGGCTCTTCAGAGATAAAAGTTGACAGAGATGTGCAATGAAGAAACAGGGAAAACTTAAAGTAAACCTAAAGACTTCTTGGATCAAAGTCATGGCTTTCTGAGAAAGGCTGTTTAAAAAAAAAAAAAAAGCGGTAGAGTGTTCTTCCTGGAATGAATGGAGACAACCTTGAAGGAAGTCATCAAGGCAAGGGGTGGGGTCTCAGGGATGGTAAGATATATGGGTATATACTGTGATCATTAAAGACAACCCAAAACAGACCTAGCAGAAGATCTTGAATGGGAAGGACAAAGATGGGGAATCTTCTGATAATCTCATCACTTTAAAGTGCCTTTCAAGAGCATAGATTAAATAGGATACCAGCTCATTTCTTGTCCTACTAGCATTCTTGTCCTACTAGCATTCTCACTTGGCTCCTGCAGGCTGTGAAGTGGAATGTGACCTGTGTGTTCCCATCAACCATGATCATAGAAGATACTTAGGAAAGTCAATCATAGTGGCTGGGGATAGTCCACAGAGATTTCATAAATTTAAAGGAGCTCTGTGAGTTGGTGGTCCTACGTCAGAGAGAGAGAAGATGGCTCCATCAGCTCTGCTGAGACCTCTGTGCATTATTTCTTCTCTCTGGGTGTGGCTTGCCTCAACTGTAAAAAGGAGGACCCAGGTCCTCAGGGATCTCTGAGCTTCTCTGGCATTCAGGTCTGAGGTACCAGATGTTGTCAGCTGGAACAGACAAGAGTAATGGCTGAATTCTACAGCCTTGTACCCAGAGCATGAGCTTGTTCCTGGGATGTAGCAAGTCAGTGTCCTCGCAGCCTCCTAGAGACTGGAGGCCAACGTCAGCATACTGCCTTTGCTCCCCATGAACCTTGGCCACAGAGGGTCTGCAGGACATGTTTCTCTGCAGCCAGCCTTAGTTCTGAGGAAAAAGAGGAAATGTATTCAATACACTCTGGAAAATGGCCACCTGCAGCTGACAGCAATGGGCCAGACACTCGCAGTCACCTACACCTGAATGCCCACAAGGAGGAGATGCCTTTGAAGTGTGTTCTGAGTCCTCAACTCTGAAGAGGGGACAGACAGAGACAGTCAAGAACTGGTTCTCATTCAACTGGCCGTTGGACAGATAGCTTTCTGTAAGATCAGTAAGCCCTAGGGCCTTGGGAACCTAACTGCCATGAGCTTGAGAAGGAGGATGCAGCCTGTTTGCAAAGGGGTGAAGCATCTGCTCCAAGAAAGGCAAGAGAGTCACAGGGCCTGGAGCCAAGCACCACAAAGCTGTGAGTACCAACGGTGCATGCTGGATCCCAGCAAGGGTTGCCATCAGAGTCTGGGATGGGGAAAGATGGGGTGGCATGCCCAGGGAATAAACACGCCTGCAGATGCAGACTTGGCAAAGAGAATATAAGATTCTAGGGCAAGAACTCCACTCCCTTGACTGGAGATGCTGCCATATCCCCTCTGTCTGTTGTGTGAGGGAACCGTCTTGCTGAAGAGATGTGGTACCTTGGCACTAATAATCTCTTTAATACAAGTCTTTCCCCTGAGCAAGTCTAGGTGTCCTGAGGAGGAGGGGAGAAGTTGCAAGCGTTGTCTTCAAACAGCAGTTCAGTCTTACAGGTAGCTCAGGACCCATTTTTGCATTAAGTGCACTGAAGACCCAGGAAGGGTAACTGTCTCCCTTTCTGTCACCTCCCTTCCTGATCTCACAGATGAAGAAACTGAGGCACAACAAGGCCATCTATTTTTCTTCAGTCTTCCATATGGATCTGGTGCCATTCCAGGCAAGAAAAGCCCTGCCTCTCTTTCTGAATCCTTGACCATCTCCCATGGTGTGCCTAACTCAACATTTACCATCTGTCTGCCTTTCTATCTACAATATATTATATGTACTCTTGTGTATAAAATATAAATAATTCTTAGACTTCCACTTACCTTCTTGTCCTTTCTTCTCCTTTATATAACTAGGACTGAAAAAATAATGTTCCATGATAAGGGAAAACCACAGTACTGCTCAGAGGGAGAGATGCCCACCCTTGTCTCCAGGGCCTGGTGCTTTAGAGCTGGACTGCTCAGCTGTTCAGTGGAACATAATTCAACAGAAATCAGCAATGGACACAGCTGTGCCTGATGAATGAACTTCCACAACCTGGTTCTAAGGAACAGTAAATACAATAGAGATAGATAGATAGATATGCTATGTTGAACCTTGAGTACCAAACACAAGTTATAAATAGAATTATGCTAAAGGAAAGCAGACAGACATCATTGGGACTAAGTCTGGTTGACAACCAGTCACCATTACGATTAAAAAGTAAACTGGCCTGTTCACTGTGCACCTCCACGACACTTCTTAATGCACTAAGTACATTTTAACCATGCAAAAATACACAACATCTTAACTAGTTTTTTGTAAAAAAAAAAAAAATCAAACACCAACATTATGCATTTTTGTTAATTATATTGGTTAAAGTAACAGCCAGTGGCTGCCAGATATCAGATACATCATATACATATTTTATACAGAATCTGGACACCACAACATTACACATCGAGAGAGAGAGAGAGAGAGAGAGAGAGAGAGAGAGAGAGAGAGAGAGAGAGAGAATGAATTTGTTCCTTTGTGGGTTTGTTGCTGTTCAGTAAAAAAATAAAGTAAAATATGAGAAGCAATGCTAAGAAGGAAACCGTGTCAACAGTTAGGAATACACGGGGAGAATTGCTAACTGGAAATACAGGAGGCGAAGAGTTCGTATTTAGGTCTGTGTCTAGAATGTTCTTCACTAAGAAACAAAAGACCACAAAAGCTGTATCGGTTTGAGAAGCAGAGGGGCGGTAACATCATGCTGTCTTTTGCCCAGCACGTTTCCAGCGGGAAGGAAAAGAAATCATAATCACAAATCAACTCCAAAAGTTTCGTGTTTTTAAAAAACGTCCTCCCTTGCCCAGGATGCTGGGCGATGTAGGGGTGGGGGCCGCTCAGTTGAGAGAGTCCCAGGCAAAGGTTGGACCCAAACCGTTGGCCTTGAATTTGTTGGAGATGTGAGCTGTTGTGGAAACTCACAGCGCAATGGGATGCAGCGAGGCTTGCTCTTCTAGGAAAGGTCTCCCTGGCGCCAGGGCAGGAACTTCTCCATGACAAGTGCCACTAGTCAGGCCCCAATCCTGCCCCCTTAAACTTTTAGCATCAACACAATCTTAAGACTTCAACCTGGAAAGAAAACAAGGCTCCGAACACAAGCTATGGAAGCTCTGCTGTGGTTATGGTTGGATACAAAAATGTGAAAATCCAGATGTAATCAAAAATACAAAATCAGTTTCAACAGGATTTGCTTTTGTTGTTTTTGTTTAAATACCATTACAGTGCAAGGGTTTTCAAATTACAGTAAAAGTTATGTTTGCTTACAGTAACTAGAATAAGTAGCTGATTTTGTTCTAGAATCAGAGGTCCCTGATAAGTGAGAATGCACCAATCGAAATCAACTCAGAAAAACAGATGGCGGTCTTAACAGAGACAGGGTGCTTTTGGGGTTGCGCCTTCCAACGCTAGGAACGAGAGAGGGTGGTAGTTCGCACAATTCGCCAGCACGAGATGTCTACTTCAAAACTGATAACAATTTCAACGAGAAAAGAACTAGAAAATTGGAGTTAAAGAATGGAAGATCCTGCGGGAGTCCCGCATCACTGAGCTTTCCTCATTATTCTTAGAAAACAATGTGTGAGCCTCCTGGCCACAATGCATTGCGGGTCAGTCACTGTTCCGGGCTGTTGGAAGTGTGTGGCGCCACCTACTGCACAGAAAGAAAACAACAGAAGCAAGCAGGAAGGATGAGAGTAGGGGCCCAGAGTCCTCCAATTGGTAAGTGGATGGCCATTGCCAAGGGGACAGTGCCTCTCAAAGTCTCATGTACTGGAAGGAAATAAAAAATCAAGAATCTAGAAGGACATCTGAGAATGGGTGGCCCATCTCCTGAGCCACACCTAGGGGCAAGAGGCTGGAAAAGAGGAAGCTGGCTAAAAGAATTGACCAGGTCTATGAGGAGGTCTATCAGGAATATGGGATGTTTTAGGAGGTTCATGAGGTACTGGAGAGGCACTTGGTCACCCACCCTTTCTGTGACCAATGTGGGGAGGCAAACATTTGGTACTGGACACAGACAACAACAGGCCAGAAGCTTGGAGAAGCAACAAACCCTGCCTGTTGGTCTTTGGCCTTCTTCATGAAGCTCTCTGGAGTCCAAGCCCAAGAAAGCCACACTCTGTCCTATTTGATGGGAATCTTGGGGCTGATTTTAAAGGAGACCATTTTAGCACAAGGGTTGCTTTGGGCGCAGGATTAGCAGACCTGTGTAGGATGTAGAAAGCAGTGTGTCCCATCTGTGAGCTATGGCTGGTAGCATGATCCATTGGCTTCTCCTAGTGACCTGCTAAGTGGGTAGACTCATGTCTCCAGCCTAGAAAGAATCTCTGCACCATCAGGAAGTCTCCCTGCCTTGGACACTGAGTGGGAAGTGGTGATGTGAGTCCAGGAAGTACTCTGTAATTTGTTAAAATCTGTCCATTAGAGGAAGCATGGGCTCCCTCTAAAACGAAGTACATTCCTTGATTTTGGCAAAAATGGGCTTCTACTCCTCCTTTTGGCCAGAAGAGATCCTATCTCCAAATCTCTCTGACTAAGCTTCCCCACTTAGTCACCAGTCCACAGCCCACTCTCCTACCTTGGACATACTCTTTGACCCTAGCCTAGTCTGACCCACAGGATAGCCCACAGTGTGGAAAGCTGGTCTGCCTTAACCTCCTTTGCAGATGCTACAGTCTTCCAATAAATCCCCAGGGTTCTACATAGACAGCCAGGTCTCCAAATTATGCATCATTTAAAGCTTTGTGATAAGAGATGTGTTCATGTGAGGAAAGGGATGGGATGAAACTAGGGGATGGGATGACAGAAAAAGCTAAAAATTCATCCTCCAGAACAAGTCTGCATGGGTCATTCTTGGTACCTTGGAGTACTTGGTACCATTATGGAGCTGCCCTGCCTGAGAGACATTCTCATGAATGACGCTTTACCAACTGACACTGTTGGCACTGGCATGGTGGCAAAGTGACTTCTGCATTCCTAATGCCTGGTGTAGCTTGCATATCACTAAACTGGCACTGGAGTCTAGGGTGGTTTCTTCATTGTAGTTGTGTGACCTCAGGCAGGTCAGCTTCTCTGACCTCCAGCCGCCTCACATTGGGTATGAAACCACTTAATTCATAGTGATCGGAGGCAAAGCACGCAGTTGGCATTCAGGAACTGGCATGGAAAGCCTTGTTTGTTTCTCTTAAACACATCCCATCTTCCCATTCTGTGGCGCAACGTGACTTTCTCTCTCCAGAGCACAGGACTTGTGACACACTCATCTGCAGTAGGTGGCTTCTAAAAGACAATAGCATGTATGGGGTTCTTTTGTGCTTGGCATTATTTGGTTTGCTGGTTAATTTCTGAACATCTAAGATGGCTGCCTCCCAGCTTAGCACCTTGTCTCAGAACACTCAGATCTTCCCCTTTCACACATTGAATGTTTAATATCATCAACAAAACAGGGCTTGGGAGAAGCAACGCTAGGGTGTTTGTTTGTTTGTTTGTTTTTAAGCAAAATAAGTGTTTTGGGCATGTTTATCAGAACAATGAGCAATTGGCTTCATTTTTTTTTCTTTTAAATCAAGAAAAATATTATTGATTTGGGAGATGTTTGTCTTTGTTTTGAGACAGGCTCTTTCTATGTGAACCACTAGATTCTTCCCCTTATAAACACTAGGGTGAGTTAGGAAAGGGGGAACTGAACTATGTTCCTTTGTTAGATGAGTGGGTGTGTTGACAACAGAGTTCTAGGCTAGCATAGGACATTAAAGAGTGTTGTCTGTACTTGCTGAAGAGGAAACTGTATCAGGGCTAGTGTGTTAGGCTAACATTGCATCCAGTGTGCCACCCACCTTGGATTGTGGTGAAACTAGATTCCCCTTAGATAGGAGCTGTGTTTATGATGTCCCAGCATAGCTTCCTCAATTCCAGATTTCTCTTTATAGAAGTTATTCTCAATCCACATGGAAAAAAAATCCACTGGCCACATGCCCGGCCAATTCATATGCTCCAGTTAATCAAGTCAAACTAGGAAATTACAGTGGAAGCAGTAACTCTTTCTGGAAGGTTTAGAGAAAGAACAATGCTATGTCTCATCACTCTTAAGCAGTGAGAACTTTAAAAGACCACCAGCAATTGCCATGATGGACTCACTAGGAGATAAATATGTACTGCGTTGGAAATGGGCATCTGGTAAGTAATTAATGTAATGACAATGATACACACTGAGTTCAGAACACTTTTGATAAAGTACTCCAGCAGAGATCTCAGATTGGCCATGACAATAGGACATAACAGTGGCAAAGAAGGAATCAATAGCAATCAGTTTGGGCCCAAAAGGGGGACTGGTCTATGGCTTCTAAGCTCACAGGGACCTTTTGAAAGTTGGCGGAATAATGCAAGACCTCGCGGTCTAGCTGATCCTCAGACTATTCTTCTCCCTTATTCTAAGTAACCATAACCCTATCATAGAATATAGATTCACATGATCTTTGTAGTCCTTACAGCTCAGGACAGAGGCCTATGGTCTGTGGATGTGAATATGTGATAGTCAGGAATGACAATTAACAAGGCGTAGTAACAGTCTCACTTCTCCTGGAGGTGAGGGAATGGAGAGGCTCATTCTTCCAGCTTGGGATCAATATTAGCATAATTTGGGTACAAGCAACCATCCTCTATCTTGGAGAAGCTAGTTCAAAAAAAAGAATGTTATCACTCTCCACTCTCTTTGTCTTTTTTCTTGGTTGAGACATTTTTCCTAAGTGAGCATCATTTTGGAGAAGGGCTCTTTGGGCCCTTGCAATTCCTCTACAAATGGTCTACAGAGACAAGCACTGGCACTCAGTACTGGGGACTTTCATGGAATAGAGCAGGGAAGAAGATGGAGTGCACCGTGTTCATTTCCTCATCAATGTTCATAATTCCAAAATCAGGAGGTACTGAGACCGGTGGAGAATGCTCACCAGTCAGGGGAGGCATAGAGCTCGTGAAAGCCATGTCACCACCTCTGTTTTTGAAAGATTGTTTTGAAACAATCTTCCTGTCCTTTGAACCCCAGAGAACACCACTTTGCTCAATATCTTTGAACTGGATTTCCTCCCAACAGATTGTGCATGACTTGGAGATGGGTCTAGTCAAGTGCTTGGGATGTCTGTCGGGTATTAGTGAGTGAGTAGCAAGACTGAGTTGAAAGTAGACTCTGTTAACTGGTCAGAGATTTAGGAATCTGGTGGAGCCCTTATCCTAAGGAAAACAAATCTCTTCCTTTAGCCTCATTAAGAAATAACTGTTGGTTCTGATAGGAAGCCTGAGAAAAAGACAGCTGTGCCTGAAGCAAAGCAAGAGCCCAGCCCTTCAGACCTGCAGAAGCTGCTCAGTTTCTGTTAGCAGTGTGGGTTCTCCCAAAACAATGGTGTCACTCAATGATCTGACCCCTTCTCTGCTGAGTGGGGGTGATCCTTAAAAACTGACCTCCTGGGAGAGGTCTAAAAAGAAACTGATCAATGAAGTAGGTACTTAGAGATTCTGTGTTGGCATTCTATCAGGAGAAAAATCTTTGTAAGTGAGGGAAATAGGTTTGTTGCCATCTGTCAGGCCCAAATGAGTGTTATTCAACCTCTTCTCTTGGCCATTTCAGCATTTCATCAGTAAAGTCATTGTGGCTGTTGCAGGCATGTTTATCTGAGGAATAAACCTTTACAGTTCCTTTAGGCAACAGAAGGAAACAGAAGGCAAAGAACCCATTGATCAAGAAGGGTGTGTGTGATCAGAGGTGAGGTGGGAAAGATGGGGGGAGGAGTTTGCCCAAGACATCTAATCATGTGCCATGGTTTTCTCTCTTATTAATTGATGGAATCAGGGAAGGTTATTCAACCACCCACATCTTATTTTCCTCTGTAAAATAAAGCTGTGGTGTATCCCATTAGGTACTAAGGTTAATCTGAAGACAAGAGTTTGTATACACTAAATAAAATAGGTACTCACTTAGCAAACCAAAAGGAAGCAAAATCCCAGTCAGCATGAATGAGATCTAAGTGGGGGCACTTTAGGCCACACACTCTGCAGAGGACAACATGGGCATGAGGTATGATGTTTGTGGGGGTAAGCAAGGGTTTAATGCCACTTAGCAGGTACAAAGTGAGGGGGATGCTCAACTTTAATCTCCTGAAGCCCAGGACTTAAAACACTCATAGGAGGTTGCAGTCCAACCTTTCTGGATAGATGCTAGGCTGACAGGGCTGGGTTCTTATCTGCTGAAAAGACCCTGGATTGTGGATTAGTAACAATCATTATTGAAGGAAGATTAAGGAGAGAATAACCATAAGAAGCAAGACTAAGGGAAATGGAGGGAGTTTGATGGCTGTTGCTCTAGTTCAAGTGCTAGAAGTGCCACCCTCTGCATCTCACAGGCTATGCTCAGGCCAAGGTTCATCCTCAAGGCTAGGCTACACTTGGAATTGGCAATCCCAGTTCTGGGAAGAAAGCCACACCTGGTGCATGCTGGAAATCAGAATGAATTCTCATCAGGAAGAAAGGAATCTTAAGTAAACACGTGATACCTGACCGAGGTCATAGTCAACCCTAGTGGCCCATCTCCATGTATCCTATAAACTCTTCAAATTCTGATCTAATGGTATACGCTATCTGTTCAGTTTCTGTTTAGCAAAGTCTTTACATATACTTCTGCTTGGAAACACCATCTTTTTACCAATGCCCATTCCACTGTACACTTACTTCTCTTGTGCTCTGTTTCCTGTGGTGTGAGAGGGTTTGTGTGCAATTCTTATCCCTTCTATTAAATGCCTTGAAATATGTTTTACATGTTGATCCTCTATGGTTATAGCTCTGTGTTTGGTATAGAAAATACTCTTAGTGGTCAATTGGCTGAATTTTCAATGGGAATATTGTTTTGGCAGAGAAGTCTTTTGAGGTAAAATAGATTCATTGTCTGATAAGCAGCCCTTGGAAGGAAGGTCAGAGCATTGCAGGCACACCCATATATAAATATATTTATCATTATATTTTCCCTCCAGATCAACACCAGTGTGTTCTACCTTCAGTATACATGTTCTCTGCATTTCAACTCATGGACAGACTGTTTTAAAAGATAAACAGTCAGGGACAAGCAGAGTATAATGTTGTAGCCATGGTTGTTTCCAATGCTAGTCCAGCATTGTTAAAGAACAAAAAAATCCTCCTTCAAATATAAGTCCAAATGTCAACCATTGATATTCACCAAGCAATTCCTTATGATCATTAGAAGAAAAAAGACAACCTAATATGAAATTGATCAAAGGTGTTTTCATTTCCTTGTAGCTTTGTATGCATTTATAAGGCGATCACCACTTGCCCCCATTGGACTACCTTTCCCCCTAGCTCCTCAGAGCTGGAGGATAGTAGGACAGGTCTAAAGTTTGGCAGAAGTGTCATTTAAAGGATACATTCCCCTAATTTGGGGGAACCTTCCTTCATAAGGAAGCAAAGAGGTCACTGCATGGGCAAAACTGGTTTTCCGGTTCATAAGTCTCACCCATGTCTTCCCCCTTGGTTGACTATTAGCATCACCCAAGCCTACTGGATTTTCTTCCAAAAAGACAACAAACAACAACAACAAAAAAAACCCAAAAAACATTCTGAACCTTGTACTCTTGGCTACGAAGACACGTGCTGCCTCTACCAAATGCAGGGAGGATAGTTCCAATGGTGGCTGTGGTCTAGAACCTGCATGGAAAGAAAAGGCAGACTGGTATTCAAGCTCTAGAAGGTTCTCCCAGAATGGAAGCTTAAGCATGGAAAAACTTGGGGGAACAGAGCACATGTACAGGTGATTTGGCATGAGCAGGGATTTCTGCTTTCTCTTGGTGTTGGATGAAATGAAGGGCAAGAGGCAGAGACAAGGAAGGAGTTCTAGTTTCCTCCTTGGACTATACTGTAGCTATGGAACCAAAAGGGTAAGTAATAATGGGAGCTGTGCTTTCTAGTGCTGAAGGAAGGAAGGAAGGAAGGAAGGAAGGAAGGAAGGAAGGAAGGAAGGAAGGAAGGAAGGAAGGAAGGAAGGAAGGAAGGAAGGAAGGAAGGAAGGAAGGAAGGAAGGAAGGAAGGCAAGCAAGCAAGCAAGCCAGGAGGAAAGAAGGGAAGGGGGAAGGAACAGGAAAATTTTTTAAGCAAACACTTTTCAATCATTTAATTATTTCCAATTAAATCTTATAATTATAGAAAGCTCAGTGAGATGGGAAATCCCTACGAATCAAAATTCAACTTTGGAAGTGCATGGCTATTGTACTCGTGTGTGTGTGTGTGTGTGTGTGTGTGTGTGTGTGTGTGTGTATCGTGTATTCCCACTCACTTAGTTACACATACACACACACATATATAAATATATTTATCGTTATGTTTTCCCTCCAAATCAACACCAATGTGTTCCACCTTCAGTATACACATTCTCTGCATTTCAACTCATGGACAGACCATTATACCATAAAAAGAGAAACAGCCAGGGACAAGCAGAGTGTAATGTTGTAGCCATGGTTGTTTCCAATGCTAGTCCAGCATTGTTAAAGAACAAAACAAACCTCCTTCAAATATAAGTCCAAATGTCAACCATTGATATTCACCAAGCAATTCCTTATGATCATTAGAAGTAAAAAGACAACCTAATATGAAATTGATCAAAGGTGTTTTCATTTCCTTGTAACATTGTATGCATTTATAAGTCGATCACCATTTGCCCCCATTAGATTATCTTTCCCCCTAGCTCCTCAGAGCTGGGGAATAGTAGGACATGTCTAGAGTTTGGCAGAAGTGTCATTTATAAGGATATTTTCCCCTAGTTTTGAAACCTTTCTTCATCCCATTTCAAGCACATTTAATTACTTTGAGAAAAGACATACATAGTTTTTGGCCCAAAACACAGGATAAACAAGGATTGTTGAAGCATACAAATTATACAGGGCTTGCAACATGGATGTGCTTAGTGACATGAAGGTTATTTTGTCCAAACACATGGATAAACAGGATAAGTTGAAGACAGTCCACCTTCTAGTCAGGATCTCACGAACCTGTCTCATTATCCACCTGGACGCTCCAGGGAACCATGTGTTCTTAGGTGCCTCCAGCTTGTGCACTGTGAACACCATTCCAAATGGTTCCAAAGCACCATTCCTGTTAACACATTGGTATGGAAGAGAGTTCCAGAAGGTTTAGAGAAGAAGTGAAGGCTGGGTACATCAGTTCACCTCCAAGTAGTACAACATGATATCAGCCTAGAGAAAATAGCAATCAATGTCAACAAGGAAAGTAGCCGTGTCAGACCACACAGCCAGGCAGTCAGCGTAGCCTGTCCTCCATGCCGCAAAGTTGAGATTACAAAAGGAAATTATATTGGACACAAATAAACAGAAAAGGTTTCAACAACAAAACAAAACCAAAGCCAAACCAACGTGTCCTTTCTGCCCCCTATGCACAAACCTTTAGTTCTAAACCCAAAGAGCAAAGGTGTCAAGATCAACCCTATTATCTAGAAGATTCGGTCTGCAGAGACATTTCCATTTGGTCACTTGCATCCACAGAAATAAAGCACCTTTGAAACCAAGAGTTGTTCAAGAATCCTAGTGTCTTATTCAATGTGTCAAAAAAGTACAGTGAAAATAAATAGAATAACTTATCAAATGGCCAACATAACAATATTGACTCTAGTGAATAGGCAAAAGGGCTCCCGAGGACAGTTCACAACCAAGAGGACAAGAAAAGGCTATGACATTTCATGAATATTCTGTGTTATAGCTTTGAACTTTATTGCAAAGCAAAAAATATATATTTTATATATATATATTTTTATCTACATTTCACCTCTGACATTGTACACAACACGGAAGCACAGAAAACCAAAAGAATCATAATGAGGTAGTTACAGAACACTTACAGATGGAGGCGACTAAAGATTGCAAATTTGGCTTAATACTGTGGCCACCAATGTCAGCCATTTCACCAGGCCAGCAGCAGCCTAGTGATCTCTGACCCTAAAGTAAGTCCCAATAAGAACATCTGCTTCAAGATGAAAAAAAAAAAAAAAAAACTTTTTTTTTTTTTTTTTTTTTTTTTTTTTAAAGTCAGAGTAGCAAATGTGTTCAATTGCAAACCCTGGTAAAATTAAGGGGTGGGGGAAAGAGGGTTTTCCTTTGTCATTGTTATTTTGCTTTTGTGCTCTCTATGCTAACCCTGGAAGGAGTTTTTGCTTATCTAATCAGGAGTAACCTGTCCCATAGGGTTATTCTCTGCTTTCTTACCACATGGGACCTGGGGGTCCCAGGAGCTCACCAGTTAGGGTCAGTGGTGAACATGTCATGGGGTTGTGATGGGAAGCATATTTCACAGTGGTAGCTCCTAAGAGGAGGACTGCTGGCCTTTGGGACCTTACTACACCAACTGTAACAAACCCAGCTCCTTTCTGGGATCAGCTGCTCTCAGAAGCAAAAGGTGCCTGCCAGTTGGCATCCCAAGGTGTCCCTTTGCCCTTATCATTTCAATGAATAAGCCTTCCAGTGGGGAAGCTAAGGGGCTACCCAGAAGGCCATCTTCAGCCTTGACTGTGTGCATGCTCTGTCACTGTCTGGAGTGGTAGTGACTACGACAGAGACCAGTTCCTGTGTCCTTCTGTCCTGAAATGATAGGAACATGGACAGAAGGATGGAGCAGGAGTGGCAGACCCAGGGCTAGGTGAACCATGAAACCAGCTCACCAACAAAGGTCAGTGCAGACCCATGGCAAAGAAACAGCTGGCCATGTTGTATGTGACCAGAAAGCGCTACAGACTTAGAACAAAAGGTGCAGAGGGACTGGAGCTCCCATCTAACTATGGGGCTCACATTGAACCAGACTTCAGTGGGCGGTTTAATACATGAGCCATATCATACATGTCTCCACTTGTGACTAGATCCTGCTTGGATGAAATTTGCTCTATTGAGAAATTCTGGAGACAGCTAAAGGCCAGGACAGCCTTGGGCCAGAGGGAAGTCTGAGAGGTCCTGATGGAACGCCTAGTTTCTTTGTGTGTGTGTGTGGGGGGGGCTAGGGGGAGGAAAAGGGATGGAAGGAAACCTTATGTGCTTAGCGAGGACCTTGGGGAGGTGTGAGGATGAGAGGCCAGAGGCTGATTGGTTTGGCCCTCGTGTTTGTGCTTCATTGACCTGGGGGTTAAAAGCACCCCAGGAGACCCTCTTTTTCTCTCTCTCTGAAGCTAAGTACAATCCCTGGTCCATGGACAGCATAGTCCAGGTTGAGTGGTGTGTTTAGGAAGTGCAACAAGAGGATTGGTTTGAGGCATAAGGGAAGATCGCAAGGTTCTCAAAGCTTTGGAGATGATATGAATATTAATCAATGTCCAGGTGGCTCCCAGGGTTCTTCTTGCCCTTCTGGGCCCATACCAGGGAAGGCTGAGCTTTGAACTTTGATCATCAAACATCAGGATAGGTAAGAGAAGAACTAAAATCAATTCACTTGTAAATAGAAGCCACCATGAGGCCAGACAATTTCTCCAGCCTGGCTATGGGTGTGGGGCTTTCTGTCAGATCACTTCCTTCTCAGAGAATATGGCCAGTGGAGTTTGGGGTTTCCATTGTTGTCTTCAGGAGCTCCTGGACCAGGCAAGACCAAGGGTACATCCAAGGGTCCCAAGTACTGGATCTCTGTCCCCTGGGGACTCAAAGCAAGGAAAATAGCTGGGACTATAGTAGGCAACATTGGGACAGTTGTGAAGGAAGACGATCTGATTTCATGGTATCCTATGGGGAACAAAGAGGAGAGTGACTTTTGTCTTTGGAGACCTGTGACAGAGGGCATGAACAAAACTGAGATGACAGTGTCTCCTTGACACTCTGAGATCCTACTGTGTCCTGTCCAGTGATACTCAGCTCTGTGCATGGGATGGAAGGGCTTTCACGGTGGACGACCTTTCATATTAGTGCAGAGTTGGGACTGTGTGTCCAAACAAGTACACTGAGTCAGAGTGCTAGCAGGCAATGGTCTGGGAGAGCTGTGGTTACAAGCATACAGTGGCAGGGACTGAGAGAGTCAGCAGAGTATATCTGTCTTATCTTCCCACCTTCTAACCCCTCTCAGTTACCCCACATGCCCACCTCTCTGGTTCCCTCTCTGCTCCCAGTACTACCCTCCATTGCTGCTTCCTGCCTCCAGTGCTGAAGGCTGTGATTCTCACTTAAGCTGGTTCCATTATGCCTTCCCTTCCCTGGTTTAGATTTGGAGCATGATTGACCTTCCTAGGTCTGAACACATCAGTTCTTTATATGAGACTCTCCAGCACTGCACTGCTCATCCTGCTGTCTAGTGTGATCTCGTTGTATGGTTCATAGAGGCTGCAGCCCCACCTCTGCATCTTAGAGATAGGAAAACAGAAGCTCACCGGAGGCAAGTAACTTGCCTAGAAATGTCGGGACAGAAGACATGGCTCCAGCCCTATGCTCATCCCCACCTCAGGCTGACACCTTCTCAGATTCTTGCCTGGGGACTTCCAGCTGTGTTTGTTGGATGGAAACAAAATGGCAGGTTTCTTGGTATCCATCTCAGTCTCTACCAGGCTATGTGAGTCACTTGATCATTGTGAGCTTTAACAAGAAAAAAAAAATGATGCGGGAAGAACCTGAAAAGGAGTGAACCCCTGAGGCAGACCAGAATCTACCGTATAGACCCTCAGCTATACCTCTAACTGACCACAGAACCTGTTCAAGGCATTATGGGCCTCTGTTTCATGGCCTGTAACATGGAGTGAGATTTCTAGCCTTGTAAGATTTTGGTGGACCGAGCTAGGTGAGGAAGCAGCATCTCTTGCTTTGCTTGCTCTTAGTCAAGTCAGCATCCCTGTCCTTGTAAAAGTACCCTGCTATGATTGGCTAACACTGTCCCAAGGTCCTGATGGAGATTACTCTGACAGCATGATTCCTGGTGCTATAGGGAACTTGAGAGCTTGGCTGTCCCCTGATTGTCTTCCTTCCCTTGATAAGTCATCCTGGGGACACGCTGGGCTTCACATGCTTCCCCAGCCTCGACATTCTTGGCATATACACGAGTGCATTGTCTCAAGTGGCACCTAGTAGTAGGCACTTCTACCATAGGGCAACCCACAAACTATAGCAGGGAATGTCCACTCTGACATGCGCTTCCTCAGCACGGGTATAGTCATGAACAGTTGATACCTACAGACACAGTCCCTGAGAATCACTACCATCACAGACTTCAGAGGCAGGAATATGTGTCCCTTCCCAGAGTTAGGAGTTGATACAGCCATCATACTTTTCCCTGTGGCTTCTCTTCATTTTGCCCCAAACCTGTATTTCTTGGAAGACCTGGAAACATATCTGAGTGGCCATATCTGGGCCTGAACATGGCTAGCATAGGTCCAGAGAGAAAGGGGTCTAAACCTTGCAGATGGATTAGATTCTGGCATGGATTTCTGGGAGGGGTGCTTATAAAGGTGGGCCTCAAAGTCTCCAGAAAACAATGTCCAAAGAGACACTGAAGAAGAAAGAAAGAGTAAGACTATATTCCTGGGATATGTCTCAAGCATCTCTTGATAACTAAGAGAACAGGGAGATTGGGGGGCAGGAGGGATGCTAAAGACTATGCTACTCTCATGCAAGCAATGATCTCCATCTTCATCTCAAGGAATTCCATCTATGTTCCCATCAGTTAGAGCGAGGGAGCAGCTTGTGCTACAGCAGTTAGGCAGTGTCTGAATTTGTCTGTTAAAAACTGTCTTGGATGGCTCAGCCACCTTGTGCAAGATTTGTAAACCACGAACAAAAATCAGACTTGTGCATTCTCAGCCTAAATAAGGGAGGAGCTGTCTCCTGCCTGCAGGGCTTTCCCTGCCTAGGTTGTGCTTTATAGAACCCCGGGGTGCTCTTCTTCCCTATAACTACATTTCAAGACCTTGTGACGCTGTACCAGTTCACTTGAATTAGCCTCACGGACATTGTCAACAAGCTGGAAGCTGGCATACTTATAATATCACTCCACTACACAGCACACACTGAAGGGCTGGCTTCCTAAGCATTTATGCTTTCAGGCCCTTGAAGAGTCCCCTTGTACTTATATTAGCTTCAAAGGAAAAATAGAGGCAAGTTGATGTCCATGTTGGCAGGGGATGGGGTACTGGAAAGGACAGAAAAGTGAAGTTTGTCAGTGGGTATGCAGTAACATCTATCTGGGAAAGATGAAACTGGCCAAAAGCTGAGGTGGAAGGTTCGACTTGGCCCTCTGGGGACAGGTTACTCCATATAGATGACCACACATAAAGAAAGGGAAACATCCTCCCCAGCGCACAGCAGCTCCCAGCTATGGTCTGATTCAGGATCAGGCTGGTAGGGCTACAGTAATAGCTCCCGGTGCATACTACCCACCACCCTGCCCTCAGTCACAGAGATCACAGGCTCATTGCTCCACTTAAGCCAAATTTTTTTTCTTGCATTAAGTCAACACATCCCCAAAACATATACCATGAAAAGTAGAATCTCTAAAGGAAATTAAACATTTCGAACCAAAAGAGGATGAAAACAAACTGTAAACACGGAAACACAAAGTGCACATCAGATCGCATACAGAACCAAACAGGATTAGTACATCGAATCATTTCAAATGAAAGCAAAGAAAACTTTTTGTTGTGGTTGTTAGCTCTTAAATTCAGGCAAAGAATCACTGTAGCATGCTCACCTTGAACCAGAGATTGGTCATTGTGGTTCTTGGATAAAAGAAAAAAAATCTGTGAGGGATATGGAAAACAGCTTGGAATCTGAGGTGAAGGGGGTGGAGGGAAACTGGAAGATTGCATAGCTGTGAGACAGTGGCTTCTCACCAAGGCGAGCGAGTACATCATCTGAGAAATAGCATCTGATAGATTGATTTGATTTTCTGTTTATTTCTGTTTGCAGTATTTTGTTCTCTGTCCATCAGACACATCATACACAGAAACGCATATACAGTACATGTACACTCACTCTCTCTCTCTCTCTCTCTCTCTCTCTCTCTCTCTCTCTCTCTCATACACACACACACACACACACACACACACACACACCAGCACTAAAGACCAAAACCACACAAGCTAACCCCAACCTTTGAAAGACCCCTTGCTGCCTGTTCCAGCAAAGTTTGGATTCACCAGTACACCGTGCCTGAATCCCCACACTACTTCTTACACAAAGTTAGATCTCAGATTTTTGCTTACAGTAGCAGTTAAAAGAGAGGATTGGGGACGAGGCATGAAGAAAAGCACCAGAAATGGTTTGATTCTCTTACTGATCTCTTTGTGGAAATGCCCCACATTTTGATTAGGGGAGCGTCACTACTTTTTAAGAAGTGAGAGAGAAAAAACTGCCTTTTTTTTTTTAAGCTTTCTTGAGGTAAATGTTATGTGTGAACACCTTAGGCAGTCATCAATACAAATAGAGAATGAACAACAGCCAAATGTAATATCCATGTGCAGAACATGAGAAAGCATATTCACATCTTTCTTTATGTCTCTCTCCTCTCATTCAGCCTGCCTTCTATAAGGTATGGAATACAACAGAAGATGAAGGATTTCCTGTTTCACATTCAGCACTTGTCATCCATCCCTCACCAGACTCTCTTCCACACACATGTACCCAAAGTCACAAACCAAAGGAAAACTGAAAATAGAGTTTAGAATACTATACGCATTTCCACTCTTGCTATATGCCTTCAGCATATATAGACATATATGCACACACATGTGTATACATATATGGTAGTTTACATTAATATAGGAAACAACAAAGGTCTTTTAGTTATGGTTTATGCAAAGTCTCTGCATCTTATTTGTGTTTTCTGTTCCCTCTCCATTTTTGGATAAACAACCAGCTATAACAATCTATGATAAGGCCTCACAGAAAGAATTCTGCGTGTTTTTTTCTCTAAGAACCAAAGTGTATAAAATGAGGTTTGATTCTAGCACCTTAAACAGCATTAGTGATGTTCCCTTGTAACGGCCTAGAGACTCTCCATCAGTTACACACCATCCATAGGTATTCCTGGAGGGAGGAGATGAAACCGTGATGGTAGCTGCAGAGAGGGAGCAAACCAAGCCTCAGGGTGAAAGTCTCATTGACATACACACAGAATCTCAAATATCAGGTCAAGTTGCTGTCTCCAAATTCAATTTATTGACTGTGCCCCTAACAGCCAATTCAATGAATAGTCTTCTCCATGAGGTATGGAAATAGTATGGGAACCATTTTAGATGGGGAAACTGAGTCTGAGAGACCTAAGAAGGTTACAGAGGAGACTGTCTGGAGTCTGAACACAAATCAAGAACGCCTGACCTCTCACCTCTTATTCCCCAAACCATCCTTTGTCAACTTTGATTGGTGAGTTGAAATTTTTCTTTTTTTCTTTTTCTTTTTTGGAAAAGCAGCTTCTGGCCATGAGTAAGGAAGCAAAATGAACAAAGAATTTTTTTAAAAAATATCAGCACCAAAGGAAGTTTAAAAGAAGCTGCCTTGTGCTCCTTTATCAAGTATTCTGTGTCACGGAGACAGCAACTTTCACAAAGGAAGAGAGCTCATCTCAGGGACAGGAAGACAGGTAGCTCCTCTCACCTGTCAACGTCCACCCCCAAGGTCATTACTCTCCAGAGAGCCAGCAGGTCTAATGGAGCATTATAGTTTTGTAGAGGAATGATCAACCCCCACCAAAGCTGCATCAGAACCTCAAATATATAATTATAGAACCACAGTGGTACATCTCTACCCATGTTGACTGACATGTGTATACGCTCACGTCTCTTGACTACACTGATACAGAAGACTCAAGAGAAGTCCTGGTACTGTTGTTTGCTGCAAGTGGCCACCTTGAGTGGAGTTACATGACAGAAAAGCACCACAAGAAAAGGCACCACGGGTTTCAAGAAGTTAAATCTTGTGTTGTTACAGCTCTGATCTCACCATGGTGGGGGCACAAACAGGTTGTTCAAATTTAGCAAGGACCTTAAAGCCTCTGAGTCAAAAGATCGCATCCCATGGACATCATCCAATCCCAGCTCGCCGAGAGAGAGGCGCCAGGACCCTGACAGCCTGACAGCATCCTTTCCAGTGACTAATAAAAAAGAAAAACAGTTCTGATCACTGAAATTTTAAAAGGGAAATCCTCAGACACTGTAGGCTAGCCCCTGTTTAAAATCTATGTATCATGGTTATTTGGTTTAAATTAATTAAGAAAAAGGGAGGGAGGGAGGAAGGGATGGAGGGATGGAGGGATGGAGGGAGAAGGAGTGGGGAAGGCCTATTACATCCACATCCAGTTAGCCACAAATAGCACCAAATGGAGATTGCCAAAGATGTATAGACTTCCACACATGTCTACACAACTAAGGACCATGCATATTGATGTAGAATCCACATTTCTCCATCCTGAGAGTCTGGCTAAGAAAATAGACATCACTGGCCATCTGAAACAGCAAGGATTCTATAGGCCACTGGAAACTCAGGAAGATGTTGCTGAATGGACACAGTGACCTTTTAATTTCCCTCAGTATATTTGCTGGCCCTGTAAACCCCTTCTGTTTCTGACTCCAGGTGGAAGTGACACTCCTGGTTTGGCACGAGTACTTACATTGTGACCGGAGAGTGGACGCAGGGGCAGAGTGCAGAGCCCTCACTGATGACTGTCTTTGCCTGGCTCTAAGTCTGTGTTAGAATAGAAGAGTCCACTGGCCATGCTGGTGAGTCCCACAGCTACAAGTCTTTTATTCTCTACCATCTAAGCCCATGGTGATAGCTAGAGAGACTTGGGACCAATCTCTGCCCAGGGACCTCTCATCTGGCTGGTGACCATGGGAGTGTGGCATGGCAGCCCATCCCTGCAGCTCACTGATGGAACTGTGGTTCTTGATTTTCCTTCTGCTTCTTCCAGCTGCACATTTAGCCTTCGTGGTTTGCAAATCTGAGTGCTTAGCTGAGCCTCAAGTGGCACTTTCATTTCTGTAGGTGGTAAGTGGTGGCTGCTGCTTTCTATGTTACCAGCTGTATATCCAAACCTATCTTGGGGCACAAGCAGCAAGGGACAAACAAGAGGCTTCTACAGAAAGGTCCTCTGTTTACAGGGAAAATCTCCAACAGCCTTCTGGGATGGAAAAAAAAAAAAAAAGAGTCACCTGCTCACTCTTCACCTGAGACTCCTCCCACATCATTTGCCTCCATTATAGCCACGGCTGATCTGGAAGTCTGTCTGTCTGCCATGTGTGACATGATCTCTGTTCCCTTTTCTCTTCCCTAGGGTTTCTAGAACTTCTTTCTGGGTGGGAACTAACCTCAAGCTTTTCCCCTTGCCTTTCCTCTGCCTACGGCCCCAAGTACTCCTGATTATGACAGTGGATGTCTGAAAACTCATATCTGCACTGTCTCTGCTGTTGCTACTGCTCCTGGCCACTGGAGGTAGCAGCAAGAAAGAGGAATCCAACTTAGTCATCATCACTGTATCTCCTAGATGACACTGGGTGAAAAGTGTATTCCACCGGCACCAAGGGGCTGTATGTAGGCCAGGGTACTGTGATGGAAACCAGTGACAGGCTCAGCTGGGAAGCTGCCTCCTCTAAGTCTTCCTTCATCTCCAAGGTCATGTGCTCCCTCCCCTGGAAAGGGCTAGATTCTGCCCATGCTTCTGTGTAATTGTTAGATTCTACCCTGCTCTACAGAATGTTCAGTTTCTGAGTCAGGTGCCTTGAATATTTTAAAATCGAAACAAACCTTTTTGGAAGGAAGAAAATTGATAAGTAGGAAGGCTAATAATTGGCCAAAGGTCACAGAGCTCACATTTAATGATTTCCCACTGGGAGTCTGCACGCTGGCCTATGGTGACAAGTTGAAATTCATTTCCAGCCTCTAGGCCTGGATTAACATTTGATATCTTCCCTCTCTCCCTGCTTTAACCACATAGCAGGCCTGGGCTGTATTTGGCATACATTAACATCAACAAATGATGATTTCTCTAGTCTTCCTCCAAAGGGGGTATCATTAATTCCATAATGCATACACCCCTGGTATGCTTCTCCCCATCCCATCTCAAGGTAAACATGAACAATATGTATGCACGATCCATGTGATCAAAGGCATGACTACTTCTGAGCCCTTCCTGATGCCCAGGCCAAGCTGCTTCCAGGCCAGGCATGTTTCACTGAAATGTGAGCTAGAAACTGGCTCCTTCCCACTGTCTCGGGTACTGCCTCGGTTATCAGAGATGGTTATAAAGCTGAATGTTCAGAAAGTTCAGCTGACTGGCTCTGCTTAGTGGAGATCATGGTGAGTGCTGGCAGAGTCAAGGGTAAGGGAGGCATGTGCTGAGCTTGGGGTGCTACAGTCCACTCATCCTCTCTTGGGGAAGAACTGACCATGGCCATCAGAGATAGGGAAGGACAGGAGAGGAAGGAAGCCCTGTGGACATAAGGGATGTTTGTGCCACTGGCCTCACATAATCAGGAAAGGGTGGTCCAAGGTACCAGTGGAAATTCTGTTCTAGGTCTTCACCTTTCATGGACAGGAGATGCCTGCTCATTGGTCTGTGGGGTAAACCCCTTGAATCTAAAGATTAATTACACTTTGCGCCACTGAAATCCAAGAGAATGACTATAACCCATTTCTCAAGCCACCAGTGCCCATAGTGGACATAAGGTCAGTGAGGCAGGACACTGTGAGGATAACCCTTCAGGAAAATTAAAAACGGGGTACACTCAAGTCTCTAAACTACCCGAGGACTTTGATTTCCTTAGCTCTGTAAAGATCCAGCTAGCAGCACACAGGCCGTTAATTGGGTTGACATAAGAGCCTCCAAAAGGAAAGCTTGCACAAATATAAGAAAATGAGCCCATCTTGCCACCATTCTGAGGAAAGTGGATTCTAGTCTTCTGGTGTGTGTGGGGGTGGGGCGGGTTTTTCCAAAGGCTCAAGGAAAGCATAACAGAGTGAGTGAGGCAGGAGGCCTGTATCAGAACTTGCTATCAGGAAGACGCTGAGCCAGAAAATACTGGAACTTGGGGGTGAGAGTCAGATATATATTTGCTTTGAACAAAAAAACACAGCAACAACCTGATGATACCAAGAGAAGACAGAAAGAGCTTAGTGGGGTCATCTCCTGTTCCTCCCTCTCTGTCTATTTTTCCCTCCCTTCCATTCTTCCCATTCCTTCCTGCCCACTCCTCTCCCTCCCTCTTTTCTTCCTTCTCTCCTTCCTTTTCTTAATATATTAATCTCTGTAACACATCTATCATTATCTTAACAGCCAAAGATCAAGGAAGAGTAGGAGTGTCTCCTGCTGCCTCTCAGGGACTGATCTCCATCTTTCCTTACATCCCATGGAGCAGCTTTTCCATAATACTTACAGAAAAGTGGAGTTCTTTTGTTTTTCTAGAAAATCATCTGTGGATGTGGAGAAATAACAGAAATATTACTCATAACTGGGGCTGGCCACAACCAAAGTCCTACTGATGTTTCCAGGGCCTAAAGATGGACTGAGGACACCTGGGTGTAATAAGTCCCACGTGACCCTGGGGTCATAAAGACAGCAATGGTGAGGGAAAGGAAGAGAGATGGCTGGAGGGAGGTACACATAAGGACTGGCAGCACAAGATGAAGGTCTTTTGGAATCAACAGTCTGAGGTGAGAAGTGCTTGTCCACACCAGGAAAGGACAGTGAAGTGGCTGGAAGTTCAGAAGGCTCAACACTGGAGCCACCCTGCCATGGGTGTGAGCACAAGGACATGCCCTCTAGAACCCCTCACTTCCCAAGGAAACCCACTCCAGATCTCTGTGGTCCTCCTTCTAGACAAATAGCTTCCCCTTTCTCTTTGTCACTTCTCCCTTCTCAAAGGAAAACCTAGCAATTCTTTCCTTATTTCAAAGACTGGGGTCACAGGAAAAATTTCAAAATAATAGTTGATTTCACTTTGGTTCTAAAACAAAGAGGATGTTCCTACTGGGTTCTGAGGAGACTCTCATGGCAAGAGAGTTTCTGGGGACTCAGGGACACCCCCTGCAGACATTGGGAGTTCCAAAGCTAACGGGCCAGGGAGTGTTTCTAGAAGGCCTGGATTTGTGGCTGGAACTTCTCAGAGTTCCAGCTCAGCTCAGAAGCTGAGGGTTCTCTGCAGAAGTCAGTGAACCTGTGGCACAGTACTCCCTGAACAACTTGAGATGTGCTATTCATTGAAGACACATTTGGCCCATATCATGTGCTGGGAAGGGAAGAGCTCAATGCACATGGGAAAGCAAATGAGAAATTCAAACAGGCTTTGTTTTAGGTGAGATTTGAAAATCTTCCCCCACCACCAAAATGCAAAAGTGAACAAGACAGTCGAACATTTTGTTTTCAGGCAAAGATCCTCGTCTTTGGAAGCCAAGACTTTCCAGCAAACAGAGTACCAGACTTTCTAAGGAAACAAACAAGCTAAAAAGTACCAAGCTATTCCAGGACAGCCACAGGGACTCTCTGGATCTAAAGAGAGAAGAGAGCTGCTGCCACACTGAGCCCGGGAGGAATACTTGCAACAACAGAACCAAAGTCATAAGCACTGGTTCCAGGGCACATGAGCTCCCACCTGCCTTCATTTCTCCACAAAGGGAGGAGAGCGCTTCTCAGGAACCCATTCTCTGACAGAAGCCAGGGCATGGAAAGGCCCACCTTTCAACTCTGGAAGGAGAGTGGCCTTTCTGGGAGCAGATGATAATATAGCCCCACACTGAGACAGCTCCATAATCCTATTCTCTGTTATTGTTATAAAATATACTTAAATGAAAGGGATGAGGGTTTAGCCCGGGATCCCTTTTCCTGCATCTGTCATGGCACTTCGTATCCAGTCAGTGCTCAATTAGTGCTGAAAAAGGCATTAAGTAGAAAGCAAACTTGGTAATCATAACACTGTTATCCTCAAAGTGCTTTACCAGACCTTAAACTGCTTTACCCTCACAACACCCCTGTGAGGTAGGTAAGCAATATTCTCATGGCACAGAAAGAGAAATTGGCTCCAGAGTGACTCAACTTGGGTACATTTCCAAAAGGGCAGTCTTGCAATTCCCAATGATGCAAATCTGTCTGTCCATGAGAAAGCACCATGCTTTGATTTAAATGCTTTCTCTGACCCTTTTGTTAAAACAAAGAACATGCTTCAAGATGTCACTCTGTAGAATCAATTTCCTGTGTTCGAAAAAAATACACTCTGCTGTTTCTGCCCCAGGGAATTGGAAGCACTGACCAGCTGGACACAGTTCCCTTCAGCACACTTCTGGAATCATGCCTCATCCTTATCTCTTGCCTACCATCCATCCACTGAGGCTCTCCGTGGCTCCAAGCGTCCATCTTCTGAGTTCATGTTCACAAATGCTGCAGGATCCTTTCATGAATCAGAATGAGCATGGATGAGGGCAGAGGCGCAGCTGGGGGGGTCTCTGTATTCCTTCCTTTCAGTTACCATCTGAAAAACCTTGTGGGAACAGATAAGGCCAACAGGGTTGGCCTTACTACACACAAGTAGACACAAACTCAAAGGAGCTATTACTGACTTTGAGAGTGTGGCCAGCTGATCCTTTGAATGGAATAGCATTAACCTCACAGACCAGAGTCAGAGCAGGTGTGAAGAGAGTCAGGCCAGGGCTCCATGGTCAAGGGCAGAAGAATTTGGCAGCAGTACCCAAGACCTGCCCTTGAGAGCACTCTGTTCCTCTGGGGGATGTCTCACAAAGCAACGTTTCTTTCCTTTTGTAATTTTTGGTGAGAATTTTAATACAGAATAGACCTAGCCCAGGACCAGGTTGACTTATGCACGGGCACCTGGACTTCCATAGTTCTCTTTTTGCAAGAAGGTTCTCAGAACCAGCTTAGAATTGGTATCATGGCTGCACCCCTGAGTGCTAATGTCCTCCATGCTCCCACCTGCTCTCACTCTGGGTTAGGTCCTAAGAACAGTGAATTTCTTAGGATGGGTCTGTTTTCTTGTTCCAAGTGTATCTTGGTATTTGAAATGATAACAGTCAAACCATAGTTTTAAAAGGAGGTGGGGGTCAGGGAGAGGAAAAGAAATTGAACTTAAGTTTTTCAATTCAAATTGTGAGGAGGAAAATATCCCAATTTGGTAAAAACAGAAAGAAAAGAAAGAAGGAAAGAAAGAAAGAAAGAAAGAAAGAAA